>NC_091984.1:185906592-186209092 GCF_044704955.1 Pristiophorus japonicus
AAAGGGAGATGGGGGGGGAGAGGAAAGGGGGATGGGGGGGAGGAAAGGAGATGGGGGGGAGGAAAGGGAGATGGGGGGGGAGGAGAAGGGAGATGGGGGGAGAAAGGAGATGGGGGGGAGGAAAGGGAGATGGGGGGGGAGGAAAGGGAGATGGGGGGGGAGGAAAGGGGAGATGGGGGGGGAGGAAAGGGAGATGGGGGGGGAGGAAAGGGAGATGGGGGGGAGGAAAGGGAGATGGGGGGGGAGGAAAGGGAGATGGGGGGGGAGGAAAGGGAGATGGGGGGGGAGGAAAGGGAGATGGGGGGGGAGGAAAGGGAGATGGGGGGGGAGGAAAGGGAGATGGGGGGGGAGGAAAGGGAGATGGGGGGGGAGGAAGGAGATTGGGGGGGGGGGGAGAAGGAGATTGGGGGGGGGGGGGAGGAGATTGGGGGGGGGGAGAAGGAGATTGGGGGGGGGGGAGAAGGAGATTGGGGGGTGGGGAGAAGGAGATTGGGGGGGGGGGGAGAAGGAGATTGGGGGGGGGGGAGAAGGAGAGGGGGGGGGGGAGAAGAAGATTGGGGGGGGAGAAGGAGAAATTGGGGGGGGGGGAGAAGGAGTGGGGGGGGGGGGAGAAGGAGATTTGGGGGGGGGTGGAAGGAGAATTGGGGGGGGGGGGGAGAAAGGAGATTGGGGGGGGGGGGGAGAGAGAATTGGGGGGGGGGGGGAGAAGGAGATTGGGGGGGGGGGGGAGAAGGAGATTGGGGGGGGGGGGGGAGAAGGAGATTGGGGGGGGATGGAGATTGGGGGGGGGGGGGGGGAAGGAGCTTGGGGGGGGGGAAAGAGCATTGGGGGGGGGGAGAGGAGATTGGGGGGGGGGGAGAAGGTTGGGTGGGCAGGAGAATTGGGGGGGGGGAGAAGGAGATTGGGGGGGGGTAGAAGGAGATTGGGGGGAGAGGAGATTGGGGGGGGAGAAGGAGATTGGGGGGGGGGAAGAAGGAGAGGGGGGGGAGAAGGAGATTGGGGGGGAGAAGGAGATGGGGGGGGGGGGGGGGAGAAGGAGATTGGGGGGGGGGGAGAAGGAGATTGGGAGAAGGAGATTGGGGGGGGGGAGAAGGAGATTGGGGGGGGGGGGGAGAAGGAGATTGGGGGGGGGGGAGAAGGAGATTGGGGGGGGGAGAAGGAGATGGGGGGGGGGGGGAGAAGGAGATTGGGGGGGGGGGGGGAGAAGGAGATTGGGGGGGGGGGGAGAAGGAGATTGGGGGGGGGGAGAAGAAGGAGATTGGGGGGGGTGAAGAAGGAGATTGGGGGGGGGGGAGAAGAAGGAGATTGGGGGGGGGGGGGAGAAGAAGGAGATTGGGGCTTGGGGGGGGGGAGAAGAAGGAGATTGGGGGGGGGGAGAAGGAGGAGATTGGGGGGTGGGGAAGAGAAGGAGGAGATTGGGGGGGGGGGGGGGAGAGAAGAAGGAGATTGGGGGGGGGGGGGGGAGGAAAGAAGAAGGAGATTGGGGGGGGGAAGGAGAGGGGGAGGAGATTTGGAAGGGGGGGGCGAGGGGGAGGAGATTTGGGGGGGGGATGCGGGGGAGGAGGAGAAGGGGGAGGGAGGCTGAACGGGCCCGGCCCGAGACTTCGGGCAGGGCCGTCCCCAGCACCAGATTTACAGGTAGGTGGTGTTGGGTCGTGTCGGGGGGGTGGTGGGAGGGAGGAGGGAGGTCGGATCGGTTCGGGGGGAGGGAGAGGGAGGTCAGGTCAGGGAGGGAGGTCAGGTCGGATCCAGTCCGGGGGCAGGGGGGAGCGGGAGTCGGGTCGTGTCCGGTCCAGAGGCGGGAAGCGGGAGTTGAGTCGGGTCGGGAGGAAGCAGGAGCTGGCCGTGGGAGGAGCCTTATTCACGCAGCCCCAGTGAGGCCATTCGGCCAGGGCTAGGGGCTGCTTGCTGCGGCCTCTCCCACACAGTTTCGGGCGCCTGGAGCTACTGCACTTGCGCGCCCACTGTAGCGTGCATGTGCAGAGGTCCCGGCACTGTTTTCAGCGCAGGGACCTGGCTCCACCCCCTACAGCTCCTGCTGCGCTGCACCGAGGGCCAGAGGACCGACAGGGAGGTGGAGAATACGGAGGTTTTTTTTTAGGCGCACTTTGTGGCACGAAAAACAGGCGTCCAGGTCGGGACTGCGCCGTTCTAGGCGCGGCTCGAAACTTAGGCCCTATGTTTCTATGTTTCCAAAACAATTATTGGGGTGTTTCAAGTTCAGAGATGCAGAAATTGTGAGATCGCCAGTCGGCCTTTCTGAGCTCATTCATCGAAAAAGAACCTTAAATTTTAATGTTCCAAGGTTTTCATCTACACTATTCTATCTAGAAATCCATTACATGTATTGATCACTGCGTGTGAAGAAATCCCAATATCAGCCCTAAATTCACGTGTCCTTGTTCTACTTTTGCAAGTAACTGTCCAGATCTATCTTTACTGTACATAAAAGCCCAACTTTCCACATTCTATAGACCTGACACTCAGGATCAGCTCCATGGCTCTTCCCTGCACTTTCAGTACGTCTCAAGTGACCAAAAGTGTACACGGTACTCAAGGTGTGATCCGAACAATTTTAGAGCATATTTCTTCTGACTCGTATTCTGTTGCTCCGGCTAGACAGTTCAGCATTCATTTGGCCATGTTGGTTGGACATGTTGAGCGTCAAGTTTACTAAAACTCCTAGGTCTCTTTCAACTTCAACCGTAGCTATTTCAACAATGTTCATGGATTAAGTGACCCATTTTCCTTCTTGTGTACAGTACTTTACTGATGTATTAAATTTAATCCACTTGCATATTTTGTCCAACTCATCTTGTGATTTGAGCTTCCACCTCTGAATCCACTGTACTTTCTAGCTTGATATAATGTGCAATGAATCTTTGAAGAAAAGTCACTGATGTAAATGAGAAACAGACATGATTCCTAGGGCACTCTACTCAGTACTCTCGTCCCCCTCCCAGACATAGCGCTAACAAGTTTTCTACCCTTCAGCTAATTGATTATCCATTCCCAAGATTTATGGGTTTATAGTGAATCCCCACAGCTTTGATTTTAATAGCCTTTTGTGTGAAACTGTGTCAAATTACTTTTAGAAGTCTACATATACTATATACCACATCACAGGGTTTACCATTATCCACTTGGGATGTCACTTCCTCAAAGAAGTCAACAGGACAGGTCAGACAAATTCTTCCACGTTGACTTTGGTTTACTTAGGTTATTATTTTAAAAGATAATTCTCACCTTTACTACTGATAATTAGTTCCAATATTTTACACAGGATTGACCAATGTTTTGATAGTTTCCCATTTCAGTCTCGTTGCTCTTTTTGAAAATGGGCACTTCAGTAGCCTGTTTCCAATCTACTGGTACCTCCCCAGTGTCTTGTGACTCTTCATAATGATTACTGATGACTCAAAACCCCTCTTCAGTCTCCCTCAACGTTCTGTAAAAGATATAATCTATTCCTGGGGACTTAAGTCATTTTAAAACCTTTTAGCCAGGCTAGGACTTCCACCTTGTTTATATTAAAGTAATTAATTCTGCTTGGGATATCTTCCCTTGTCTACTGCTGAAATAAACTTGCTGTTATGTTTTGCTTCCATAACTATGCTTTTGTCTGTGTTTTTCTTTGTCCTCTGAACACTCTTAACATCTTTCTGCATACAATTTGAATCCAGTAGGTTCATTATTTTTGTTTCACCCAATACAACTGATGTCAGCTGGCCCATCCAATAGCCTTCTCCTTCAAAATCACAACACAAATGGTTGCAAAAATGATTTAACAAAACTAAGATAAATAAAAATAGGGACCTTAATCTAGAATCCAAAAATCCTAATGATGTACACTATCCGCTGAAATTTTGGTACTCCATAAAGTGCACCAACAGCATAGCTAAATCATAAAGAAAACACAAGTTTGCCAAGAACTGTTATGCTTCAATTATAATTCAAAGTCGAGATAATTTAATGTATTGTCAAAAAAATTTAATTTATATAAAACACATTTGATTTTGAAAATGCTGTTGTCCCAAGTGAAATTTAGCAGTGATTGGCCATATTTAAGATTAGCATTTAAGGTGATCATTAAAGATTCAAATAATCTATTTAATGCCCAGTTCTTGAATCAGGGATTTTAACTTCACCGTAGTGAATGGGATATTGTTTAGTGCAATGGAATATAATTATGTCTGGCAGATTAGATACACATTTACCTTAAATAGAAACATAGAAAATAGGTGCAGGAGCAGGCCATTCAGCCCTTCTAGCCTGCACCGCCATTCAATGAGTTCATGGCTGAACATGAAACTTCAGTACCCCCTTCCTGCTTTCTCGCCATACCCCTTGATCCCCCGAGTAGTAAGGACTTCATCTAACTCCCTTTTGAATATATTTCGTGAATTGGCCTCAACTACTTTCTGTGGTAGAGAATTCCACAGGTTCACCACTCTCTGGGTGAAGAAGTTTCTCCTCATCTCGGTCCTAAATGGCTTACCCCTTATCCTTAGACTGTGACCCCTGGTTCTGGACTTCCCCAACATTGGGAACATTCTTCCTGCATCTAACCTGTCTAAACCCGTCAGAATTTTAAACGTTTCTATGAGGTCCCCTCTCATTCTTCTGAACTCCAGTGAATACAAGCCCAGTTGATCCAGTCTTTCTTGATAGGTCAGTCCTACCATCCCAGGAATCAGTCTGGTGAATCTTCGCTGCACTCCCTCAATAGCAAGAATGTCCTTCCTCAAGTTAGGAGACCAAAACTGTACACAATACTCCAGGTGTGGCCTCACCAAGGCCCTGTACAACTGTAGCAACACCTCCCTGCCCCTGTACTCAAATCCCCTCGCTATGAAGGCCAACATGCCATTTGCTTTCTTAACCGCCTGCTGTACCTGCATGCCAACCTTCAATGACTGATGTACCATGACACCCAGGTCTCGTTGCACCTTCCCTTTTCCTAATCTGTCACCATTCAGATAATAGTATGTCTCTCTGTTTTTACCACCAAAGTGGATAACCTCACATTTATCCACATTATACTTCATCTGCCATTCATTTGCCCACTTACCTAACCTATTCAAGTCACTCTGCAGCCTCATAGCAGCCTCCTCGCAGCTCACACTGCCACCCAACTTAGTGTCATCCGCAAATTTGGAGACACTACATTTAATCCCCTCGTCTAAATCATTAATGTACAATGTAAACAGCTGGGGCCCCAGCACAGAACCTTGCGGTACCCCACTAGTCACAGCCTGCCATTCTGAAAAGTACCCATTTACTCCTACTCTTTGCTTCCTGTCTGACAACCAGTTCTCAATCCACATCAGCACACTACCCCCAATCCCATGTGCTTTAACTTTGCACATTAATCTCTTGTGTGGGACCTTGTCGAAAGCCTTCTGAAAGTCCAAATATACCACATCAACTGGTTCTCCTTTGTCCACTTTACTGGAAACATCCTCAAATAATTCCAGAAGATTTGTCAAGCATGATTTCCCTTTCACAAATCCATGCTGACTTGGACCTATCATGTCACCATTTTCCAAATGCGCTGCTATGACATCCTTAATAATTGATTCCATAATTTTACCCACTACTGAGGTCAGGCTGATCGGTCTATAATTCCGTGTTTTCTCTCCCTCCTTTTTTAAAAAGTGGGGTTACATTGGCTACCCTCCACTCGATAGGAACTGATCCAGAGTCAATGGAATGTTGGAAAATGACTGTCAATGCATCCGCCATTTCCAAGGCCACCTCCTTAAGTACACTGGGATGCAGTCCATCAGGCCCTGATTTCCCATCCAATGTAGAATAAAGTTACTTCATACCTCATCTTGGTAGCAAAACTGAACTGCTCATCTACCTTCATGGTTAAAAGCAAGAACTTCAGATTTGGCAAAAGGAGATCATGCAACAAATCATTGTAGTGCATGGAACACATCCAATTGAGGGGTTCAAACTGTGTATATATATTTTTTTAAAGCTTCCATCATCAAGTGATGACACAAGACTTCAAACAATATCAGATTCTTTTGGCTGGTGAATTACAAAGAAATTCAGTAGCAGCCTTATACAATATAGTACAATTGCGCCAAAATATACCAAAGCAAAGATATTGACACTGGTGCGTTAGGCTAATAGTAGCAAATTTACCAACAGACTGAGAATATGACTAATTAGACGGCCCAGCAAAAATATAGACACTTAAGCTTACCTTGCTTGCCCTTCCCCTTTTGTAAAAATCTATTCTGTTTCTCCTCGACAACTGCCACCATCCTTTTCTCAGTTTGAACACCATAAAGTCAATGAGGCAGTGCAATTAGTGACCCTCCCTTTCCCTGGCCTAGCATCTCCTCTGCTGAACAATCTGATTGTGATTAGCAATTCCACATGCCTGTGGATAGTGGCGAATTACTTGCCTGGTTCACAATGATAGAGATAGACAGATTCTATCATCCCTTGAATTGTGGACCCAGTTGTACAATTACAGATTTTGTCCTTCCAAACTTGGGCTTCTTAGCATGAGTGTTTTGAGTTATGCAACACAAGGATGAAATATTGGTAATGGGAAATGAACAATATTGCACAACCCAATAAAAATTATTCTCCAGTCTATTCTGATTTCCCAGTCATTCTACACCAAGTTGGGACGGTGTTGGGAGAATTTTCCCCAATGGTACTCAGTAAGATAATGGGACTACAGGCAGATAAATCCTCTGGACCTGATGGCTTGAATTCTGGAGTCTTAAGAGAAGTAGCGGCGTGGGTGCATTTGGTGTAATTTACCAAAATTCCCTGGATTCTGGGGAGGTCCCACCAGATTGGAAAACTGCAAATGTAACACTACTATTTTAAAAAGTGGCAGACTAAAAGCAGGGAACTATAGACCAGTTAGCCTAACATCTGTGGTTGGGAAAATGTTGGGAGTTCATTATTAAAGTAGCAGGACATTTGGAAAAACATAATTCAGTCAGGCAGAGTCAGCATGGATTTATGAAAGGGCAGTCATGTTTGACAAATTTGCTGGAATTCTTTAACGAACAGGGTAGATAAAGGAGAACCAGTGGATGTGGTGTATTTGGACTTCCAGAAGGCATTTGACAAGGTGCACATAAAAGGTTACTACACAAGATAAAAGTTCATGGGGTTGGGGAGTAATATATTAGCATGGATAGAAGATTGGCTAACTAACAGAAAACAGAGAGATAAATGGTTCATTCTCAGGTTGGCAATCAGTAACTAGTGGGGTGCCGCAGGGACCCCAACTATTTACAATCTATATCAACTTGGATGAAGGGACCGAGTGTAATATAGCCAAGTTTGCTGACAATACAAAGATGGGAGGAAAAGCAATATGTGAGGTGGACAGAAAAAACCTGCAAAAGGACAGACAGGCTAAGTGAGTGGGCAAAAATTTGTCAGATGAAGTATAATGTTGGAAAGTGTGAGGTCATGCACTTTGGAAGAAAAAAATCAAAAAGCAAATTATTTAAATGGAGAAAATTGCAAAGTGCTGCAGTACAGTAGGACCTGGGCATACTTATGCATGAAACACAAACTGTTAGTATGCAGGTACAGCAAGTGATCAGGAAGGCCAAAGGGGATGGAATATAAAAGCAGGGAAGTCTTGCTACAGTTATACAGGGTATTGGTGAGGCCACACCTGGAATACTGCATACAGTTTTGGTTTCCATATTTGAGAAAGGATATCCTTGCTTTGGAGGCAGTTCAGAGAAGGTTCACTAGACTGATTCCAGAGATGAGGGGGTTGACTTATGAGGAAAGGTTGAGTAGGTTGGAATTCAGAAGAATGAGAGGTGATCTTATCAAACCATGTAAGATTATGAGGGGGCTTGACAAGGTGGATGCAGAGAGGATGTTTCCACTGATGGGGGAGTTTAGAACTAGAGGGCATAATCTTAGAATAAGGGACTGACCATTTAAAACTGAGAGGAGGAATTTCTTCGAGGGTTGTAAATCTGATGAATTCGCTGCCTCAGAGAGCTGTGGAAGCTAGGTCATTGAATAAATTTAAGACAGAGATAGACAGTTTCTTAACCGATAAGAGAACAAGGGGTTATGGGGAGCGGGCAGTGAAGTGGACCAGAGTCCATGATCGGAGCAGCCATGATCTTATTAAATGGTGGAGCAGGCTTGAGGGGCAGTATGGCTACTCCTGCTCTTATTTCTTATGTTCTTATGATTGTCAATATAGTCAACTCTTTTCTATAAAGTTGGTTGGGCATTAATTATAAACAAATGTTATGGTTTGCTAAGAATGTATTTATGATTTCAAACTATATCTAATCTGCAAAGGAAATCTACCCCAGTGACACATTTGTGTCATCAGCAGAATTGTGCAACATGTTTAGTCTCAGTAGTTCAAAGAAATCATGCTACAGAATATGCCAAACATGTAATATAACTTGTGCATATTACTGTACATTGTCTCAACATACATCCTCAAGCCAGGTTGATCAGCCAATAACAAAAAATCATTTGTTCTTACGAAGAGAATTACCCCAAAAGTTGTTTTTTTAAATTCATATGCTTACTCCTCTCCAAGTCATCAAGGCTACTCTGTGAATCCTGCCAGGTTAGTTAAAATGTCAGTTTAAAACTAAAGGCTACTTGCAGCAGAAAGTGCACAGAATGCTATGTCTTTCTCTCTCCTCAAAAAGAACTCACTTGTGGGTGAGCTATCAATCCCAATCGCACAGTGAAGCAAACACCTTAAACCATTGTGCAGTTTAAAAATCCGAGTGCAACGATTAGGCACTGAACAGACAAGGCCTGAAAACCACTGCTGCAGCAGTGTACCCTTTTAAAAAAAATGTACAACCTTAGAATATATACACAAATACTCCATCTAAAATTATGAGTAATTGTTTTTACAGATTTGATTTGCACTGCATATGTTAGCATCCAAATTGCAAGGAGTTGACATACACCCACCATCACCAACAAAAAAACTATCATAAATTTGGTTTAATAAAATAAAAGCAGATCAACTGGTCAGATTCGGCCTATGGGTCGAATTAAGTCGGTATTGCTGAAGCTGGGCCCAGGGTCCAAGATCCAAAGCCTATATGGATATTACATGTTTATTGAGATAAGTGATGCAGTTCCAGTCGCTTCTCTGCCCCCTTTTGCGGTCAAACCTGAGTGAAACATTCCGGAGGTGATGGAGGAGGGAAGCAGCCGGTACCACAGCGCCCTCCAGCCACCAGCACCGCAAAAATAAACCTCCTCCTCCCCGGCCCCCTTCAAACTGCGAGGCCGAGGCTGCATCGCGGCCTACAATCAAAACAAACCCAGCGGGGGGAAAGACAACAGTTCGAGTTCGCCAAAACCGTCCGGATCAGTCAATAATAATTTTTTTTAAACACAACAAGAGGGAGGTTTGGGAATGGACTCACCAGGAATACGCCTGCTCGGCCATGGCAGCTCCGAAAACCAGAGAATGAGTGAGAGGGACACACGAAGTGGCGGCGACGGCGGCTGCAAACTCCGACTCCTCTCCTCCTCCTCCCTCCCTCCCTCCGGGGGGGATGGGGGGATTAAACTGGACGGGAATTTAAAATAAAATCTTTTATCAAGAAAGGAAAATCAAACATGTACATAAAAAGAAAAGATCCAGTCAATTCCTGGCCAGCAGTGTAACATGGCGGACGGGCGCCTTCATTGTGCACCAGAGGGCTCAAAAAATGATCTTCCTCCCTCTCCTCCTCCGACACAAAGCTTAAAACAAAATTATAATGTTCTTTTTTTAAATATATAAAAGGAGATAAATCTCAAAAGATTGCCGTCTCCAGCCGCCCTGCGAATGGGCTCCTCTTTCTGTCCCTTTATGTTGTTATCTCTCTCTCTGCTTCTTCTTCTCCGAGAATTAAAAAAACACTCAGTTTTTTCCCCTTCCTTCCCAAATGTTGAAGCCGGTTGATGTTTGCACACACAGGGGTTTTCTCTCTCTCTCTCTCTCTCTCTCTCTTTTCACCAAGTCATGGCCGTGTCCCGGTCCAGGCTCTCTGGCTCCCGCTTCTTTCTCAGTGAGCTTGGGTGCCACCAAGTGTGCCTGTGTTGTCCATGAACCAGCACCGCCGTCGCCACTCCTCCTCGGGCTCACAGAATCAAACAATAATCAAAAATGTTCGACCAAAATCCCCCGAGTCGCCGCCTCCTGTTTGTTTTCACTACGCCCCCACGCAAGCGCACTCATTGAAACTTGGGACACGCTATTTGTTTTTTTTTAAAAAGTCCTTTGACTTTCATTTAGTTCTTCGACATCTCTCCTCCTAACCTTCAAATATGGTGTTTCTAATTTTGTTTTTAAACAATAAAAGTGGTAGTTAGGGCGGTCGCAATCACAGTTTTGGGTTAGTTATTCAAGACTCTCCCTAAAACCTACTTCTTTGACCAAACTTTTGATCACCTATCCTAATTTTTCTTTATGTGGCTCAGCGTCAAATTTTGTTTGATAACGCCTTGTGAAGCACTTTGGGATATTTTAATATGTTAAAGGCGCTATATAAATGCAAGTTGTTGTTAGCCCGAAAGAGCATGTGGTCATTTTTTTTGTCACATGCAAGAAATGCAATGGCATTTTCGTTTGTGGCTGCGATAACGTTCACAGTACAAATGACATTGTCACTTCGGGTGTCAATAAACATGATGGGAAAGCTATGTCATTGACTTTCTAAATGTGCCACTTCAATTCCAACTTTAGTTTGTATTGAAATGTTTTTAATTACCCTGTTTTATTAGATACCTTCATCCCTTTACAAATTTTGCCAAAGGTCATAGAGATATTTGCCATTTTAATCCCTCCTTATCCAGGTATCCTTACTTCCAGCAACTGCGCTATGATCTTCATAGTTGTGCATTCAACTATGTCTGCCCAATTTGCATTTTTCCTTCCAATGGTCAAGCTCCTGCCTGGCCTTGTCACATCTGGCTAACCTATAATTTTCCAAATTTTAAGTCAACAAATGTTTGCAGATGTGAATTCAATTTAGGTGATCACTTTAACAATTGCTCTTATTAGCAGGAGCTGCTGGTAAAGCAATTTGCTGATAGCTCAATTTCTGCTGCTAGTCCACAGGCTTCCCAATAGATGGCATAGGTTTTCCATCAGGTGTGGTTGAGACATTCCCCCAGAATTTGCTTGTAAAATAACGGCGAGTTCATGGCGGTCGGCATTATTAGTGTGTAAAAAAACCCAGCAATTTGTGGTGAGGAAGAGATACGCTGTAGGTTGGGAATTGCCACAAATTGCTAGATGACTAACAAAAATGGGATCTCGCCGACAATCTCCGAGTTTCAAAAGAAAGGCTTGCATTTATTTGGCGCCTTTTGCGACCTCAGCACCTCAAAGCACCTTGCAGCCAATGAAGTGTAATCACTGTTGTAACATAGGAATGGTTATTAGACACCTTCATCCCTTTCCAAATGTATCTGTACTTCCCACCCAAAAGAAAACTTTAAAAAAAAACACAAAAAAAACACAAAAAAAGGGCCTTGAAAATGTTTGGTGTGTCCCCCACACGATTTAATGTTTTAGTTTCCTCCCAAAAAGAGTTCTGTACTTCCACCCAAAAAAAAACTTTAAAAAAAACAAAAACACAAAAAAAGGGCCTTGAAAATGTTTGGTGTGTCCCCCAGACCGGAGGGACACAATTTAATGTTTTAGTTTCCTCCCAAAAAGAGTTCTGTACTTCCCAACTGCCAAAGGTTGTCAAAACTGTTGCATTTTTAACCCCTCCTTATCCAGGAATCGTTACTTCAACCAACTGTGCAATGGTTTTTGTAGTTGTACACTCAACTATGTTTACTCAATTGGTGGATACGATAGAAATTGCTGGGTTTGTGCCGTAATTACCTCATCACAGAAAGTTAGGCCTGGTATTTCACAACATAAAGACCCTTTTAATGATGAGATTTACGTTGCTGCAATGCCACTCAACCTTGGAGGCCCAGTAAGGGAACAGTAGAGTCTCACTTCTGCAGGTAGTAAATTGTTCCTAGATATTTTTTTAAATGTAAAATTTAAATTTTTTAATGTTTTTCTTACTTTTCTTTTTTGTTTCACCCTTAATCCAATCTTTCTTTCCCTTCATTAATTTCCCTTTCTGTATCTAATTTGAGTAAAATTCATCCTATTTCATTCTGTTTCTTTATCCTTAAATGTTATTGGTTAAGGAAATGGACTATTGGGCCTGTTGTTCACCACGGTCCCAGATGTCCCGTTCACCTCACCAGAACATTATCAATTCGTACTTCCAGCAATTTGTGGCAATGTTTTTTTGAGCAGAAGGGTGAGGAAAAAGATTCAACATACAGGGCACACTATAGCAAATTGTGGCCCATTAATGTCTAATAGCATTAGCTTCCACCTCACTAGTGTGAGGTGTAACAGCTTAAAATGCAAATTGACTTTAACAGGCTGTCAAACACCTTAGATGTTATACTTCAAAATGTCAGAATTATAAAAGAAGGCAGTTTATCACAATGGAAATTTACCAGATTATGCCAAAGTGTAAATTGTCATTAAGTGCTGTTTACTTTTGACCTGAAGCTAGAAATTTACAAGAACCTTCCAATCTGCAAACTTCCCTCGCCAACAAAAATGAAGCTCTACCTGACTT
This sequence comes from Pristiophorus japonicus, assembly GCF_044704955.1. Classification (NCBI taxonomy): domain Eukaryota; kingdom Metazoa; phylum Chordata; class Chondrichthyes; family Pristiophoridae; genus Pristiophorus; species Pristiophorus japonicus. Next base: position 185,919,240 of record NC_091984.1, read on the forward strand.
TAGGCTTGTGTTTATTTATAGAAATTAGGGCCCCGATATTGACAGGGCAGGGGGTGCAGGGACGGAGTTTGGGACAGGAAACCCAGAACTCCCTGCAAGCTACGTGCGACTTTTTTCTTTAGCAGGATCCCCGTTCGGAAGTCGGCTGACTGACAGGCTTGGCTTCCAGTCGAGCGGGGACTAATCCGGAACATGCTGCAGACACAGAGAGTTGCAGCTGGTACTGGGAGCAAGATGGAGTGTGGGGTGGTCCGCTCTGTGACCCCAGGGTGGGGGCGTCCAATCCCCGATCCCCGATCCCCGACCCTGGAGGTCTTTGTTGTTCTTGTTGGGGGAGGCTGATGCGAGGGGAGGGTCCTATCCCAAGGAAGCAGGTAAACTTGGGAAGCACTGCTGCTCCTCCTGGCCCACAAGCAGTGCTGTAAAGGCATTTACCTTTTCCCTGGAGCAAAACAGATTACATCTCAGGCTTCAAACCTCATTAAAATATTTAAATTGCCAACCCGCCTCCTGGGAGCGGGTTGGCTGCCCATATTTGTTGGCTGCCCACCCCACCGTCCCACCTCTGTTAAATCTGGAAGTGGGAGGATTGGATGCGGGTTACGGTCGGGTTTGAGATTTTTAACATTTTAACATCTCATTCGACCACAACTCACCCGTTTTTGGGGCATTAAAATTCACCCTAGCTTTGAAATTTTAAAGGAACATGCCATTTTAAACATAACTCCACCTCAGCAGCAGAACATGTCTTGTGGTGCATGATATAACTCTTCTGTTAAATGATCTGACTTTATGTGAGCATCCCGCAAAATACATGTGCTGCATCTAGAGTGCATCCATCACACTTCAGATATCACATTTTGCTACAAATATAAAAATATAAAACGATCTTAAAAAAAACACAAAGTAATCTAGTCAGTTAATACTGGGATCTTCTGACCTGGAGTTTAAAATTTACAAGCAGTGGCAATTGCTCTCGACATGACCTGGGAAGATTACAAGCATCTACACTTACCTTGATTTTCCTATTTTTCCAGAGAAAAGTATTTGAGTATTAGCTTTAAGGGGATAAACCAGATTATCGCAACTCTGTCTGATCAGGTAAATGCTACAATCACATTGTAGTTCCCTCGCAGACTATCTGTGAGCAATGAAAATCCAATAGTGTTATATATGTAAACATTACCAATGTGTTATACTTGCCACCAGGGGGCCCACCTGTGGGAGACCCAATGGTCACCTGCACACCCTGGGCAAGCAGGTATAAAAGGCAGTCTACCGTGCTGCCTCCTCACTCTGGAGTTACAATAAAGAGACCAAGATCACAACAGCTTGAGCTTAAGATATACAGTCTTGTGGAGTTATTCTAAACGTAACAATTGCCGACTAGTAACAGATCACGAACTTTCACGCAGTTATGGCTGCCGTTGGTATTCTTGAGAGATTTGTTGAGGGTGTTGATTGGGAAGCCTTCGTTGAGTGTCTTGACCAGTACTTCATGGCCAACAAGCTGGAAAAGGCAGAAACCGCGATCAAGCGCAGGGCGATTCTCCTTACTCTTTGCGGGTCCATGATATATGGCCTCATCAAAAATCTGCTAGCACCGACGAAACCAACCGACAAGATATATGAAGAGGTGTGCACACTGGTTCGGGAACACCTAAAGCCGAATCGCTTTTATATGCACCGCCGCTCCGAGGGCCAGGATGTGGTGAGCTAAGACGCCTTGCCGGACCATGCATATTTGCTGGATTTTTGGGGGAAGTGTTGCGGGACTTTTTCAGGCTTGGAATCGGCCACGAGGTCATTCTTCGCAAACTGCTGTCTGCCGAATCCCTAGATCTGAGCAAGGCCATCACAATAGCCCAGGCTTTTATGTCCACGAATGATAACACGAAACAGATATCATTGCAGTATCGGAACTCACCGGCAAGTACTGTGCATAAAATAACGCCTTCAGCAGGCAGAACTGTACATGGCCTACACGCACACAGAGGCCAGACCTAGGATGACTGAGTCTGCTGTGGGGCGTGAATGCGAATCCATTAGCACTGTGTTGGCGCTGCGGGGGGTAATCATCAAGCCCATCAATGTCGATTCAAGCACTACGTGTGCAAGGGCTGTGGAACAATGGGGCATCTCCAGTGAATGTGCAGACATGCTGTGACTCACCACGTGGCAGAGTCAGCAGAAGATAACCGATCCGGCGCGGATCACGCTGAACGAGTAAGGGAGGCAACTCAACCCGAGGCTGAAGAGGAAGTGTATGGGGTACGCACCTTTACCACCAAAATCCCTCCGATAATGTTAAAAGTCAAATTAAATGGCATTCCAGTTTCCATGGAATTGGACATGGGGGCGAGTCAGTCAATTATGAGCCAGAAGGCTTTTGAGAAACTCTGGGGCAACAAGGCACAAAGGCCAAAACTAAGTCCGATCCACAGCAAGCTGCGCACTTACACCAAAGAGCTCATACCAGTCATTGGCAGTGCGGCAGTGAAGGTATCGTACGATGGAGCTGTGCATGATTTACTACTATGGATCGTACCAGGCGATGGCCTAATGCTGTTCGGCAGAAGCTGGCTAAGAAAGATCCGATGGAACTGGGACAACATCAAAGCACTGTCTTCGGAGAATGACGCCTTGTGCGCCCAAGTGCTAAACAAATTCCTATCGTTATTCGAGCCAGGCATCGGCAACTTCACAGGCGCCAATGTGCAGATCCATCTAGTCCCTGATGCACGATCTGTTCATCACAAGGCCCGAGTGGTTCCATACATGATGCGAGAGAAAGTCGAGATTGAGCGAGACAGACTTCAACGAGAGGGGATCATATTGCTAGTCAAGTTCAACGAGTGAGCCAGTCCAATTGTTCTGGTGTTGAAGAGCAATGGGACGGTCAGAATCTGCGGGGACGACAAGGTAACGATCAACTGAGTCTCGTTACAGGACCAGTACCCACTACCCAAAGTGGATGACTTGTTTGCAATGCTAGCAGGGGGAAGTTGTTCACCAAGCTGGATCTAACCTATACTTACATGACACAGGAGCTGGCTGAACCTTCGAAAAAATTGACATGCATCAACATGCACAGAGGACTGTTCATATACCACAGATGCCCCTTTGGGATTCGTTCGGCGACGGCCATCTTCCAGAGGAACATGGAGAGTCTGCTGAAATCGGTTCCACGCACCGTGGTGTTCCAAGACGACATCTTGATCACTGGCCGCAACACCACTGAACACTTGCACAACTTGGAAGGGGTTCTCAAGCGACTGGACAGAGTGGGACTCCAGTTGAAATGCTCCAAGTGTGTTTTCCTGGCGCCAGAGGTCGAATTTCTGGGGAGAAAGATTGCGGCGGACGGCATCAGACCAACGGACTCCAAGACGGAGGCCATCAAGAATGCACCCAGACTATAGAATGTGATGGAGCTGTGTTCGTTCCTGGGATTCCTCAACTATATGGGTAACTTTCTATCGGGGTTTGCTGGAACCATTGCATTTATTGCTACACAAGGGTGACGACTGGGTTTGGGGTAAAGCTCAAGAGACAGCCTTTAACAAGGCCAGAAATCTGCTATGTTCCAACAAGTTACTTGTATTGTATGACCCGTGTAAACGTTTATTACTAGCTTGTGATGCATCTTCGTACGGGGTCGGTTGTAACAGCAAGCCAATATCTCAGGCAAACTGCAACTGGTTGCATATGCGTCCAGAAGCTTATCTAAAGCTGAAAGAGCCCATAGTATGGTTGAAAAAGAAGCATTAGCATGCGTATACGGGGTTAAGAAGATGCATCAATACCTACTTGGGCTCCGGTTCGAGCTCAAAACCAATCACAAGCCGTTCAGTTCGTTGTTCTCAGAAAGCAAAGGTATTCACACCAATGTTTCGTCCCGCATCCAAAGATGGGCACTAACGTTATCTGCGTATGATTATATAATCCATCACAGACCAGGCACTGAGAACTGTGCGGATGCCCTCAGTCGGCTACCATTGCCCACCACCAGGGTGGGAATAGCGCAACCCGCAGACTTGCTCCTTGTAATGGATGTTTTTGAGAGTGAGGGGTCACCCGTCATGGCTCGCCAGATCAGGACCTGGACTAGCCAGGACCCGGTGCTATCACTAGTAAAAAGTTGTGTCCTCAATGGGAGCTGGTCGGCTGTCCCAGGGGAAATGCAAAACGAAATTAAGCCGTTCCACCAACACAAGGACGAAATGTCTATCCATTCGGACTGCTTCCTATGGGGGAAATAGTGTAATTTTGCCATAAAAAGGCAGGGAAACGTTTATACATGACCTTCACAGTACCCACACAGGCATAGTCATGATGAAGGCTATCGCCAGGTCGCACGTTTGGTGGCCCGGCATTGACGTGGAATTGGAGTCATGCGTACACCAATATAACACTTGCTCACAGTTGAACAATGCACCAAGGGAGGCCCCACTGAGTCTGTGGTCATGGCCCTCCAAAACGTGGTCGAGGGTCCACGTAGATTTCACTGGCCCCTTTCTAGGAAAGATGTTCCTTGTAGACGCTTACTCTAAATGGATTGAATGTGCACTAATGTTGTTATGTACGTCCACGGGCCACCATTGAAAGCCGGGCCATGTTTGCCATCCATTGTTTGCCCGACGTCCTTGTTAGTGACTGGACCATGCTTCACCAGCTCGTAATTCAACGAGTTCATGACCCGCAATGGCATCAAGCATGTCAGGTCTGCGCCGTTTAAGCCCGCATCCAATGGTCAAGTGGAACGGGCAGTCCAAAAGCGTGTGATGGATGGTTCCCTGCAGACCCGGCTATCTCGGATTCTGTTCAGCTACCGCACGCGACCCCACTCGCTCACCGGGGTTCTCCCTGCTGAATTGCTAATGAAGCGAGCACTCAAAACCAGGCTCTCCTTAGTCCACCTGGATCTCAATGATCATGTAGAAACCCGGCGTCACCGGCATAACATGTACCCCAATCGCATGACTGTATCACGCAACATTGAAGTTAATGACCATATTTGTTCTTAATTATGGTCATGGTCCCACATTAGTTGCTGGCACTGTGTTAGCCAAGGAGGGGAATAGAGTGTTTGTTGTCAAACTTTTGAATGGACAAACTTGCAGAAAGCACTTGGATCAGACCAAACTACGGTTCACTGACAACCAAGAACAGTTTGAAGAGGACATTACCATCATTGATCCACACACACACACCCAATCAGCAATCAATCTTGCGGTCAACCACAAGGATGAACCCACCATACCCAACAGTCCGATCAGACCTGCCACACCGCAGCGCAGGAATGATCCAACCGACTCACCCATGCCAGGACTTCAACTCAGGCGATCAACCCGGGAACGCAGAGCCCCAGATCCTCTCAACTTGTAAATAACTTGTACATAAGACTTTGGAGGGGGGGTGGGGAAGAGAATGATGTTATGTATGTATACATTACCAATGTGTAAGACTTTCCACTAGGGGGCGCACTTGTGGGAGACCCAAGGGTCACCTGCATACCCTGGGCAAGCCGGTATAAAAGGCAGTCTATCCTGCTGCCTCCTCACTCTGGAGTTACAATAAAGAGACCAAGGTCACAACAGTTTGAGCTTAAGATATACAGTGTTGTGGAGTTACTCTAAATGTAACAAATAATATGCTAATTTTTTCACTAAAAAGTGTATGCCCTAATGATTATACCCAAAATACAGCCAGGAATCAGTAATAGTTGCCTTCCCCCATTGTAGTAGCTCAGTAGCAATGCATCTAAAAGATTTTGTTCCCTTTATTTCTGTGACAGACCTTACATTGCTGCCTGCATCTTGTTCCACAGTAAGTCCCACTTCTCATTCAAACCCCATCCTTACCAACCTTCACAGACTCCCCATCACTCCAAATTTAAAAAGTCAATATTGTGCCGAAATAGTGAGGTAACCCTGCCTCTTTATAAATCATTGTTGTGACTGCACTTAGAATACTGCATACAATTCTGGTTGCTACCGTACAAAAAGGATATTACAGCTATTGAAAGGATACAGAAGAGAGCAACCCGAATGATTGAGGGGATGGAGGGGCTGGATTATAAGGAGCGATTATGTAAATTGCGTGATGGTGGAAGCATTTAATATTGATTCATTCAAATGCAAATTAGATAGATTTATTTCAGAAAATAACATTGTGGAATACAGTATATGAGTAATTTTACACATGATATGTGCTAAGTGTAGGAGGAACAGGTGACTTTGGACCTATGGTTATCTAAGCTCTCCACCACTGGGATTTTCCTCACTTCTGGGTCTGGTGTAGACTAATTGATAAGAGCTTGATTAGTGAACAATTCCATTATTGTATCAAGTGACAACCAGGATAATAGAAGACAAACTAAATGGACCTTGGTCTTTCTTCATCTAGCAATTCCTTTGTTTGAATGAACCAAATTCAATTTCTTTATTCATGCTTACAAATCCCTGCATGGCCTTAGCTCAGCCTTCCCCCACAACCTCAGCTTAGTCCATGATCTTGGGTCCTCTGACTTTGGCCTCATGGATTGCTCCCCTGCCACCAGTGCTTCACCAAATTCAGTAGCAGAGCCTCCTGAGGTCTGTGGTGTATTTTGCGATTTCCTGGCCTTCGGGCCGTTGGTGCGTGTAGAACCAGTGTCTGGCTGTGAGGATGCTCTCCTTGGGCTTGAATTGCTCATGGATCAGTGTTACGAGCTCCTCGTACGTTTTGGTTGTTGTCTTCGCTGGTGCCAGCAAGTCCCTGACGAGGCCATAGACGGTGGGTCCACAACTGGTCAGCAGGATAGCTCTGTGCTTACCAGCCAGTGTGGCTGGGTCGTCTCCTGCCAGGTCGTTTGCTGTGAAGAAATGGTCGAGCCTCTCCACAAAGGCATCCCAATCATTACCATCGCCGAACTACTACAATGTACCAAGGGTAGCCATTTTCACATGAAAGTCCGTAATCTTGTCGCCAATTGTTGTGTCCTTGGATGCTCTAATAATGACTCCACGAGGCAATGTGTTGTACTTGAACTGTAGTGACCTTAGTCCTTTATTTGTTAACTCCAGTGTGAGGATCACATCTGGTGGCCTGCCTTTTATACTAGGTCAGGCACACCTGTACAGGTAACCTACAAGTCTCCCACTGCTGTGCCCTACGGTGGCACACCTTGTGATTGTACCAACAGTAGCCATGTAGGATACATGAAAGTTCTGATTTCTTTTTGTTGCAGGGAGGCCTCTCTTGGGTTGATACGAAGCCAGCTCTTTAGCACGGGATATTCAGTTGCGCACCCGGCCTAGCACCCTAAGAAACGTGTGGCACGCTTCTCTTAGCGCGCCACTCAGGGTGCAAAAGCTGAATTTTGCTTTTCCCATCGCTAAACATTTTCCGTTGCTAAATTTAACGGCCATCCGACATTAGCACCTTCGCAACCCTCCAACCAAATTTCTCAGCCCTTGTCTTTGTTTACAAATCCCTCTATGGCCTTGCCCCACCTGTAACATCCTCCAGCTGTGCAGTCCGGCCCATCCCCCGTTTGTCCTGTGTATCTAGCCTCCTGCACATAACCCTCACCCCCCAACCTACTGCTCCCCATTTGTTGGCAGAGTCTTCAATTGTCTCAGTTCCATTCTCAGGATATTCACTTCCTAAATTTCTTCGTCCCTCTTCCCTCTTCGTCTTTTAAAAGCCTCCTCAAAACCTTTCATTATTGATCGTGCCTTCAGTCATCTCTGCTTACTCTTCTACCAGCTCTCGTGTCCATAATTCTCCTAGGTAAAGCGCTTTTGGACATTTGGCATGTTAAAAACTCTATATAAATGCAAGTTGTTGTAATGAAGGATATTAACACTGGTAAATATTGTTATGTAATGATGTGTGTATCGTCCCAGTACCTTCAATGTAATGTAAGCACTATGCCACACCACAGAGGGCGCTGTGGTGGGAAACCTGGTAGTACCTGCAACAGGTGCTATATAAGGCTGACCACCACACCTGAGAGGCACTCTGGAGCTGAACAATAAAGGACGAAGGTCACAGCAATTAGATTTACACCAGACCGTGTGGAGTCAGTGATTTGTGTGCTACATACACCACATTGGCAATGAGGAAGCGGACGAACTCCACGAACCATGGCTACTCTGGGCTCGCTAAAGGATTTTACCGTGGGCAATGATTGGGAGGCCTTTACGGAAAGGCTCGAGTACTACTTCACAGCAAACGACCTGACGGAGGACACATACGCAATGAGAGATAAGCGTAAGGCGATATTGCTTTCCAGTTGTGGAGATGAGGTTTACTGTCTCGTCAGGGATTTACTGGCACCTGGGAGCACCAGGGACAAGTCATACGAGGAGCTGACTGAACTCATTCGTGACCAGTTGAAACCGAAGGAGAGCATCCTCACGGCCAGATACAAATTTTACCATCACTGCAGACCCGAGGGCCAGGATATCACCAAATATGCTGCGGACCTCAGGAGACTCGCGACGCCGTGTGATTTTGGCGCACACCTTGACGAGGCTTTGCGGGACGTTTTCGTCATGGGGATTGGCCACGAGGGCCTCCTTCACAAGCTGCTGGCACGGAACCCACAGTCACTCTGACAAAGGCCATCACCATCAGCCGGGCATATATGACCTCGACTTGCAGCACCAAGCAAATAATCCACACAGTCTCAAACCCGGCAGGCATTGTCCACAGGATAGCGCCCACCACGGACAAAACTGCAGAACGTGGCTCTGCCCGGGGCAGAGAGCACGGACCTCGGGGTCCTGGAACTCAGAGTCCGCTGAGGGGGGCCAATCAAGCAGCACCATGCTGGCGTTGTGGAGGAAACCATGAGGCTCAACGGTGCAGGTTTGCGGAATACATGTGCAATACCTGCCACCTGAAAGGCCACCTTCAGAGTATGTGTAAAAGAAATCAGACTCACCATGTGGCTGAGGAGATGGGGGATGATCCACTGTTCAGTGAGGAGCAGGTAGAAGATGATGAGGTGTTTGGACTGCACACGTGTACTGACGATTCACCCCCAGTGATAAGGGAAGTAAAAATCAACGGAGTCCCTGTGAGTATGGAAGTGGACATGGGCTCGGGTCCGTCGTTGATGAGTCGGAGAACTTTTGATAAACTGTGGATTAACCCAGCTGCACGACCCAAGCTGGTCCCGGTCACGGCGAAGCTGTGTATCTACATCAGGGAACTAATACCTGTTCTTGGCAGAGCGATGATGCAGGTATCCCACGGGGACGAGACGCACGCTTTACCTCTGTGGGTCATTGCAGGCGATTGGCCGACACTCCTCGGCCGGAGGTGGATGGGGACGGTCCGTGGGAGCTGGGAAGACTTCACCACTCTACAGGCTGCTGCTCCCCGGGGTGCTGCCGTGCCCCGGGTCCCCAGAGAGCAGCGCCGACCGAGCTGGAGCTGCAGCCTCAATCCCCCCACAGGCAAGTCCCAGGCCTGGACCTCACACCGAGATCCTGCAGCCTCAATCCACCCACAGGCAAGCCCCAGGCCCGGACCTCACACACAGATCCCGCAGCCTCAGCCCCCACAGGCAAGCAGCCCTGCACAGAGGGGCCTAGTGGGGGGGGGAGTGAGCCGGCGGGGTGCGAGGGATCCAGGATGGCCGGCAGTTCGGAAGAGCCCCGCCGAGGAGCTGTTAGCGTCGGGCGGCGGCAGCAGCTGGAGGTCGGCGGCTATGGAGGCCGCGGGGGACGCGGCAAGTGCGGCCGCTGGAGAGACCACGACGGCCGCAGGAGAGGCGGCAAGTCAGGTGGCAGCGGAGGGGAGTGGAGGCTGCGACGGCGAAGGGCATCCGGAGCGGCGGAGAAGAAGATGGCGGCGGCATCGTGTTGGAGCAGCAGAGCATCAAAGATGGCGGCGCCCAAGGAGAAGCCTCGTGGAATCCTCCTGCATCAAAGATGGCGCCTTAAAAAGGAAATGTACCCGGGAGTCTTAAAAGGGCCTTACCTCGAGGTGGTCCCCACAAAGGACTTCTGTAAGGCAGAGCGAGTCTAAAATGAGCTATGTTAATGTGAGATAGTGAATTTATAATAAGAATTACTTTTTTAATGCTGAATGGCCACTGTATTTGTGTAAAATAATGGATGAAGTACAATTAATGATAACGGCTAACAAGGAAATCAAGGATCCGTTACCAGTCAATAACCAGTTAATGTACCAGATAATATGTACCATACTAACGCACTGTCTATGCCCACCTGCCTTCCGTTGGACAAGTGTGATGTTATGTAATGATGTGTGTATCATTGTCCTGCGTCCTGGTGGGGGGGGGGGGGGGGGGGGGGGAAGGTGATGTTATGTAATGATGTGTGTATCGTCCCAGTACCTTAAATGTTGTAAGCACTATGCCATACCACAGAGGACGCTGTGGTGGGAAACCCTGGTAGTACCTGCAACAGGTGCTATATAAGGCTGACCACCACACCTGAGAGGCACTCTGGAGCTGAACAATAAAGGACGAAGGTCACAGCAGTTAGATTTACACCAGACCGTGTGGAGTCAGTGATTTGTGTGCTACATACACCACAAATATAACACTTTCTACATTTTGATACCCTGTATCAACATGAAGTAATCCCAAGTCAAGCAGGACACCAAGTTTGGTGCAAGATATAGCTTTCTCTATTTACTCCAAAGATATACCTTAACCCCAACCTCAGAAAAGCCCATACTGCACAATTTCCATTTCACACCCCACCATCCTGTTGGCCTCTCTGAGTGAGGTTGTCAGTTAGCAGTTTTATGATATTCTGAGGCGTGTTGACACTGTCCAAGCTCATTCCATATTGGATCCTTATAGACAGTGGGAAAAGGACTTTTTACCCCATCAGTCTGCTCTAGATCGGAATACCGATGTTAGGCATGAAAAGACCCCACCCCCCGTGCCCTCTTAAAAGTTCATCAGGAAATCATATCTAAAATCAGTCTATAATTGGAAAACTTCTGCTGGGCACATCTTTCCACTTCAGTCATAGATTCCTGTTTCTGTCCAGGGACTGCTCTTTAGTGTCTAACACCAATCCCACCACGTGGCTCTACACACAGATGTGTTAAGTGCTGCAGAGAAACGAGCATCATTTTCTGATCTATTTCACCTCCCTAAGGAGTTTGATGTGGTGAGCCGTTTCAGAAATATGAGAACGCAGCAATTATACGACTGGAAGAGGCAAATGTTTGCAGTCAGAGAGACAAGAGCCTACAGTGACAAATATAATGTTCTTATTCCAGTCAATAAGCGTATGGCATGTTCAGTTAAATAAATTAAAGCTATGCTTCAATACATATTTAAAAAATAATCTTATACTGGTGCTCAAACACAAATGCCTATAAACTGCATTTAAGTATCACTTCCTTCTTTTCAAACCAAGGCTCACCAATTTATGCAAGAAAAAGAGTTTTCCCGTTCCTTTAAATAAACACAAAGGGCAAGTATTGTTGTTCCTGTTTTACATTTAATAATTTGAAAATCTAGATGATCCTGTATTTCTTTCATATACAAAAAAATTAAAATTTGTGAGCAACACCTTTTCAGTTATGAAAGCGATCGAGAAAATACTGTATTACTGTAAACTAAGCTAGCAAAAGACAGAGAAACTGGCTTGAAAAGCATTGACTCAAAGAGTGCTGGAGGAGAAAAAACAAAGTTCAGAATATGACCTTGCATTTCAGTATACAGATAAATAAGTTAACCAGTACCTTGAGCGAGGCAATTCCGCTCCACAACTGTTTTAAAAATTGTCACTTCATCAATCAATTATGCTAATGTTCACTGGTAATTTAAATCAGACTAGCCTTAGTTTTACATTTATTTTGGGGTTATTATTTTATTATTAATAATAGTTAATAAAGTAATACATTCTCGCTGGGTAGCCCAATACTAGCTATACTACTGGGCTGAGTCTTGACTCAAGTTGTCACTGGAATCTGCACTAACAAAGAGGAAGTATATTCTATCGAATTATTACATCATAGAATTATTACATTAATAGAATTATTACATAATTCTAACTGTTGCACAAGGACAGGCCTATATACTTATCACTATCCCATAGTTATCCCTTGGTACAATGTTTACTAATCTGTTTGTTAGAAGATAAATGTTATGTAGAATGCCCTGTATTGTGGCATCTTGAATTCTTGTTTCAGTGACATCACAGGATGGGGAGTGCTGCAGAGATCCCATTCATGGTACAGTCCCATTGATCCATTACATTGTGGCCTGTATTACACTTACCATTATAAAATGATCACCTGCCTACAGCAGCAACATTTTGCAGTCCCAACCAACAGCTAATACAAATCCTTTGAACTCGTCCTTTATAGAGCAGTCACCTATGTGCTACATATTGTGGCCACTGAGTTGCAATCATTGGGCTAAGGCTGGGTAGGGGTTGGAGGCTGGAGAGATTACAGAGTCAGGCCAGGATCAGGTGGGAGTCGGACAAACAGTTGGGGCCTTCTTTATTCATATTTTTCTACAGTGTTGGCCGGACCATCAATTAATAATCCTCAATTCTCAGTCCTATTTTTCCTCATTTTGTTTTAAACTTCTTCTTCACTTAATCGATGAATTACACAAATTTCACAGTAGGTGAATATGCATCGGTGTATTTATTAGTTTTTGCACTTTATTTTTGCTGTCAAGCAAGACTGATTTCAGTCCCCTAACAGGAAAGATACAACACATATATTTATCAATGAATGGACGATTAGGTTGCAATTTGCTGACCACTATTGTGTCGCTACAAAGTGGTTTTGGATGCACATCAATTGAAATATGGTATTGCAGAATTGGTATGTAAGTCAAGAATGTGATTCTCACGTGTACACAAGCTGGCTGGTGCGAGGACCCCATCTCACATGGGTATGAATTCACACCAGGTACAGTATAACTCCAGCCTGGTGAAAAGCCACATTTTAAAAGTGCTGATGTTATCCATTGTTTTTAATGTTACAGTGAAACAGAAGTTCTGCCTGTATTTTCCTAACATTAATGCCCAGCCCTCGTATGGGTCCAAGCATATGGCCGGAATTTTCACGTTGCCAAGCATGCGGGTTTGGGGGCGGGTCAGCAATAACAATGCCAGAAATGATGAGCACTGTCAGGATCCCGCCGTCATCCCCTCACCTCATGCATTTAACTCGAGCAGCTTTGAAGGTGCCACATGAACCCAATCCACACAGGCGGGTGACCCCAGTGAAATTATTAAATGCTTGTTTACAGACCCTTACCTGTGATTTTAACAGCTGTTTCTGAGTTGTCCTGCAAAAGCACGGGATTCAGGGAGGTTGGGTGTCTCGCCTGTGAAGGGGTGGTGGAAGTTCATTGGCCATTGATGAGTCCATCATTGAGAGCTGGGAAAAACACACAAGTACTGGAACATTCCCTCATTACTTGCCTCGTGCTGACTCAATTTTGAGCATAGATTTAGGTGTCAGCAATTTGGTCATTTTTGAAACCTCGGAAGCCACTCTCACCACATTGCTGCTGACTATCACAACCTTGAGGGATTGACCCTCCGATCTCCGCTTTACCTGCCACCTACTACATCAGCATGGGTGCTGCTTATACTGTCTCACCCTGGTCCTCAGAATTGGACCAAGATGAGCCCCACCACCAACAACACCAGCAGCAGCAGTAACCACAACATCAACGACCTGATGCACCACAGCAGAGAGGGGGGTCAACACATGGCTGCAGTGTGCTGGAGGTGATACCCCCAACACAGGGTATACAGGCAGAGGATGAGCTTCCTGGACATGACTGAGCAGCAGTGCTTCAGGAAGCTCAGGCTATCGCGCCAGGTTGTCGCAGACATTTGCAGCTTGCTGGAACAAGACCTGCTGCTCAGAGGTCCTGGTGTACCCTCCTTACCAGTGGCTGTCAAAGTCACCACCACCCTCAACTTCTTCGCCTCAGACTCCTTCTAGGGATCTGCAGCAGATATTTGCAGCATTTCGCAGTTGGCTGCCCACAGATGCATCACCCAGGTGACCGATGCCCCATTTCACAAGTCAGACAATTATATCTACTTTGCCACTGATGAAGCCAGTGATACTAAGCGGGCGCTCGGCTTTGCGGCTCTGGCTGGCTTCTCACAGGTGCAGGGAGTCATCGACTGCACACATGTGGCCATGAAGGCAACTCCACCATCACCCAGGAATGTTTGTGAACTGCAAAGGCTTCCTCTCCCTCAATGAACCGCTCGTCTACAACCATAAAAAGATGATTGTGCATGTGCACGCCAGATTCCCTGGCAGCTGTCATGGCTCTTTCGTGCTCTGCCAATTCAGCCCGTACTGGAACAGCCTGGCTAGAGGCGTGGCTAGTTATAGAGCACACGCCTTCAGCATGACAGCCGGGATGTTGTCAGGGCCCATAGCCTTTTCTGTATCCAGAGCGCTCAGCTGTTTCCTGATATCAAATGGAATGAATCGAATTGGGTGACGACTGGCTTCTGTGATGGTGGGAACCTCAGGAGGAGGCCGATATGGATCATCCACTTGGCACTTCTTGTTGAAGTTGGTTGCAAATGCTTCAGCTTTGTCTTTTGCACTCACATGCTGGGCTCTGCCATCATTGAGTATAGGGATATTCATGGAGCCTCCTCCTCCCGTTAGTTGTTTAATGGTCCAAAACTATTCATGACTATATGTGGCAGGACTGCAGAGCTTTGATCTGATCCGTTGATTATGGGATCGCTTAGGCCTGTCTAAAACATGCTGCTTCCGCTGTTTAGCATGCATGTAGTCCTGTGTTGCAGCTTCCCCAGGTACATCTGGTGCTACTCCTGGCATGCTCTACTCCACTCCTCATTGGTCCCCTGGCTTGATGGCAATGAGAGTGACGGATACGATTGTGGTGGAATACAATTCTGCTGCTGATGGCTCACAGCGCCTCATGGATGCTCAGTTTTGAACTATTAGTTCTGTTTTGAATCTATCCCATATAGCATGGTGGTAACGCCACACAACACGATGGAGGGTGTCCTCAGTGTGAATACGGGACTTCGTCTCCACAATGACTGCTACCAATGCTGTCAAGGACAGATGCATCTGCAACAGGTAGATTGGTGAGGATAAGGTCAAGTAATTTTTTTCCCTCGTGTTAGTTCTCTCTTTACCTGCCGCAGACCCAGTCCTTCGAGACTCTGCCAGATATGTCACACCATGATAGACATTGAAGTCTCCCACCCAGAATACATTCTGTGCCCTTGCTACCCTCAGTGCTTCTTCCAAGTGGTGTTCAATATGGAGGAGTACTGATTCATCAGCTGAGGGAGGGCGGTAGGTGATAATCAGCAGGAGGTTTCCTTGCCTATGCTTGACCTGAAGCCATGAGACTTCATGGAGTCCAGAGTCAATGTTGAGGATTCCCAGGGCCACTCCCTTGTGACTGTATACCTCTGTGGAGACAGGACATACCCAGGAATGGCGATGGAGGAGTCTGGGACTATTGGCTGAAAGGTATAATTCTGTGGGTATGACTATGTCCGGCTGTTGCTGGACAGCTCTCCAATTTTTGGCACAGTCCCCAGATGTCAGTGAGGAGGATTTTGCAGGGTCAACTGGGCTGGGTGTGCTGTTGTCATATCTGAAACCAGTGCCTAGTGTGATGCTGGGTGGTCGTCCGGTTTTATTCTTATTATTGTTTCTCGTAGCAGTTTGTTACAACCGAGTGGCTTGTTAGGCCATTTCAGAGGGCAGTTAAGAGTCACATATAGGCCAGACCAGATAAGGATGGCAGATTTCCTTCCCTAAAGGAAGGATGGGTTTTTACAATAATCCTATAGTTTCATGGTCCCCTTTACTGATACTAGCTTTTTAATTCAAGATTTATTTAACTGAATTTAAATTCCCCAGCTGCCGTGGTGGGATTTGAACTCACATCTCTGGATCATTAGTCCAGGTCTCTGGATTACTAGTCCAGTAACATAACCACTATGCTACCATTCCCATCATGCTTTCTACCCTTTAGTCAACTTCACATCCTTGCAGCAACTACTCCTTTAATCCTATTGGCTTTAATTTTGCGAACAAGTCTATTATGTGCTACTTTATTAAGTGTCTTTTGAAAATAAGTATACAGGTACCAATTTAATCGAGTTTTTTGATGAGACCAACTTGATCGAGTTTTTTGATGAGGTAACAGAGAGGGTTGATGAGGGTAATGCGGCTGACGTAGTGTACACAATTTCCAAAAGGCATTCGGCAAAGTGCCACATAATAGGCTTGCCAGCAAAGTTGAAGTCCATGGAATAAAAGGGACAGTGGCAACATGGATACGAAATTGGCTCAGTGACAGGAAACAGAGAATAGTGATGAACGGTTGTTTTTCGAACTGGAGGAAAGTTTACAGTGGTGTTCCCCAGGGGTCAGTTCTAGGACCACTGCTTTTCTTGATGTATATTAATGACTTAGACTTGGGTGTTCAGGGCATAATTTCAAAATTTACAGATGAGACAAAACTTGGAAGTATAATGAACAGTGAGGAAGAGAGTGATAGACTTCAGGAAGACGTAGACAGGCTGGTGGAATGGGCGGACACGTGGCAGATCAAATTTAACGCAGAAAAATGTGAAGTGATACATTTTGGTGGAAATAATGAGGAGAGGAAATATAAACTAAATGGTACAATCCCAAAGGAGTGCACGAACAGAGAGACCTGGGGGTATATGTGCACAAATCGTTGAAGATGGCAGGGCGGGTTGAGCAAGCAATTAAAAAGGCTTACAGGATCCTAGGCTTCATAAATAGAGTACAGGTATGATGAACGTGTATAAAACATTGGTTTGGCCCCAACTGGACTACTGTGTCCAATTCTGGGCACCGCACTTTAGGAAGGATCTGAAGGCCTTAGAGAAGGTGCAGAAAAGATTTCCAAGAATGATTCCAGGTTGAGGGACTTCAGTTGCATTGATAGACTGGAGAAGTTGGGGTTGTTTTTGTAAAGTCCCTACTCTACAGTATGAAATCACACGAGGCACATTCTGGGGACAAGGTCACTCTGTGACCTTAACTCTTTATTCACAGGACTCCAAAGAAGATCACCATGCATGGGACCTCCCTTTTTATACCTGTATGATCAGGTAAGGAGTGTCTCCCCCAAGTTCACTCCTTGTGGTCAAGGTGTGAGTATCTAGGTTGAGTGTATACAGTAGTACAGTGGTGTTACATTGTGGTTACATACATGACAGTTCTCCTTTGAGCAGAGAAGCTTGAGAGGAGATTTGATAGAGGTGTTCAAAATTGTGAGGGGTCTGGACAGAGTAGAGAGAAACTGTTCCCATTGGCAGAATGTTCAAGAACCAGAGGACACAGATTTAAGGTGATTGGCAAAAGAACCAAAGGCGATGTAAGAGAAAGTGTTTTTACGCAGCGAGTAGTTAGGATCTGGAATGCACTGCCTGAAAGAGTGGTGGAGGCAGACTCAATCTTATCTTTCAAAAGGGAGATGGATAAGTATCTGAAGGCCAAAAATTTGCAGGACTATGGGGAAAGGGCGGGGGAGTGGGACTAGCTGAGAGTCGGCACGTATTGGCACATGCTATAACCATGTTATGATTCTATGATACCCAACATTTACCGCACTACCCTCATTATCCCGCTCTGTTACCTCATCAAAGAATCAATGTTAATGATAGCAAAATCATCCACAGTGCCTGGGTCTCAGACATGGACATCTGGAAACTAAGATTTGCTGCCAGAAAAGTAAAATCAGAAAATACCTTTTAAAGTACACTTTTAATTTTAAAAAAGCTAAACACTTCTCAACCTGTCTTCATTTTTCCCTGTTCTCTCCTTTTCTGTTTTCTTTTCTGTCTACTGTTACTACTTTCAGATTATTAGTACTTTAATCCTATCTAATATGTTCTGTTGTATCTAACTATGTTTCTATTATTAATTTTTTTAATTATGAGATTCTTGGCACAAAATGACAAGAGCAGGCATTTTGAAGGCAATCGCTTCTCTGAAGGTTTGGACACCCAGAGTATTATTTTTCTTTTAAAGAGGGTGCAACAATTCTCTTTCTTGTTTTTTCACCTCTCCCCTCCTCTTCTGAAGCCGCAGGCTCCTTGCCCTGCCGCAGACACTGAGTGTCGGGGAGGAACTTCGATGGCGGAAGCAATGACAGCCAAGCCCAATCATATCCTCACCAATCTTCCCTGCGAGCTTCGCTATGTTCTGCGTGGCCTGTTTATCTTAATGTGTGGTCCCTTTAAATTTCTGCGCATGCGCGGTGTTTACAGCGGGGAAGCCGGTGAGCGGCCTGCACGGGATCTTACGGAAACATGGGTGGTGGGCCGTTCGGCCCTTCGAGTCTGCACCACCATTCAGTGTGATCGTGGCTGCTCCTCTATCTCAACGCCATATTCCCGCTTTTTCCCCATACCCCTTGATGTCTGCTTGGGTGGGGGTGGCGTAACTATTATATGGAACATTGCACGGCCACGCAGCTTGGACACAATATCGATTTAAAGTAATTGGGGGGAGGTTTAGAGGGGATTTGAGGGGAAATGTCTTCACCCAGAGGGTGGTGGGGGTCTGGAACTCACTGCCTGAAAGGGTGTTAGAGGCAGAAACCCTCATCACATTTAAAAAGTACTTGGATGTGCACCTGAAGTGCCGTAAACTACAGGGCTACGGACCAAGAGCTGGAAAGTGGGATTAGGCTGGGTAGCTCTTGGTCGGCCAGTGCGGACATGATGGGCCGAAATGGCCTCCTTTCGTGCTGTAAATTTCTATAACCTTCTTAAAAACAGAATTATTGATGTTTTCCTCTACTTCCTGTTTACATTTTGAAGTGAAACCTTTATAATATAAAGATTAATATAAACATAAAGCCAGGCCATCTATTTGAATACACTGTAACATAATAGTTTGCAATTAAGGCAGAGACCTGCTCATTTTCTCACAAATAATCTCAGCAAGTTTCTATGGGGTTGGCTTGTGTCTTCACTGCCTGAAGACGGCACTAATCTCATGGGGCAGCCCTTTACAGAACCCACCTGATCATCACTCCATTCAACCTGGCGAGTTTTGTAACGGGTGTGTGATCCTCCCTGCTAGCCCTCTGCTGAGTTCTAGGTCAATTCACGCTCCAAATAGAAAAAATATGAATTTCTTAACATTGTTTTCTTGGTCCGCATGTAATACAGACCTTTGTTGGATGACTTCTGGCATCATTATGATATCATTATAATGTTGCCTCAAATCTGTGGCTTTTCTCCTAATATCAAACATTAGTAAGACAGACAACCCCATGAACGGCGATGAAGATTTGACCTTAAGCACTCATCCACATTTACGAGAAACAGTGAGTAAACCTTGTTCAACTGGACAGCCGACCATGAACCCTCCACTGAGAGCATTGGCAATTTGAAGATATGCCAAGTAAAACAGTGAGTCATTTTGTTTCACGGGGTGAATCAGTGATCAACAAATTAACCTGAGCCAAATTATTAGTCCGACAGCTATAATTCACACCAATCACCTCGACAAATGGTTCAATTCTGATTACCTCTTGTTCATTGCCAGAGAGAGACAGCAGAAATATGGATCAGAGTAACTAGAGCAGCCGTATATAATAAAGCCCCTGACCACTTCCTCGGTAAGTGATCAGTGATGAAATTGTTGTGACATTAGCAGTGGGAATAAAAGCTTCGTTCACAGGCTTTTCAAGCAGCTGTGATGCAAAATTAATTAAGTTCCCTTGGGCTGGAACACTCATCTAGTCATCCAGCTGAGAATTAACAAAATTAATAAAACATTTGGGTTAACAACTAAAAAAAAAATAGTTTGGGCCTACACCGCCTCTGTGCTGAGAGGAGGCAAGAGAGGAGGGAATTGGCAAGTGAAACAAAATGAATAGAGAAATCAGACTGAGAAATCCAAGACAACATTGAACTCATGGAAACTATCTCCTATGTTCATGTAGTTACTGTCAATTGTTATAAATATGCTATACATGGTGATTGTCCCATTAAGGCTATAGGTACAACTGATTGGGGTCACAGTGCATAATTGTAGATATGACTGCCCTTCTCCTCCTCCGACCACCCAAGGCGATCATTGCCCAAAATAGCTATAGCGGCTCATCCCACAGTAGTGTAAATCGTATTTTCCAATTATTGTATCTCACTGCTATGGTCTAGATTTTGTATTTTGCAGTGGGCTTCTGCTGAGGGAATCCATTTCATCTTTGCAGTTCACACTGAGAGTAATACTTTGCCTACTTTGTGTGGGCAGAATATGTTAATTAGGAATAGGTTGGCTACTTTAACCATTCTGAATTGACCTGCCAAACAAAAATTGCAACCTCACCAGGAGGAGAAAAGTAGGTGGGTGCAACTTTCTAAAGTATCCCTGCTCGGTATCGACTGGTATTAACACCATCTCGTGCCTCTTGCTCGTGCAGTCCATCGCTTCCTCTGCACACTCCCGTGGGCGCATACTGTGCACTTGCTATGGCCGCCTTTGCTCTGCTTCACGTCCTTCTTCGCAAAAATGCCCAAGACTTCCCACTAACAACTCCTGCGTGCTGCTTCTCCCTGGCTGCACTCGGTGATAAGGCAGAGTGCACGCATTCACTTTATGGCTTCATTCATCCCCTCCTCTTTTGTAGGAGAAAGCAGAACCCAACTGAAGTCAATTGTCCGGCATCAGGGTGGGGGTTGGGAGGAGGGGAGAAAGTAAAGGAAAGAAAAATGTAAAAAATAAAAATAAAGAAAGAAAAACAGGTGGAAATTCGGTTTGAGGCTAATTAGGGCGTTAATGGCGGCGGGACAATAAATTTTGCGCCGGGAAATGGTTTGCGTCTGCAGCCATAAAATTCATCAGCTGGGCCCCGAGTGTGGAGTGGAGCGCTAAGGGAGGTATTCCATACCTGTCTTAGGGCGCTAGGCCGGCTGAGCAACTGAAAATCCCGAGCTGGAGAGCCGGCCTCGGAGCGCCCCTAGAGAGGCTTCCCTGGAAAAAAAATCTCCAAAAAAACCATCAAAAACATTTCCAATATCTTGCTCACCCCACATAAACATAAATTGCAAAAATAAAAAAAATAAAAGCAATCACACATACCTGATGTATTCATTCCTTCCCTCACTGCCGCTGGAACAGCTCGGACCGCCCGCTGTCCCAGGCGGTCCCACTAGGGCTAGGGTGCACTGTGGGGTGCTACGGGTCCCCCTGCAAACAAATTTCAGAACGGTGTTGTAACCGGGGTGGGGGGGGGGGGAGGGAGGGTGGCGTTGCATACCGGCTCGACTCTCCCGGGCGGTACTGCTTCGGTCCCCCACCAAACTTGAAAAAGGATAGTATGCAGGTACAGCAAGTGATCAGGAAGGCCAATGGTATCTTGGCCTTTATTGCAAAGGGGATGGAGTATAAAAGCAGGGAAGTCTTGCTACATCTATTCAAGATATTGATGAGGCCACACCTGGAATACTGTGTGCAGTTTTGGTTTCCATATTTACGAAAGGATATACTTGCTTTGGAGGCAGTTCAGAGAACGTTCACTCGGTTGATTCCTGAGATAAGGGGGTTGACTTATGAGGAAAGGTTGAGTAGGTTGGGCCTCTACTCATTGGAATTCAGAAGAATGAGAGGTGATCTTATCGAAATGTGTAAGATTATGAGGGGGCTTGACAAGGTGGATGCACAGAAGATATTTCCACTGATGGGGGAGACTAGAACTAGGGGGCATAATCTTAGAATAAGGGGCCGCCCATTTAAAACTGAGATGAGGAGAAATTTCTTCTCTCAGAGGGATGTAAATCTGTGGAATTTGTTGCCTCAGAGAGCTGAGGAAGCTGGGTCATTGAATAAATTTAAGACAGAAATAGACAGTTTCTTAAACGATAAGGGACTAAGGGGTTTTGGGGAGCGGGCAGGGAAGTGGAGCTGAGTCCATGATCAGATTAGCCATGATCTTATTGAATGGCAGAGCAGGCTCGAGGGGCCGTATGGCCTACTCCTGTTCCTATTTCTTATGTTCTTATGTTGTTAAATGTCCCGGCGGGGCATTAGAGGCTGGCCACATGGCCAGAAGTCATTTCCACCGCCATTTCCGCCCCTCTGGGGCGCGAACAGAGGCAGCAACAGAATGAAAATCCACCCCACAGCATTTATATAGCACCTTTCACAACCTCACGATGTCCCAAAGTGCTTTACAGCCAATTAAGTACTTTTGGAGTATAGCCATTGTTGTAATGTAGGAAATACAGCAGCAAATTTGTCCACGTTAAGATCCCACAAACATCATCATCATAGGCAGTCCCTCGGAATCGAGGAAGACTTGCTTCCGCTCTTAGCATGAGTTCTTAGGTGGCTGTACAGTCCAATACGAGAACCACAGACTCTGTCACAGGTGGGACAGATAGTCATTGAGGGAAGGTGTGGGTGGGACTGGTTTGCCACACGCTCCTTCCGCTGCCTGCGCTTGATTTCTGCATGCTCTTGGCAACGATACTTGAGGAGCTCGGCGCCCTCCCGAATGCACTTCCTCCACTTAGGGCGGTCTATGGCCAAGGACTACCAGGTGTCAGTGGGGATGTCGCACTTTATCAGGGAGGCTTTGAGGGTGTCCTTGTAACGTTTCTTCTGCCCACCTTTGGCTCGTTTGCCGTGGACGAATTACGAGTAGAGCGCTTGCTTTGGGAGTCTCGTGTCTGTCATGCAAACTATGTGGCCTGCCCAGCAGAGCTGATCAAGTGTGGTCAGTGCTTCAATGCTGGGGATGTTGGCCTGGACAAAGACACTAGTGTTTGTGCGTCTGTCCTCCCAGGGGGTTTGCAGGATCTTGCGGAGATATCGCTGGTAGTATTTCTCCAGCGACTTGAGGTGTCTACTGTACATGGTCCACGTCTCTGAGCCATAAAGCAGGGCGGGTATTACTACAGCCCTGTAGACCATGAGCACGGTGACAGTTTTGAGAGACTGATCTTCAAACACTCTTTTCCTCAGGCGGCCGAAGGCTGCACAGGCACACTGGAGGCGGTGTTGGATCTCATCATCAATGCCTGCTCTTGTTGATAGGAGGCTCCCGAGATAGGGGGAGTGGTCCACGTTGTCCAGGGCCACGCCGTGGATCTTGATGTTTGGGGGGCAGTGCTGTGCGGCGAGGACAGGCTGGTAGAGGACCTTTGTCTTACTAATGTTTAGCGTAAGACCCATGCTTTCATACGCCTCGGTAAATACGTCGACTATGTCCTGGAGTTCAGCCTGTGTGTGTGCACAGGCATCGCCCGGGTATTGTAGCTCGATGACCGAGGTTGGAGTGGTCTTGGACCTGGCCTGGAGATGGCGAAGATTGAACAGCTTCCCACTGGTTCTGTAGTTTAGTTCCACTCCAGCAGGGAGTTTATCAACTGTGAGGTGGAGCATGTCAGCAAGGAAGATTGAGAAGAGAGTTGGTGCAATGACGCAGCTCTGCTTGACCCTGATCTGGACCTGAATTGGGTCTGTGATGGATCCGTTGATAAGGATCACGGCTTGCATGTCGTTGTGGAGCAGGTGGAGTATGGTGATGTACTTTTGGGGGCATCCGAAACGGAGGAGGACGCTCCATAGACCCTCGCGGTTGACAGTGTCAAAGGCCTTTGTAAGGTCGAAGTAGGCCATATAAAAGGGCTGGCGCTATTCCCTGCATTTTTCCTACAGCTGTCGCGCTGCAAAAATCATGTCCGTTGTGCCCTGGAGGGGACAAAATCCGCACTGCGACTCCGGGAGGAGCTCCTCGGCCATGGGGAGAAGACAATTGAGGAGGACTCTAGCGACGACTTTCCCAGTGGTTGATAGCAGGGAGATTCCTCTGTAGTTGCCGCAGTCTTTTTTAAAGATGACTGCATCTCTAAGATCTCCCGACATGCTCTCCTCCCTCCAGATAAGAGAGATGAGGTCGTGTATTCGCGCCAATAGTGCCTCTCCGCCATACTTCAGTGTCTCAGCAGGGATTCCATCCGCTCCCGTAGCCTTGTTGTTTTTTAGCTGTCGAATGGCCTTTTCTACCTCATGCAGTGTTGGGGTCTCACTGAGGTGGTTGTGGGTAGCATGCTGCGGAATGGAGTCGAGAACACTCGAGTCAAAGGCAGAGTCTCGGTTGAGGAGATCTTCGAAGGGTTCCTTCCAGCGGGCTCTGACTGCCTCGGTGTCCTTGATTAGTGTTTCCCTGTTCTTGGCCAGGAGTGGGGTGGGGCCTTGGGAGTTTGATCCCTGTGTGGCCTTGATTGGGGTGAAGAATCTTCGCACATCATGGCTGTCGGCCAGCTGCTGTATCTCCTGTGCTTTCTCCATCCACCACCTGTTCTTTAGGTCCCGGGTTTTTTGTTAGATTCTTAGCCTTGAGCCGTCTGTAATGCTGCTTTGCTGCTCCCGAGTTGGGTTGCTGTTTAAGGCTCAGAGATACCTTGCATCCCACAAACAGCAATGTGATGAATGACCAGATCACCTGTTTTAGTGATGTTCGTTGAGGGATAAGTATTGACCAGGATACCAGCTGGACTTCTCTTCTTTGAATAGTGCATTGGGATCCTTTACACCAATCTGAGAGGGCAGAGAGGTAATCTTATTAAAAATACAGCAGCTCCAACAGTGCAGAACTTCCTCAGTACTAACACTGAAGTGTCTGGCTGGATTAGGTGCTCAAGTCTCAGCAGTGGGAATATGAACCCCCTGCCTCAGAGTGCTACCCACTGAGCCATGGCTGACACTTCTATGAACTAACCCTATTTGAGGATCATGCCCTGCAGCGTCAGGGTCATGATTTGTAGGAGGAGGAAGGAGATGGGGAAATGTAAGGTCTGTCCCCAGATCTGCATTTCTACTACACTGCTCCTCCTTTCACATGTCATTTTAGATACTTCCACAAGCAGTGACACACAAATTGCCTTTCCCCAGCCTCCCCCTGCGAACTTCTTGGCAAAAGCGTATTTGCTTTTTTAAAAACACTACTTCTCTGGAAGTGGCATCACTGGCAAGGCCAGTATTTATTGCTTATCCCCAGTTGCCCTTGAGAAGATGGTGGTGAACCTCCTTCTTAAACCGCTACAGTCCGTGTGGTGAAGATGCTCCCACAGTGCTTTTGGTAGGGAGTTCCAGTGTTGTGACCCAGTGAAGATGAAGGAATGGCGATATATATCCAAGTCAGGATGGTGTATGACTTGGAGGGGAATTTGGAGGTGATGGTTACAAATTATCCTGAGGACATTTTCCGAACAAGTTTCTTCTTTCTGGTGTGGGACAATAAGCTTCATCTTCCTCCCGACAACACTCCATCGGCATCTCACCTAGTATCTCATCATTGCATCCTGATCTGGCAAGCATCACTGGCACACAGACATCCCACTCTGGGAGAGTTATAGGGCCCAAGTTTCCACAAGAAAAAAAACGGGCGCCCCTCCGAGCTGGGCGCCCATTTTTCGCGCCTAAAACGGTGCCTAAAAAAATCCTTGGTATTCTGCACCTACTTACAGGTCCTCTGGCCCTCGGCGCAGCCAGCACGAGCTGTGGGGGGGGGGCGGAGCCAGGTCCCGGCGCTGAAAACAGTGCCCGGACCTCTGCACATGCGCGCTACAGTCGGCACGCAAGTGCAGTAGCTCCAGGCGCCGAACTGTGTGGGAGGGGCCCGAAGCACGCAGCCCCTAGCCCTGGCCCAATGGCCTCACTGGGGCTCCTCCCACGGCCAGCTCCTGCTCCCCACCTGACCAGACCCGACACTCATTCCTCCCCGCTCCCCCCGCCGACCAGACCCGACCCGACACCCGCTCCCCCCCCCCCCGCCCCGACCCGAGACCCGCTCCCCCCCGCCCCGACCCGACACCCGCTCCCCCCCTCCCCCCCCCCGCCCCGACCCGAGACCCGCTCCCCCCCTGACCCGAGACCGACCCCCGCCCCGACACCCGCTCCGCCCCCCCCCGCACTGACCCGAGACCCGACACCCGCTCCCCCCCCCGACTGACCCGACCCGCGCTCCTGTTCCCCGACCCGACGCCCCCCCTCTCTCTCTCTCCCCCCCTCCCCCTCTCCCTCCCCCTCTCTCCCTCCCTCTCTCCCTCCCTCTCTCTCTCCCTCCCTCTCTCCCTCTCCCTCCCTCTCTCTCTCCCTCCCTCCCTCTCTCCCTCTCTCTCTCTCTCCCTCCCTCTCCCTCTCTCTCTCTCTCCCTCCCTCTCCCTCTCTCTCCCTCCCTCCCTCCCCCTCTCTCTCTCTCTCTCTCTCTCCCTCCCTCCCTCCCCCTCTCTCTCTCTCCCTCCCTCCCCCTCTCTCTCTCTCTCCCTCCCCCTCTCCCTCCCTCCCTCTCTCTCTCTCTCTCTCTCCCCCTCCCGTTCAGCGGCACGAACGGCTGCAGAATTCTCCCTGGCTGAAGCACTTTCACACAGGTAGGAAGATGGTTTATTTAATCTTTTCTTGGCTTATAAATGTTTATTCAGGTTGGATTTATTTGTATAATATTTGTAGAAGTATAAATAAGGATTTATTGTCGAATTTAATGAGTTCCCTTCCCCCCCACCTCGTTCTGGACGCCTAATTTGTAAACTGCGCCTGATTTTTTAATGTGTAGAACAGGTTTTTTCAGTTCTACAAAAATCTTCACTGGCTCCATTCTACTTTAGTTTGGAGTACATTTTCACTGTGGAAACTTTCAAATCAGGCGTCAGTGGCCGGACACGCCCCCTTTTGAAGAAAAAATTCTGTTCTAAACTAGAACTGTTCTACCTGACTCGAACTGAAAAAAAAATGTGGAGAATTGCGATTTCTAAAATAGTCCATTCTCCACCAGTTGCTCCTAAAAATCAGGCGCGAATCATGTGGAAACTTGGGCCCATAGAATCAGACGGAGGGAAGCATTCTGGTGAGCAGGAAGCAGGCAAAATGGTGGAGGAAAGAAATAACGAAAGAAACTTATTTAGAGCCTATCACGGCCTCAGAATGTCCCAAAGCTCTTTACAGCCAATTAAATACTTTTGAAGTGTAGTCACGGTTGTAATTTAGGAAACGCAGCAGTCAATTTGTGCACAACAAGCTCCCACAAACAGCTGTGTTGTAACAGATAATCTCTGTTAGTGATGTTGGGTGGCCAGGACACCTTGGATAACTTCCCTGCTCTTCTTTGAAATCATGCCACATGATCTTTTGCATCCACCTGAGAGGACAGACATGGCCTTGATTTAATGTCTCATCCGAAAGACAGTACCCGCGACAGTGCAGCACTCCTTCAGTACAGCATTGGAGCTAAAAGTTTATTAGCCCATACTTTTCCAAATGCAAATTAATCTTGTCTCAGATTATTGTTTATAAAAGTTTTCCCACCACGAACGTTAGGCTGACTGGCCTGTAGTTGCTGGGTTTATCCCTCTCCTGTTTTTAAACTTGAGTGTAACATTTGCAATCCTCCAGTCTTCTGGAACCACACCCATATCCAAGGAGGATTGGAAGATTGTGGCCTGAGCCTCCGCAATTTCCCCTCTTACTTCCCTCACTAACCTAGGATGCATCCCATCCGGAGCGGGTGACTTTTCTACTTTGAGGACGGCCAACATTTTAAATACCTCCTTTTTAATTTTTTTTATCCTATCCAATATTGCTACTGATTCCTCCTTTACTGCTACATTGACAGCATCCTCTTCCCCAGTGAAGGCAGATGCAAAGTACTCATTTAGTATCTCAGCCATGCCCTCTGCCTCCACAAGAATATCTCCTTTTGGTCCCTAATTGGCCCCACCCTACCTTTGACTACCCTTTTACAATTATGTGTTTATAAAATACTTTTGGGGTTCCCGTTTATGTTAGCTGCTAATCTATTCTCATACTTTCTCACTGTCCCTCTTTTAGATCTTTGTACTTTTTACATTCAGCTTGGTTCCTTACTGTATTATGAACCGTACAATTTTCTTAAGCCTCTTTTTTCAATTCCATTTTAACCTCTATATCTTTAGTCATCCAGGGAGCTCTATCTTTGGATGCCCTTCTTGTTATATATGAATAAAGAATCTGACTGGATACTGTGAGCTCAAAGTAAAGTGTGACCTTAGTCTTTTATTGTAGGTCTCCAGGGTGCCTCTCCAGCCTCCTTAAGTACCTGTGCTCCCAAGGGATTGTGAGATCCCTTGGGACTCCAGGGATGAGCCCTCTGGTGGCTGTACAAGGTATATACAAGTTTGCATACATAACAACACTCCCTCCCCCCACCCCCACCAAAGTCAACAGTGTAACTACTTACAAGGTGAGTCGATCAGGGGCCTTTCTTTCCCTGGTTGATCGTCTCAGGGCAAATGCTGGTTTTGGTGAATTGTTTGTTGGGCCTTGCTGGGCTGCCTAGTGCGGTGCGTCCTGCTGGGCTGCTGCGGGTGTTGGGTTCTGCTTCGTGGCCAAGTGTGGTGTTGGTTGCCACTGGTGTGTGTGTTGGGGGTCAAAGAAGGTAAGGTCCAAAGTGAGTTGCTCAGGATAGTCCGTGAATCTGAGTTTGATTTGGTCCAAGTGTTTCCGGTGAATGAGTCCATTTGAAAGTTTGACCCGAAACACCCTGCTCCCCTCTTTGGCCACAATAGTGCCGGGAAGCCACTTGGGACCTTGTCCATAATTCAATACAAATACAGGATCATCGATTTCAATTTCGCGTGACACATTTGCGCTATCATGATATGTGCTTTGTTGAAGCCGCCTGCTCTCTACTTGTTCATGTTGATCAGGGTGAACTAATGAGAGCCTTGTCTTAAGTGCCCTTTTCATGAGCAGTTCAGCAAGTGGAATCCCAGTGATCGAGTGGGGTCTCGTGTGGTAGCTAAGCAGGACTCGGGATAGGCGAGTCTGCAGTGAGCCTTCAGTTACCCTCTTCAAGCCCTGCTTGATAGTTTGCACTGCTCTCTCTGCCTGACCATTGGATGCTGGCTTGAATGGGGAAGATGTAACATGTTTGATCCCGTTACGGGCCATGAACTCTTTGAACTCGGTACTGGTAAACCATGGCCCAATGTCGCTCACAAGGACATCAGGTAGTCCGTGCGTGGCAAACATGGCCCGCAGGCTTTCAGTAGTGGCAGCGTATGTGCTTGCCGACATTATCTCACATTCAAACAATTTGGAGTACACATCTACAACCACAAGGAACATTTTACCCAAAAACGGGCTTGCATAGTCGACATGGACCCTGGAACACGGTTTGGAGGGCCAAGACCATAAACTTAGTGGCGCCTCCCTGGGTGCATTGCTTAACTGCGAGCATGTGTTACATCTGTGCACGCAGGATTCAAAGTCCGCATCGATACCGGGCCACCACATGTGGGATTGGGCTATCGCTTTCATCATTACGATGCCTGGGTGGGTACTGTGGAGGTCACTGATGAAAGTGTCTCTGCCCTTCTTGGGTACCACTACCCGATTGCCCCACAGAAGGCAGTCTGCCTGTATAGACATTTCATCTTTGCGCCACTGGTACGGCTTTATCTCTTCCTGCATTTCCACTGGGACACTGGATCAGCTCCCGCGAAGCACACAATTTTTTACTAGGGACAGTAAAGAGTCCTGGCTCGGCCAGGTTCTAATTTGTCGGGCTGTAACAGGTGATTGCTCACTCGCGAATGCCTGCATAACCATGACTAAATCTGCGGGCTGCGCCATTTCCACCCCTGTGGTGGGCAATGGCAGCCTACTGTGAGCATCAGCACAGTTTTCTGTGCTTGGCCTGTGGCGGATGGCATAGTTGTATGCAGACAACGTGAGCGCCCATCTCTGGATGCGGGCCGATGCATTCGTATTCATCCCCTTACTCTCGGAAAGCAGGGATATTAGTGGCTTTTGGTCCGTTTCCAATTCAAATTTTAGCCCAAACAGATATTGATGCATTTTCTTTATCCCATAGACACACGCTAACGCTTCTTTTTCAATCATGCTGTAAGCTCCCTCAGCCTTAGACAGACTTCTGGATGCATAAGCAACTAGTTGCAATTTCCCAGATTCATTAGCTTGTTGCAATACACACTCGATGCCATATGACGACGCATCACATGATAGTACCAACCGCTTACATGGATCATACAACACAAGCAATTTGTTTGAGCATAACAATTTTCTTGCTTTTACAAAGGCATTTTCTTGGCTTTTGTCCCATACCCATTCATTTCCTTTACGCAGTAAAGCGTGCAGTGGTATGCTGAGACCCGGTAAGAAGTTACCAAAGTAGTTCAGGAGTCCTAGAAACGACCGCAGCTCCGTCACGTTCTGTCGTCTCGGTGCGTTCTCGATTGCCTCTGTCTTCGAATCGGTGGGCTTGATACCGTACGCCGCGATTCTTTTCCCCAGGAACTCCACTTCAGGCGCCAGGAAAACTCACTTCGAGTGTTTCAACCTGAGCCCCACGCGGTTGAGTCGACTAAGAACCTCCTCCAGATTCTGCAGATGCTTGACTCTGTCCCGACCTGTAACCAAGATGTCGTCCTGGAAGACCACCGTGCGCGGGACCAACTTCAGTAAGCTTTCCATGTTTCTCTGGAATATCGCCGCGGCTGATCGAATTCCAAATGGGCATCTGTTGTAAATGAAGAGACCTTTGTGCGTGTTGATGCAGATGAAGCCCTTCGATGATTCCTCCAGCTCCTGCGTCATGTAGGCCGAGGTCAAGTCCAGCTTCGTGAACGTCTTTCCTCTCGCCAGCGTAGCAAAAAGGTCGTCAGCCTTTGGTAGTGGGTATTGATCCTGCAGGGATAAACGATTGATAGTTACTTTGTAATCACCACAGATTCTGACGGTGCCATCTCACTTGAGGACTGGAACAATCAGACTGGCCCACTCGTTGAATTCGATCGGCCAAATGATGCCCTCTCGTTGCAGCCGGTCCAGCTTGATCTGTAGCCTTTCTCTCATCATGTATGGTGCTGCTCTTGCCTCATGATGGATGGGTCGTGCTCCCTGCATTTTTGCTCCTTGGAACTTCCCGATACCTGGTTCGAACAGCGAAGGGAACTTGTTTAAGATCTGGGCACACGAAGTGTCGTCAGCGAACGAGAGCGCTCTGATGTCTCCCAGTTCCAGCATATCTTTCTCAGCCAGCTCCTACCGAGCAGCGTGAGACCATCGCCCAGTACCACCCAGAGTGGTAGCTTGTGCACCGCTCCATCATAGGAGATCTTTACAGTAGCACTGCTGATTACGGGAATCAGTTCCTTTGTGTAAGTTCTCAGTTTCGTGTGAATGGGAGTTAAGACTGGCCTTGAGGCCTTGCTGCACCACAATTTTTCGAAAGTCTTTTTG
This sequence comes from Pristiophorus japonicus, assembly GCF_044704955.1. Classification (NCBI taxonomy): domain Eukaryota; kingdom Metazoa; phylum Chordata; class Chondrichthyes; family Pristiophoridae; genus Pristiophorus; species Pristiophorus japonicus. Next base: position 185,950,509 of record NC_091984.1, read on the forward strand.
CTCATAATGGACTGGCTCGCGCCCGTGTCCAACTCCATCGACACCGGGCGTCCATTTAATTCAACCTTCAGCATTATCGGGGGACACTTTGTGGTAAATGTGTGCACCCCATATACCACTATCTCCTCTATCTGAGGCTCTGGTTCGTCGTGATCCGCTGTGGATCTGTCCTCCTCTGCAACATGGTGGTTTGCAGGATTAACAGGGTTTGCAGCTCGTCCATTGTTTCACAGCCCTTGCAAATGTACCCTTTGAAGTGACATGAATGGAAACGATGATCTCGCCCGCAGCGCCAACAAGGTGTTAATGGCCTTGCATTCATCATCCTTGATGGTGGACTCAGACATCTGAAGACTTGCAACTGCAGGCATGTGGGGCCTGCCCTGTACATTGCGATTTGAAAATAACATCACTTTGTTCACAGTATTTGTAGCAGCACTCGTGTGCTGAGAGATTTGCTTAGTATTGTCACTGGTGGCAATGAACGCCTGGGCTATCGCTATGGCCTTACTCAAGGTTGGGGGTCTCTACAGTCAAAAGTTTGCGAAGTATCACTTCATAGCCAATGGCAAGTATGAAAAAGTCTCTGAGCATGTGCTCCAAATGTTCTTCAAATTCGCAATGTCCTGCGAGGCATCTTAGCTCGGTGACATAACTCACCACTTCCTGGCCTTCAACCTTTTTGTAGGTGTAGAACTGGTACCGCGCCATCAGAACGCTGTCCTTCGGGTTCACATGCTCCTGGACCAGTGTCCACAAATCATCGTACGATTTCTCTGTGGGTTTCGCTGGAGCAAGCAAATTTTTCATGAGGCCATACGTTGATGCCCTGCAGACGGTGAGAAGAATTGGCCTTCATTTGGCAGCGTTCTCTTCTCCTTCCAGCTCGTTGGCCACACAGTATTGGTCGAGTCGCTCCACGAAGGTTTCCCAATCATCTCCCTCCGAGAATTTCTCCAGGATGCCCACTGTTCTCTGCATTGTTGAGTTCGTCATCTGTATCTCGTCACCAGTTGTTATATATGAATAAAGAGTCTGACTGAATACTGTGAGCTCAAAGTAAAGTGTGACCTTAGTCTTTTATTGCAGGTCTCCAGAGTGCCTCTCCAGTCTGTGAGGCCTCCTTAAGTACCTGTGCTCCCAAGGGATTGTGGGATGTTGAATTACTGTTTTGCCTACCAATTTTTGATTCCGATCCACCTGGGCCAGATCCCTATTCAACTCACTGAAGTTAACCCTCCTTCAGTTAAGTATTTTTATTCTTGATTATACCTTGTCCTTTTCCATAACTAGTCTAAACCTGACGATATTATGATCACTATTCCTCAAATTCTCCCCCCACTTGCCCTACTTCATTCCTCAGAACTGGATTCAGCACTGCTTTCTTCCTTGTTGGGCTGGAAACACACTCATCAAGAAAGTTCTCTTGTACACTCTGGCAAACAAAATTTTGATGCCATCACCACCTCAACTGAGATGGCAGTGCTGAGCCAGCCCTGCACCATGGCTCCAAATCTTGAAGCAGATCAAATAATTCCTGCACTGGCTCTTTGCTGAGCATCACCCTCCAAAGACACTGTCCCTTGGTACGGTCCAGATATGTACTATATCCAAATAAACACTTGAATGGGTGTGATAACTGTCATGTATCCTACATGGCTACTGTTGATACTATCACAAGGTGTGCCACCAGAGGGCACAGCAGTGGGAGACTTGTAGGTTACCTGTACAGGTGTGCCTGGCCTAGTATAAAAGGCAGGCCACCAGGTGTGATCCTCACTCTGGAGTTAACAAATAAAGCACTAAGGTCACTACAGTTCAGGTACAATACATTGCCTCGTGGAGTCATTACTAGAGCATCTCAGGACACAACAGTAACAACTAACCGAGTTGTTCTAGACCCTAGGGTATTTCATCAACGAGTAACAAAAGCAATACAAGGGAGACCTTGGAGTGTAAAATGTGCTTATTCCCGTCAGTGGGGCCATCTAGGGGCCGAAATTTCCCCTCTCCTTAAGGCCTGTTACCACTGCAAATCGGCGGCCATGCTGCAGAGTGGAGTGGTTGCCGACTTTTCGTGAAATGGCTGCTGCTAGCCCAATTACTCTCCCGAAGTTTCCCGGCGGTGCCCCGATTCCCCCCCCCCACCCCCACCGCCGATCCGTGGTAAGCACGTCATCACCGTGCGCACCTCCGATCTACCCTCCCGATGGCAACATTCCCCTCTGAATATCTTCGACCCGCCCGGCAGTGCGAAAACCAGTTTCTCCCCGGTGGTCCAGTGAGGCTGTGGCCCTCTGCAACGGCGGTGCGGCTTCCCTTAAAGGGGAGGGCGCACTGCCGCTACCGCCATGTTTTTTTTGTCAGCCGACTGCCATGTCGGCCTGACAATTATGCCCCCGGTTTCGGCCGAGCTGCCAATAGACAGCCTGGCACCCCCTCTTGGCTCTCCCCTTTAAGTGAAGGGGAGAGCCATGGTGACGTGGCGCCGTGATGACATCATTGCGGCGGTCACTCCGCATCGCCCCCAGCTTCCGCCCCTCTAGTGTAGTCACTGCCCCCATTAAGAGCGACTTCTGGATCCAAGGGAAAAAAACAACAAAGAGCGGAATGTCGCTCAAGAGGCGACCTGAACTGCAACTACGGTAAAAACCATTCAAACGGGGTGGGAGCGCCCCGTTTCAGGAGGAAGGCAATTTCTACCCCCTAGTGTTTAGTTAATAATACACAAGTACCAAATACAACATTACGATATGGGGGATGATAAATCCAGGCAGGTAGGTGCTCCCATCCTCCTGTAAAGTTGTAATCCTCTGGCATTCAGAAGGTCATTGATTCATCATCCTCCTCATAAGCCAGAAATGAGCATGTCCCCAACTTGGCTGAAATTGCCAACAACAACAACAACTTGTATTTATATAGCGCCTTTAATGTGAAACGTCCCAAGGCGCTTCACAGGAGTATTATAAGATTAAAAAAATTTGACATCGAGCCACATGAGGAGAAATTAGGGCAGGTGACCAAAAGCTTGGTCAAAGAGGTATGTTTTAAGGAGCGTCTTGAAGGAGGAAAGAGAGGTAGAGAGGCGGAGAGGTTTAGGCAGGTAATTCCAGAGCTTGGGGCATCGGCAACAGAAGGCACGGCCACCAATGGTTGAGTGATTATAATCAGGGATGCTCAAGAGAGCAGAATTAGAGGAACGCAGACATCTTGGGGGTTGTGGGGCTGGAGGAGATTACAGAGATAGGGAGGGTGCGAGGCCATGGAGGGATTTGAAAACAAGGATGAGAATTTTGAAATCAAGCTTCAAATATTCCCCAGCTCCCACGACAAAATAAGGAACAGTTCTATCCACCCATGCTGCTCCGGGTAATTTCAGTTTCTCTGGGATGCACAATGCTCCCAAAAGCAAAGTTGTTGCTGCCCCGCCTGCTGCTAAGCCCCTTAAACAAAGCAAACTTTCCGAGGCAGCCTTTCTTTATTGGGAGGGAGTCACCACTTGGCCTGCAACCAGCTGGCAGGAAATGGCCTGCTTGATGTCGATTGAGCTAAGAATGCCTCTGAGCCGTGCTGCAGTGCCGCCCTGCAAAATGCGACAGGAAGTCTGCAGGCAACATGATCGCAACAAAGATCTGACTTCACAGCTCTCCAGTCATGTTCCCTTTGTTTAGCTTCCCCAAAATGGGGTGCAAAACAGAGAGAAACGGAGGCAATACGAAGCTAAAGGGGCAAGACCCACATTCGAAGCTGTAAGAACCAAGCTGATCGTGCTATAAAAGTGAAATATTTCAAAAGATTTAAGGAAACAGGGAAGGATCAAGACTGAAAAGTATCTAAACATTAAGTTAACTCTAGCACTGCTGTCAGGCCCTGGAAAATGACCTGGGCGACTATTTTTTATTTTAAAAATGAATTTTGAATTCGCTAATAAATCCAGTCATATAGGGCTCAATTTTCCCCATTGATTTGCGCTTTTTTTTGGAGTAGGCCGCTTTTTTTGGCCTTAGTTAAAAACCACAGTTTCCCCGATCAATTTGCACCGGCATAACTCAGTTAGCTACGATTTTTTTAGGTAAGTTTTTTTTCAGCCAAAGGGTGCGTAACCTGCCACCCGCGCCAATTCTGGCCATTTAGGCAAGTTTGGCCAGTTGAGAGTTACTCCAGTTCTGCTTCGGCCAGCATATGTGGCCTCTGCAGAAAAACCTTCTGGTGAGGTAAAGAAATCGGTGCAGGTAAGGAAATCAGCGCAGGTAAGTGCAGCAGATGCCCGGACAGCAGCAACACAAAAGGTAAGAGAGGGGGAGAGAGAGGTGAGGGGTGAAGAGCAAAGTGGGGCGAGGGAGAGGAGGTGGGGGGAAGCCTTTCAGGTGTAGTTAGGTGCAGGGACTGGGGAGCGGACCAGGAGGCCATTCGGCCTGGGATAGGGGTGGTGGAGCGGACTGGGAGGCTACTCGGCCTAGGTTAGGTGCGGTGAAGTGGACTGGGAGGCTACTCGGCCTGGGTTAGGGGAGGGAGAGCGGACTGGGAGGCTACTCGGCCTAGGTTAGGAGCGGTGAAGTGGACTGGGAGGCTACTCGGCCTGGGTTAAGGGAGGGGGAGCGGACTGGGAGGCTACTCGGCCTGGGTTAGGGGAGGGAGAGCGGACTGGGAGGCTACTCGGCCTGGGTTAGGAGCGGGGGAGCGGACTGGGAGGCTACTTGGGGCCAGGGTCGGGCAGGGGAATGTACGGGCAAGCCCTTCGGCCAGGGCTAGGGGTGGGAGCCCGGGACCAGCATGGCGTTCGGGGCTGCGGGAGGTGGAGGAAGGAGCTGGAGCTGGACCGGCACAGGCAAGGGGCTTGGGACGGGCTAGGGAAGCAGACCGGCAAGTCCTTCGGCCAGGGCTAGGGGCAGGAGAGCGGGACCAGCTTTAATAATTGGAGGTAAGTTGCTGCAATATATTTTAATGTGTTTTTAAGTTGATGTAATGTGTGTTAATGTGTTGGGAGCTGGCTGTATGTTTCAATTTGCAGCCTCAGCCCGCATTGTGTCCCTGGCAACCCGATCTTTTTGGCATAGATGAAGGCTCCACTCCCAAAACTAAAGGACAGGTTAGGTCACGCCAAAGATGAAGAAATCCAACGGGGAAACTTAGAACATTGTTTTTTGCCGTATTTGGGCCCAAAAAAAAACGGGCGAAAATCTTCAAGTACACCAAAAAAAAGCTTTGGGGAAAATTGAGCCCATTGTTTTAATACAGGAATATAGTCCTACCCACACATGCCAAACTCATTTATGTTGGCATCCCACTCATATCGACTAAAAAGCTAAGTCTCAGTCCCTTCTCTGCACAATGCAAAATACTTACCCTGTCTGTCGATGTGACCATAAACTCTGGCACACCTAAATCAGCAACACTTCTACATTGCCAACAATATTAAAGGCCTTCTTTCATTGCCACTTACGTCAACAGGCCTTTATCTTTACGTGTGGCATGTGCTTATTTGGCCTATAAATTAGCTGTGTTGCGAATGCTGCTCATCCTTTACTTAAGATGGCTATCACGGCTGGAATTAAATGTAAACTTGACACTAAAACGCTCAAGGATAAATATTGTACATTTAAAGCAACGTTGAGTGGAAAGTCCAGAGAAGGTTGCCATACTTTCTCCGTGAAGCACGTTCCTCTATCAGGCCAGTGAAAATCTGCTGAATGCACGGCGGCTGAGTACAAAGCAGGAACAGATGTGTTGCAGATAAAGAAAGAAAGAACTTGCATTTATATAACGCCTTACTCATCATCATAGGCGGTTCCTCGAACGAGGATGACTTGCTTCCGCGAGTTCACAGGTGTTTCAATGAAGGACCCGATATGCCAGTCCTGAATTCCAATTGAGGGTGTGGAAGATGCCTATGCCTGGATTTTTTTAACGTGTGGTGACCGTTGCACACCAGCCACCACACGGGCTTGACAGAGCTAGGCCTTTATCCAGCGCCTTCAACGCCTTACACAACCTTAGGGCCTCACAACCAATAAAGTACTTTTGAAGTGTAGTCACTGTGGTAATGTAGGAAACGCAGCAGCCGATTGGCACACAGCAAAGTCCCACAAACAGCAATAAAATAAGAAATGGGAGCAGGGATAGACCATATGGCCACTCGAGCCTGCTCCACCATTCAACAAGATCATGGCTGATCTTCGACATCAACTCTACTTTTCTGCACTACCCCCATATCCCTTGATTCTCTCAGAGTCCAAAAATCTATTGATCTCTGTCTTGAATATACTCAACGACTCAGCATCCACAGCCCTCTGGGGTAGAGAATTCCAAAGATTCAAAACCCTCTGAGTAAGAAAGTTCTCCTCATATCAGTATTCAATGGCCGACCCCTTATCCTGAGACTGTGGGGGGAATTTTAACCTAAAAAAAGCAGGTGGGTTAGGACACACCTCGTAAAACCCGGCAATTACAGCAAGGCGAGAACTTCTGCATCCAGGAGGTAAGTTCCTTTACACCTACCTCCTGGATCCAGGGTCCCTACGTAGCCCACCCCCCGCGATCGAAGACCTCCCCCCCCCCCCAAGGCCTCCCATCGCCTTCCCGGACCCCCCCCATCACCGATGATGCTGAGGCTGGCCCCGATCTTTCCTCCCCCCTCAATTCTCCGGCCAGCCCCGATCCCTCGATGAGCAGCCCAATCTTCCTCCCCCCACCCACTGATCCTCCAATGGGGAGTCCCGATCTACCTCCCCCCACCCACCGATCCTCCAATGGGCAGCCCCGATCTTCCTTCTCCCATCCACCAATCCTCTGATGGGCAGCACCAATTTTCCTTCCCCCACCCACCTGATCCTCCGCTGGCCAACTTTAACAGCAGGACCTGATTTGCATGCAATGTCTCTGTTTCCCACCCGCAGCCAGCCAGATGGAGAGGCTGGCTGGCTCCAGCCGGGTAGGCCTGTGGCACTAGGCCGCACAGAAGAGTGGGCCGGAGTCGGCCTCCGGAGGATCGGTGGGGGGTGGAGGGGGTGAGATCAGGGCCAAGCTCAGCATCATTGGTGGGGGGCTCTGAGGTCGTGTAAGGCGTTATATAAATGCAAGTTCCTTGTGGGGTGGTCTCTGATCGCAGGGGTTGGGCTAGGGAGGGTCCCTGGATCCAGGAGGTAGGTATAGAGGTACTCACCTGGGTGCATCAGTCCTTGCCTTGGAGGTTAAAGAAGAGACTTCCAGTCTCATTATTGATACATATGCTTATCACTATAATAAATCACACGTGGCCCATGCTGGAGCTGATCACCTTGTGACCTTTAGGTTTAATGTAAACTCCAAAAGTGAAACCTGCAGGGGAAGCCTGCTTTATACAGGGAGGCAGCACTAGATGCAGTAATGTGTGCTTCCTGGGCTTTCCCCATCTGTTGGCTGTTACATGTAATTACATGGTACAATACATGGTACAGAGCATGGCTGCAAATACATCACAATTATAATATTTAAATTGATGTCCTGCCTCTGGGAGTGGGTTGGCTGTCCGCCCCCACTCCAACTCCTGTCCCACCTCTGCTAAAACCAGAAGTGGGCAGGTTGGCGGTGGGTTCAGGTCGGGATTCTGATTTTTAACAATTTAACTACCTCAACCAACCATTTTTTTTTAGATTAAAATTCCTCACTTACTTTCCCACTAGCTTTGTATCGTCAGCAAAGTTGGATACATTACACTGGGTCCCTTCAGCTAAGTCATTGATATAGATTGTGAATAGATGAGGCCCAAGCTCCACTAGTTACAACCTGCCCCGAAAATAAACTGTTTATTCCTACCCTCTGTTTTCTGTTCTTTATCCGATCTTATATCCTTACTAATATATTACCCTGATTCCATGAGCCCTAATCTTCAGTAAGAACCTCTTGTGGGACACTTTATCGAATGCCTTTTGAAAATCCAAATACACTCCATTCACTGGTTCCCCTTTATCTAGCTTGCTAATTACACCCTCAAAAAACTCTAATTGGTTTGTCAAACATGATATCCCTTTCATAAAACTGTTTTGACTCTGCCTAATCATATTGGCCCTGAAATCTTGGTCCTTTGCTTCCTGCGGGCACTTGCCAGAAAATGGCTAAAAAGATCCGCACCCACCTTTTCCCGCTGCGCCCACCGGAGATCCTGGTCCTGAGGCCTCCTTTTCTTGCACAACGGAGCGCGTTCACGTTTCGGACTTAATGCGCTGGGTCCTGGGGCCCTGCTGGACAGATCACCGCCGAATCCACTCTGTCATTTCCATCAACGTAGCCCCAAAATAGCGGTGGCAACTGAAACAATGCCACAGGAAAATCAACGCTGGAGCATTCAAAGACCCTGCGAAGGAAGCCCTATTTCGCCAGCGCCTCACAACCAACCTGACGACTTCCAGTGAACTGGAGACGCAGAGTATCCACAGTGCCTGGTCTGCCCTCAAGGTCATCATAGGCGGTCTCTCGTATCGAGGATGACTTGCTTCCATGCCAAAAAGTTCACAGGTGTTTCAATGAAGGACCTGATATTCCAGATCCCGAACTACATGTTGAAGGGTGGAAGATGCCTGTGCGTGGATTTTTTTAACGTGGAGTGACCGTTGCACACCAGCCACCACACGGGCTTGACAGAGCTAGGTCTTGGTCCAGTGGCAAGGATTAACCAAGATGACTGGAGACCAGCTCTGCTGCACGGACCTAGAGCGCACACATATTGCAGTGTGGGCTGGCCCGTGCTGCCCCTGGGCCCTCGCCTCTCCTGGGCCCCGATCACATTGCTCTGCAATCTCTCGCCGCTCCTGCCCACACTCCAATCAGCGACCTGGACCTTGGTGATGTGCAATCCAGTCGTCCTCTTCACAGCCGTCGTTCTCCTGCTCCAGCACGTGCTGCTCTATGGAGTGGTCGCCGCCACACTGCACCTTCTGCTCTCCGGCCTGCCCATTGTACAGCTGTAATACCCGAGAGTACAAATCTCTTTGTTAACCTGCTTATCAGCTCCCAGACAAAAGGGAGGGAGGGAGGACTACCCCTCTCCCTCCCCCTTCTCTCCCTCTCCCTCCTCCCCTCCCTCCCCCTCTCTCCCTCCCACCCCCTCTCTCTCCCTCCCTCCCCCTCTCTCCCTCCCACCCCCTCTCTCTCTCTCCCTCCTCACTTCCCCTCTCTCCCTCTCTTCTCCCTCCCCCTCTCTTCTCCCTCCCCCTCTCTCCTCCCTCCCTCTCTCCCTCTCCCCCCCTCTCTCTCCCCCTCTTCCTCCCTCTCCCTCCCCTCCCTCTCTACCCCTCTCTCTCCCCCTTTCTCTCTCTCTCTCCCCCTCTCCCTCTTCCTCCTCCCTCACTCCCCTTCCCCTCCCTCCCTCCCTCAAAGTTAAGAGTACTATAGAGGGCTGACCTACAATGTGCTGAATGGTCTTTTCTTACATCTGTCCAACTTTGGCATGGATATGAAAATGGCCCGTTTAGTCACACTGACTAGTAAGGAAAAAAAAAACTGAAGCAAAATATGTTGGAAATCTGAATTAAAAACAGAAATTGCTGGAAACACTCAGCAAGTCAGGCAGCATCTGTGGGGAAAAAAAAAATTATGTTTCAGGTCGATGACCTTTCATCAGAACTGGCAGTTAGAGATTTAACAGTTTACAAGCAAGTACAGAGCGAGGGGAAAAAGGGGTGAGAAGGAGGGAAGGAAAGAACAAAAGGGAAGATACGCGACAGGGTGGAGGGCAAGAGTAATTAAATGAGAAAAGGGATGATGGTGCGGGTATTGGGGGTGCCTGCTCCTCTTCCCACGGCACCTTCCTGTGCAAGCGCAGCAGATGCAACACTTGCCCTTTCACCCCCTCCCTTCTCACTGTCCAGAGCCCCAAACGCTCATTCCAGGTGAAAGAGGGATTTACTTGTATTTTTAATTTAATGTACTATATCCACTGCTCATGATGTGGTCTCCTCTACACTGGGGAGACCAAACACAGATTGGATGATCGTTTAGCTGAACACCTCCGTTCAGTCCGCAAGCTTCTGGTCGCTTACCATTTTAAATCTCCATCTCACTCCCACTGTGACCTCGGTCTCTTACACTGTCCCAATGAAGCTCAATGGAAGCTCGAGGAACAGCATCTCATCTTTTGATTAGGCACTTTACAAACTTCTGGACTCAACATCACTTCCTCCCCTTTATATTCTAACCCTCTAGTTCTAAAGGCCAACATTCCATTAGCCGATTTGATTAACACTTGTGAGGAGACGCTTGGCCATGCCACCAGTAAACATCAAGACTGGTTTGATGAGAACAACCAGGAGATCCAGGAACTGATGAACTGCAAGCGCAAGGTGTTCTTGAACTGGAAACAACAACACAACTCGAGAGCAAGAAAGCAGCTCCACAGACGTCTGTCGTGATCTAAAGAACAGATGGAGGGTGGGAAAAGCACAGGAGATCCAGCAACTAACCGACAACCACGACGTGCGTGGATTCTTTAGCGCAGTCAAGACCACCTACAGCCCAACCCTTGGACAACGTGGACCATTTTCCATACCTCGTGAACAAGGGCAGACATCGATGACGGAGTCCAACAAAGTCTTCAGTGTGCCAGTGCAGCCTTCGGTCGCCTGAGGAAGAGGGTGTTGAAGACCAGGACCTCCAAACCCGGCACCAAGCTCATGGTCCACCCTCCTATATGCTTCAGAGACATGGATTATGTACAGCAGGCACCTCAACACACTGGAGAAGTACCACCAATGCTGACTCCATAAGATCCTGCAAATCCACTGGGAGGATAGACGCACAAACGTCAGTGTTCTCATTCAGGCCAACATCCCCAGCATTGAAGCACTGGCCACACTCGATCAACTCCGATGGACGGGCCACATCATCTGCATGCCCGATACTAGACTCCCAAAACAAGCGTTCTACTCAGCGCTCCGACACGGCAAGTGAGCCCCAGATGGGCAGAGGAAACGTTTTAAGGAGACCCTCAGAGCCTCCTTGAAAAAGTGCAACCTCCCCACCGACACCTGGGAATCCCTGGCCCAAGACCGCTCAAAGTGGAGGAGAAGCATCTGGGAAGGCGCCGAACGCCTCAAATCTCTTCACTGAGAGCAAGCTGAAACCAAACGGAAAGAGCGCACGATAAAGCAAGCACCCCACCCACCTGTTCCTTCAACCATTGTCTGCCCCACCTGTGACAGAGACTGTAGATCCCGCATTGGACTCATCAGTCACCTGAGAACTCATATTAGTGTGGAAGCAAGTCATCCTCGACTCCGAGGGTCTGCCTAAGAAAAAGGATATTTTCTAAAATCAAGTACTCTGGAATATTAAGTTCACAACCTTGGTCACCCTGCAACCACAACTCAGTAACAACTACTAGATCAAACCCATTTATCTCTATTTGTGCTATTAATTCATCTATCTTTTTACAAATGCTTTGTGCGTTCAGATATAGCGCCTTTAATTTTAACTTGTTCAATTTTTCCCTGATGTGACCTTAATGTCTTATTATCTTTGGAAAATGTGCTCAAATCTCTGGAGTGGTACTTGCACCCACGCCCCTCTAACTCAGATGTGAGTGTGCTACCAACTGAGCCACGGCTGTCATTTACTTAAAAAAAATGGCAAAATACAAAGATGTTGAGGATGCATTAGACATGTGGTTTCATGAAAAAGTCGCTCAAAATCCTAAGATCACTATCGATGGTAAGTTTTTTATTGAGAAGTCCAAGGGCTTCTTTTTTTGCATGTTTAACGCCCACTTAACACCCATTTTACTGCTGAAATGACGTATAACACCCATATATCGCCCATTCCCGCACAAAATGAAAACTGATGGGCTTTTTTAGGAGATATCGCCGAGCGTTATTTACTCAATGGGCTTAACGCTGAGAAAAGATATTACCGCCCTCCCACTTTTTTGGGGCAGAATCAGCAGAATGGGCGATTTCAACGCCCATAATATCGTCCAGCATTACTTTCCTCATGGACTTAACGCCGAGATTCAATAATAATGTTCAGCGACTGTTTTTTGTCGTAAAGAGCATATTTACCCAAACTAGCAGCCATGGAGATCGCCCATCGTCAATTTCACCACCTTGCACACATATCACCCAGAATATCGCCCGCTCAAAAAACCGCCCACAAAAAGTCAAACTAACCGGTACGGACGCCAGCGGTGTGGCTGGTATTTGTTAAATTCCACTCTTGCTTGAAGAGCTGATATCGAAAAGATTTGCCTGAAAGAGCGCTCATGTGAGTGACAATGCTAACACACTGCTGTGTGTGTGCAGCTCAGACATCAATGGTGCCCATCACCTTGGTGTCAGTTAAATTAAGTTGATTGATGTTAAGTTGTAAGGAATCACCCGTGTGTAACGGTCCAGCTATCTGAGGCAATGCGCAACAAGGTTATGTTCAATAACAAAAGTTTAATAGCAACATTGCTCTGAAATCATAAGTATCACAGTCAATAACACCCAATCCCCGCCCACACCCAACTTTTCCCACCATTGACATAAATCACATGTTCAACATGTCCACCAACACAGAATACAAAGGCAAAGCAGGAGTGTGGTCCCCAGCCCCCATACATTGCAACAAATAGCATACACCCAGATGGAGATATAACACAGCGATCACCTGCTCACATGCATCTCACTTTCCTTCCCCCCTCTCCTTCTTCTCCCCACCTCTACCCCTTCCCCTCCTCGTTCCACAGTGCCTGGCCGAGGAGCTCCTCAGGCGCTGCCTCATTGGGGGGATGAAGGCAGATGCGGTGGTTGCACGGGTACGGGAGCGGGATGGTGCTGAGGGGGCAACATTCTCTGGTGCAGAAGTAGGATCTTGGTCCTTGCTCTCATCTGTCGTTCGTAGTGGTGGGGTGGAACCTAGGGGTGGAGTGCCGTGCTCGGGGACCAATGGGAGGCCTGTGGCAGCAGTGTTCCTGGCTATCGCATCCAGGGACTCCACCCTGCGTGGAATGTACTCGGTCATGGTGGGCAGGTGTCGGGTTATGCCCCCCAAAGCTCACCAATGTCTACAGTCCCCCTGGACAACTGTACCATCTGTCCGCTGTCATGTCGCGCTCATGGAACAGACCTGCCACGTCCATGAGGCCTCCGTGGGGTTGGCGCCATCCTGGGGGCAAATGGGGTGCCCTGTGGAGAGGTGCGAGGTGGAAATGACCGGAGGACCACTAGATGGCCTTGGGGTGGAATGGGTTCTGGAGCATGGCGATGCAGGTTCTTCGAAGTCCGCACTCTCATCCGTCGAGAACAGATCCAGCGGATTGACGGGCAACAATCGGAGCTCCTCAGCACCAGATGTAGTAGGATCATCCATCGACTCCTGTCCTGCTCCCCCACCTTCTGGCCTCTGTGGCCTTGCCTGGGGTCACGCTGCTGGCTGAGTTGCAAAACACAAATGAGGTTATGAGAGGAGAAAGGCGTGCTAGGGTGACAAGGTGAGTCCAGCGCTACACACAGCATATGCTCGACAAAAGCACCACTGCTCTCAAAATCATCGCAGACATCACATTTCATGACCAGCAACACATTGTGCATTGCAATGATTTTCATGAGGCGAGCATTATTTCTATGGCACTTTTAGAAATCATCTATCATATATGATTGTTCGGATATGAGTTGGTGTGGCATCTATTGACTTTACATCATGCAATGGTGTAAGCTTTACTCACGTGGTATCACTGCAGGGTCTGCAGATGTGTCCGTGGCTGTCCAGGTGCTTCCCCACGAGTGTGAGCACTCGCTCTTCCATCTCAGTGATGTCACTGGGGACTGGTGGCCCCCCACCCCCCCCACCCCTTCGCCTCTGCTCGGACCTCATCGTCAATAGCTTCTTCTGTAAAAGGTACCAGGACGACATGTCATGAGATCATTGCGTGATATCATTGCTAGGTACCGTCACAGATACTGATACAAGACATAACCGACAGATGTAATCATTATTATGATAATTATCATTCTTTACCTAAAGACGTACACCGTGACTGCAGGCTTTGAGTAAAACATTCCCAGTAAAAGTGTAAGACCTCACATCTGCTGATAGTCACTCATGACTGTTACAAATCAAATTATATAAATACATAAGTACATGTAAATCAATGTAATACTTACTCTTGCGGATCCCACAAGGTCGTTCCATCGCTTGCTGCATTGGTTGCCCTCATGCACCTCTTTGGTCGCCGACGAGACCACCTCTGCTATCTCGGTTCATATCCTCTGGTAGGCCTTTGGGGTGGACTTCCCACGCCCTCCCTGTGTCAAATCACCCCAGCGTAACTCGACCTCCTGCAGGAGGAAGGGTTCGAGAACCTCCTGGCTCTTCTGTGGCCTCCAATGTGCTCCTCTCCCACCTCACTGCTCTCTCCAGCGTCAGTCTCCACAGTGTGCTGTGATGCCTCCTCCTCTCTCTCCATTATAGGGCAAATTCGGTCAAATATGTGGCTGGTAACAGCTACCTTTTGTTTGCCTACTTGCTGTGAAGCTCTAAAGTTTCCTTCCTTCCTCCCAAAGCAGCCACGCCACACCCAGTCACGCTTTCAGTCCCTCCTGAGCTCTCTCTCGCTCTGTCTCCTCTTCTGCGCATGTCATGGTGACCCTTGACCTCCAGAATCGCAGGAATCGAGCGTTGCCATGCCGTTGCTAAGGATTGCCACACTTTACGGCAGAAGGTCAGAAAAATTTAATGTTACCGCCCATTTGACATTGCTCATGGTCATGCCCATTTTCAAAAATGTAAACTAGGTGTTTTGAGAATGGGCGAGAAGCCGGCGATCTGAAAACCCTTTTTTACCACACACGCCGGAAATAATGCCATTTTTTGGGCGATAACCACAAAACTGAGGGTTCTAGCTCCAAGTCTTTTGCGGATAAGCTTGGCGTGGTAAATTTCACCTCGTGCAATGGGTGGTTTAGTTACTTTAAGGCTCGGCATTGTGTTGTGCACCAGAAAATCTTTGGGGAGAGTAATTCTGCTGATTTGTCTCGTCTCCAAGAAATTCTGTGGGCCTGCAATTCAACAGCCTGGTTTGTTTCAGTGTAACCCAGACAACACCTACTGCATCACGGGACATCCATGTACTGGGGGAAAACTACATCAAAGCCTGGATTTTTCCAGCGCTCAGAGGACGGGTCCGGAGGTGGGACCGCTGTCAAAATATAAAAGATGGACAATGGATTGACAGCCTGCTGGGAACCTGCCCCCATTTCAGTTTCCCAAGTGTCGGATCTGCCTGCGCTTTACAGACCCGACACTAAGCGGCGGGTGAGCCAATTGAAATAGTTAAGATAGCGTTTAAAGGTACTTAAACAGCATTTTACTATCTACTTACCATTATTCCAGCTTTTGGATGATTTTCGTGGTGCTCAGGGATCATTTCAGGTAAGTAGATTGGGTTTTCAATGTCTCTCCATTCCTCTGAATAGGTGACAGCTGCAAAAATGGTATAAAAGTTACCATTTAACAGCTGTTCACTTTCCAGCCTTAGAAGTTGGAGCCTTCAGGATTTGGAATTCACTTTTCAGCTTTAGGAAGGTTGGAAGTATTGGGAGTAAGCTCTCTATCCACTGTCACCTTCTTGGAGCAACCTCTCTCACCATTGACAGATCGCTTCTGTCATCTCAACTTCAGCTGCCATCTATTTCAGCAGTATCAGTGCCCTTGAAAAAAATCTCACCTTGGTTCTCAGAAACCCACCACGGTCAGCTCCAACTCCAACATCACTAGGCACACCAGCATTACCAACAACAACACCAACCTTCTCCGCAATCATCTGATGCTGCACAGGACACAGGGCATCAGCACCTGCCCACACTGCTGCTCGGGAGGCCAGGGATTGTCTCACCATGGCCAGATTTACTTCACTTGAGGCTGCCACATGATACCCCATGTTGCCACCACACCACACCAGCATTATAAAGCATCCATGCAATGCCCAAGCCATTCCTCTCACACTCATCACCATTGCGGGTGGGGGGGTGGGGGGATATCCTTATGTCTCACCAATCACTACAACTCACTAAGCCACTTCCAAAGGAGCACACAAATCTGTCCAAGAAGGCAAAGTGTTGAAAATAAAAATGTCAATGTTTGACAACAGATTAATAGAAACTTTACATGAACATTAGCTAAAAGACCAAAGTGCCTACTCTTGTGTGTTGTTAGTTTGTATGATTGGACAAGGATAAGGGTGAGTGTGAGGTGTGGCTAGTGAGATAGGGATGTGATATTGTAGTTAGAGAGGGATGGGTGGAGGTGCAAAGTCAGTTGATGTGAGTAAGAATGTGCAGGAGTAGGGTAGGGAAGGCAGAGTGATGGGGATGTGATGAGAGGCATTGCAGGATGAGGCTGGGTGTGGCTTTGCAGCAATGTTTGTGATCTACTGAGATCATTGATGACAACCCTGCTTGTGTCCTCCTCTGCAATCTGCAACCAGGCTGTGTTGGTCTCCTGCGGAGCTGTCTTCCGCCCATTGGAAGGGAAGAGAACCTCCCTGCATGCTGTGACTCCCTCCATAAGCATCTGGAGGGAGTCATGGGAGAGCCTGGGTGCAGCCGTGCACCATTGTACAATGACTGTCAATGTTTGCAGCACCTCAATGCTGTAGAACATTGACAGCACAACTGTCAAAATAAAGTTGCTCATGGTCCCTTTAAGGAAACCGGATGATGATGCGGCATCAAATTATGTCATCAGACCTGCTTCCTTTTAATTGGCCGGGAACCTCGCAGGACAGGCTTAACAAGCCCAATCAGGGGACAGTTGTGGGAGAAGCCGGCATGGAGGCAGGAGCAGGTTGGGACATGCCCCTGATGTCGCCCGCTTCTTTCCTGACCCGTTCGGCAAAATTGCAGCCAAAGACTATTCCATTTCTCATCACCACCAACATGACTGGAAGAAGTAAGCTGCAGTTTCTCGTTCGAGGAACGTGGAAGAACCTGCAATGATTTCAAAACTTAAAACATCTACCAGTCGATTATGAGGCCAGCTCCAAGGCCTGTATGACATCTGATATTTTTCCAAGATGAATCCAAACACTTGATCGAAAGATGACAACGCTTAGTAGGAAAATAGTTATATTAATCTGCCAACCCTCATGTCAATGGTATACGAATTATTCAGTTCGATTTCCTTCTTCCAAATATCATGTTCTTAATCCAGCCAATGGATCAGCGATTCAAAATCTTAAATATCACTACCGAAAACTTATAGCTATTAAAAAGTTGGCAACCATCAACACATGGGACAATTCAAGATTGCTTTATGCGTGCTTTTTCTGCGACCCACACGATGATCACCTTTGTGGATTCATAGACGCCAAGAATCAGGTTCTGTACGAAGCTTTCAGCTTGTAGATGGAAGTGTTCATAAATCTTGTTGTTAATATGAATGCAAATGAGCAGTGGGCTGTGGCACTAGTGGGTAAAGGTAGTATTGCCTCAGTAAAGAAGTGTCAAGAGAAAAGCCAACAAGAAGCCAAGGAACCTGAAAATAATGAAGAGGAGCCCAGTGATTCGGTGCATGCTCTACAAAGAAGCATTTAGCCTATGTGAGGTATTACAGACAATCTATTTCTCAATCGGAGCTGCGACAAGAAATGGAAGGAGTAACAAAGTATTTGGATAAGCTACATTGAAAAAGAACAAGTGCTGCATTTGAAACAGTCTGCTTTTACATGGCTATTTATAAAAAAAATATGCCATGGAAAATATATGTAGAGAAATTTAAAATTGAGAAAATCTGTGTTGTTGATCTTATTCTTATATTTTTTTTGTGTAATAAATGTTTAATAGCCTGTAATTTGTGGTCAGCGTGAAGCAAAGGAGTTCACCGCTGGCCCCAAAGAAAGCTGCCCACAGAGATTTTGTGATCTCTGTGTGAGAAGCTTGCCTTTTTCAGCACGTAAGTGATTTCAGCGCAGTATAATGGGCATACCCTAACGTGAACTGCTGTGACTTCAACAAGCTGTCTAAGCAGCCAATCATATTGCAGAATTCTCACAGGGAAGCAGGAAATGCGATGCTTCTTTTATCCTGACATTTAACAAATGTTACAGAGAGCAAAACAAAGATAGGGACACTCACAGGGGGGAAAGGTAAATCTGAAATAAATATGAGCAAACTTTCAAAAATTATAAACATTTTTTAAAGATTTTTTTAAATTGTAGTTTTTGGAGAAATTTGATACTCCACAAAATTAAAATTAATTTTTAGGGCCATGATGTTTGTTTAGCAGTCAATGCGCTGTTAAGACCCGAGTTACACCTAATCCAACTAGGCCTAATATTTAATGGAGTATTTAACAGTGATATTACTGCGGAAAAGCCCATGGGCTAGATTTTCCACTAGGTGACCATCGCCTCAAAAAATGGGCTTTGTTCCAGCGATGTATGACGTCTCAGCCTTACTGATCGCTGCAACATGGCCCATTTTTTAAAAATGATTTTCCACTCGGCAATAGGCCAACGATGTAAAATGGGCAATCCAAAAGATCAGCGATGTGATGTTCACCCACTGAACATCCCTAGCAACGGGCTTCTGCGCATGTGGCTTTTTTTTCGGCTGACTAGCTTTCCCGCATTTCGGGAGGTCAGGGGTCATCCACACATGCGTAGAAGGCACAGGGAGGGGCAGAGAGAGAGAGAGCGAGGATAAAGAGAGAGAGAGGAGGAAGCCAGCAAGGAAAGTGCAAGTAAAGAACCGTAATAAAGAACATAAAGATCATATAAATCTAAAAATAAATATAATATTATAATATAATATTAAAAATGTCTCTGGAAGGAGAAGGGAAGAGCAAAAGGGCGAAGCCCTTCATTGACGAGGCCAATGAGGCCCTGGTAAACAAGGTGCATTTCCATGGTGCGAATTGACTTGGGGTGTGCACGGGAAACACCCACCCCGTGTTTACCGGAAAATCTGGGTGGAGATCACTGCAGTGGTGTCCTCGGCATCCCATGAGGTGAGGGAGTCGGACCAGTGCTGAAAACGCTGGAATAGTTTGGTCGCGGCATCAAGCGTAAATTGCATTTTATATATTATTGATGCAAATTTTTATTACAACAATGAATCTCCGGTATTGAATTTAAGTTTGTCATTCATAAATGTATTACGTAAACCATGTTAAGAACCAGACAGTGCTCTGAACCAGCAGCATGTAACATTTTAAACTTGTGACTTCATGATACTACCTAGTCAATTAGCTTATGCTATGCTATGCTCTTTTCTCGTTTGCAGAAGATGTCTATCAACCGGGCCGAGCAAAGGCAGACAGGGGGCGGCTCTGCTCACCTTCAGCCCCTAACGGAGATCGAGGAACGTGCGGCTGTGCTGGTTGGCCATGAGCGCCGTTTGGCCACCACCCGCGGTCTGGCGGAGCCCAGCCATGCGTCTCGTGAGTAATGTGTAATGTGTCAAACAATATTAAAAACAGTATTAAAAACTTAACTAAGTAACTAATCTAATGTCTTGTAATTATAATGCAATATGCAATATACTTGTAATCTACTTATGATATACTAATGATGTCATGTCATGCATGCATGTATGCAGCCCTTGTGCATAAGAAGCAGGGGATGCAGCCGCTACAGCTTTCTGGGGTAATAAAATCTTTGCTGTGTAATGTCTCTTCTTAATGTTCACCGTTATGTTCTAATAAGCTCTGTAAAAAGGTCATATGTATTTTTAAAGTCCTGAGTCGCTCGTGCAGGTCCAAACGACACCAGCACCAGCACCTGCAATGTCACCCGCTGAGGAGGAAGAGGAGGCAGAGCAGGAGGAAGAGGAGCACTTTCCTCACCTCGAAGAGGAAGAGGAGGAGGAGGATGAGCTCGAGCTCCAGCAGGAACAGTCAGTTGCTCAGGGGGGGGGGATGAACCTGCGATCATCTCTACTGAGATTGAGGATGCACCGGGACCAAGCAGTGTGCAGCTGGCAACGCCAAGGCGCAATATATTGCACACGCCGACCCCACGGAGGCCAGGTCAGTGAGGCCAGCAAACACCTCTCCAGAATGATCAGTTGGTGGGCCTGATGTCCCTGTGTTCGGGGACGGTCGCGAGCGGTTGCGAGCTGATCCAAGGGGTTCATTCGATTCGCGCAAGTCTTCTCCAAGGTATCTGCAGTGCAAGGCGAGCTACTGGAGGTAGCATGGCAGACTCTTGAAGGGGTGCATGAACAGACCGCCGCAACAGCGGCAGTTGGTGAGAGGCGGGAGCAGCGTCGGAGCAGCCTATAAAGGCCCAGCGGGTGTTTCACAGGCAGCGGCAGTTGGTGAGAGGCGGGAGCAGCGTCGGAGCGGCCTATAAAGGCCCAGTGGGTGTTCCACAGGCAGTGGCAGTTGGTGAGAGGCGGGAGCAGCGTCGGAGCGGCCTATAAAAGGCCCAGCGGGTGTTTCACAGGCAGTGGCAGTTGGTGAGAGGCGGGAGCAGCGTCGGAGCGGCCTATAAAGGCCCAGCGGGTGTTTCACAGGCAGTGGCAGTTGGTGAGAGGTGGGAGCAGCGTCGGAGCGGCCTATAAAAGGCCCAGCGGATGTTTAACAGGCAGCGGCAGTTGGTGAGAGGCGGGAGCAGCGTCGGAGCGGCCTATAAAGGTGTACTTGTGCAGCTACAGCGGGGAGGGAAGACAAAAAAGAAGTAGGAAGGAATCAAAAGGTTATGTCACAGCCAAGGGGGTAAGTGATTGGCTGGTGATTGGTGAGTAGCTTTTCTTTTTATTTTTTATATCAATAAATAAACTGTAACATTGTTGTTACCAATTTAAGGGTATTTAAGGGTTAAGGCATGGCAGGAGAGCTCAGTCACGTGATATGCTCCTCATGTACCATGTGGGAACTCAGGGACACTTCCGGTGTCCCTGATGACTACGTGTGTAAGAAGTGTATCCGCCTCCATCTCCCGACGGACCGCGTTGCGGAATTGGAGCTGAGGGTGGATTCACTCTGGAGCATCCACGATGCTGAGAATGACATAAGTGGCACGTGTAGTGAGTTGGTCTTACCGCATGAGAAGGATCCACAACCAGCTAGGGAATGGAAGACCAGCAGGAAGAGTAGTACAAAGAAGGTAGTGCAGGGGTCCCATCTGGTCATCCCCCTGCAAAACAGATACACTGTTTTGAGTGTTGTTAAGGGAGATGACTCATCAGGGGAGAGCAGCAGCAGCCAGGTTCATGGCACCGTGGCTGGCTCTGTTGTACAGGAGGGCATGAAAAAGAGTGGGAGAGCGATAGTGATAGGGGATTCAATCATAAGGGGAATAGATAGGCGTTTCTGCGGCCGCAACCGAGACTCCAGAATGGTATGTTGCCTCCCTGGTGCAAGGGTCAGGGATGCAGGGATGTCTCCGAGCGAGTGCAGGACATTCTAAAAAGGGAGGGAGAACAGCCAGTTGTCGTGGTGCACATTGGTACCAACGACATAGGTAAAAAAAAGGGATGAGGTCCTACGAGACGAATTTAAGGAGCTAGGAGCTAAATTAAAAAGTAGGACCTCAAAAGTAGTCATCTCAGGATTGCTACCAGTGCCACGTGCTAGTCAGAGTAGGAATCGCAGGACAGCACAGATGAATACGTGGCTTGAGCAGTGGTGCAGCAGGGAGAGATTCAAATTCGTGGGGCATTGGAACAGGTTCTGGAGGAGGTGGGATCAGTACAAACTGGACGGTCTGCACTTGGGCAGGACTGGAACCAATGTCCGAGGGGGAGTGCTTGCTAGTACTGTTGGTGAGGAGTTAAACTAATATGGCAGGGGGATGGGAACCAATACAGGGAGACAGAGGGAAACAAAAAGGAGACAAAAACAAAAGACAGAAAAGAGATGAGTAAAAGTGGAGGGCAGAGAAACCAAAGGCAAGAAACAAAAAGGGCCACTGAATATAAAAGGGCTGCAGGAGGGGCCAAAACTAAAAATCATGGTTTAAAAACTAGGATGAAAACACTCTACCTAAATGCACGCAGCATTCAAAATAAAGGAAATGAGTTGACGGCACAAATCATTACAAATGGGTATGATTTGGTGGCCATTACAGAGACATGGTTGCGAGGTGGCCAAGACTGGGAATTAAACATACAGGGGTATCTGACGATTCAGAAAGATAGACAAGAAGGGAAAGGAGGTGGGGTAGCTCTGTTAATAAAAGATGATATCAGGGCAATTTTGAGGGATGATATTGGCTCCAATGAACAAAATGTTGAATCATTGTGGGTGGAGATTAAAGATAGTAAGGGGAAAAAGTCACTGGTCGGCTTAGTTTATAGGCCTCCAAATAATAACTTCACGGTGGGGCGGGCAATAATCAAGGGAATAATGGAGGCATGTGAAAAAGGAACGACAGTAGTTATGGGGGATTTTAACCTACATATCGATTAGTCAAATCAAATTGCACGGGGTAGCCTGCAGGAGGAATTCATAGAATGCATACGGGATTGTTTCTTAGAACAGTATGTAACAGAACCTACAAGGGAGCAAGCCATCTTAGATCTGGTCCTGTGTAATGAGACAGGAAAAATAAATGATCTCTGAGTAAAAGATCCTCTCGGAATGAGTGATCACAGTATGGTTGAATTTGTAATACAGATTGAGGATGAGGAAGTTGTGTCAGAAACGAGCGTACTATGCTTAAGCAAAGGGGACTACATTGGGATGAGGGCAGAGTTGGCTAATGTAGACTGGAAACAAGGACTAAACGGTGACACAATTGAGGAACAGTGGAGGACTTTTAAGGAGCTCTTTCATAGTGCTCAACAAAAATATATTCCAGTGAAAAAGAAGGGCGGCAAGAGAAGGGATAACCAGCCGTGGATAACCAAGGAAATAAAGGAAAGTATCAAATCAAAGACCAATGCGTATAAGGTGGCCAAGGTTAGTGGGAAACTAGAGGATTGGGAAAATTTTAAGCAACAGCAAAGAATGACTAAAAAAGCAATAAAGAAAGGGAAGATAGATTACGAAAGTAAACTTGCGCAAAACATAAAAACAGATAGTAAAAGCTTTTACAGATATATAAAACGGAAAAGAGTGACTAAAGTAAATGTTGGTCCCTTAGAAGATGAAAAATGGGATTTAATAATGGGAAATGTGGAAATGGCTGAGACCTTAAACAATTATTTTGCTTCCGTCTTCACAGTGGAAGACACAAAAACCATGCCAAAATTTGCAGGCCACAGGAATGTGGGAAGGGAGGACCTTGAGACAATTACTATCGCTAGGGGGGTAGTGCTGGACAGGCTAATGGGACTGAAGGTAGACAAGTCCCCTGGTCCTGATGAAATGCATCCCAGGGTATTAAAAAAGATGGCAGAAGTTATAGCAGATGCATTCATTATAATCTACCAAAATTCTCTGGACTCTGGGGAGGTACCAGCGGATTGGAGAGCAGATAATGTAACGCCTCTGTTTAAAAAAGGGGGCAGGCAAAAGGCCGGTTAGTTGAACATCTGTAGTGGGGAAAATGCTTGAAACTATCATTAAGGAAGAAATAGCGGGACATCTAGATAGGAATAGTGCAATCAAGCAGACGCAGCATGGATTCATGAAAGGGAAATCATGTTTAACTAACTTACTGAAATTCTTTGAGGATATAACGAGCAAGATGGATAGAGGTGTACCGATGGATGTGGTGTATTTAGATTTCCGATAGGCATTCGATAAGGTGCCACACAAAAGGTTACTGCAGAAGATAAAGGTACGCGGAGTCAGAGGAAATGTATTAGCATGGATAGAGAATTGGCTGGCGAACAGAAAGCAGAGAGTCGGGATAAATGGGTCCTTTTCCGGCTGGAAATCAATGGTTAGTGGTGTGCCACAGGGATCAGTGCTGGGACCACAACTGTTTACAATATACATAGATGACCTAGAGGAGGGGACAGAGTGTAGTGCAACAAAATTTGCAGATGAAACTAAGATTAGTGGGAAAGCGGGTTGTGTAGAGGACACAGAGAGGCTGCAAGGAGATTTGGATAGGTTAAGCGAATGGGCTAAGGTTTGGCAGATGGAATACAATGTCGGAAAGTGTGAGGTCATCCACCTTGGGGAAAAAAAACAGTAAAAAGGAATATTATTTGAATGGGGAGAAATTACAACATGCTGTGGTGCAGAGGGACCTGGGGATCCTTGTGCATGAAACTCTTTTAGAGTCTACCTGTAAAACATAAAACATTAAACCGTGCCACCCGCCCTGGATGACACAGCAGACATTTTCAAGGCCCTTTTTTTCTTTTTTTGTGTTTTTCTTTTTTTTTTGGTTTTTTTTTGGGTGCTAAAATCATATTTTTTTCCGTGCCCCCTATAAAAGGGGAGGGGGACACTAAAAGCACCGGCAATTAAAACAAATTAAACTTTAAACGTAAAATCAAATTAAAATTTGGTTGCCGGGCGTGATGATGCACTCCAGTCCCTCCGGTGCCCACCTCTCGCGGAAGGCCGCGAGCGTACCGGTGGACACCGCGTGCTCCATCTCCAAGGACACCCTGGACCAGATGTAAGAGCGGAAGAGAGGCAGGCAGTCAGGTTGAACGACCCTCTCGACCGCCCGCTGCCTGGACCGGCTGATGGCACCCTTGGCCGTGCCCAGGAGCAGTCCTACGAGGAGGCCCTCGGACCTACCCGCTCCCCTCCGCACAGGGTGCCCAAATATCAGGAGAGTGGGACTGAAGTGCAGCCAGAATTTTAGGAGCAGCCCCTTTAGATAATGAAACAGGGGCTGCAACCTCGTGCACTCAGTAAAAACATGGAACACGGACTCCTCCAGACCGCAGAAATTGCAGGCGGCCTGGGAGTCCGTGAACCGACTTAAAAATTTGTTGCACGGCACTGCTCCGTGCACCACCCTCCAGGCCAAGTCCCCGATGAATAGTGGGAGGACTCCCGCATAGAGTGCCCTCCATCGGGGACCCCCGCCTCCTCCGGACGGCAAGATGGTACGCCATGGCGTGTTTGGACGGCCGGCGAGGATGGCAAAGTTGAGTGTGCAGGAGCAGCCCGTACAGGAAACACCTCCGCACGGAACTGAAAGGCACGGAGGGGATTTCCCCGAGGCGGCTCAAGTTGTGAGGCGCTGGCCCCCGAGGGAGGTTCCGGGGTTTGGCGCCGATGAGGAATTCCGTC
This sequence comes from Pristiophorus japonicus, assembly GCF_044704955.1. Classification (NCBI taxonomy): domain Eukaryota; kingdom Metazoa; phylum Chordata; class Chondrichthyes; family Pristiophoridae; genus Pristiophorus; species Pristiophorus japonicus. The sequence goes on from NC_091984.1 coordinate 185,975,607, forward strand.
CGGACGGGGGTCAGTTCGGACGGGATCTCCCCACGTGCTTGAGCCTCCTCGATGCACCTAACGGAGTCAGGGCCCAAAGCTGTTTTTAGCGACTCGATGGCTTCGGCCGCGTGGCGGACGTCGGCTGAATTTAGGCGCCGTGCCAGCGTGCCTGGCGCCATCCAGCCCGCTCCTCCGCCATCGAGCAGGTCCCTGACCCTGGTCACCTCACCAGCCACAGCCCTCTCTTCCGACCGCCACATAAAACCTCGGTCGTGGAGGTACGGATTCCCGAGCAGCGGCTCCTGCAGGACAGCCGCCACTCCAGCCGGCAGAGAGCTGCGCTTGGTGGAGACTTTGTTCCAGACCCTGATGAGGTCCCTGTAAAAGACAGGCAGCTCCCGGAGGATGGTCCTGACACCCCCCAAGTTCACAAACAGGAGCTGCGTGTCGTAGTTGAGGTCGCGCTGCTGGCGGAAGAAATACGTCGCCAGAGCACACCACCTAGGAGGGGGCTCGACGTAAAGGTATCTCTGCAGGGTCTGAAGACGGAAAGTCGCGATCTGGGCGCTGACGCACACCAACGACTGACCGCTCCTTGTGCATGAAACTCTTTTTGAGTTTACCTGAAAAAAAACATAAACATTAAACCGTGCCACCCGCCCTGGATGACACAGCAGACATTTTCAAGGCCCCTTTTTTTTTTTTCCTTTTTTGTGTTTTTTTTTGTTGTTCTTTTTTTTTTGTGGTTTTTTTTTGGGCGCTAAAATCACATTTTTCCAAGTGCCCCCTATAAAAGGGGAGGGGGACACTAAAAGCACCGGCAATTAAAACAAATTAAACTTTAAAATGTAAAATCAAATTAAAATTTGGTTGCCGGGTGTGATGATGCACTCCAGTCCCTCCGGTGCCCACCTCTCGCGAAAGGCCGCGAGCGTACCGGTGGACACCCTGGACCGGATGTAAGAGCGGAAGAGAGGCAGGCAGTCAGGTTGAACGACCCCCTCGACCGCCCGCTGCCTGGACTGGCTGATGGCATCCTTGGCCGTGCCCAGGAGCAGTCCTACGAGGAGGCCTTCGGACCTACCCGCTCCCCTCCGCACAGGGTGCCCAAAGATCAGGAGAGTGGGACTGAAGTGCAGCCAGAATTTCAGGAGCAGCCCCTTCAAATAATAAAACAGGGGCTGCAACCTTGTGCATTCCATAAAAACATGGACCACGGACTCTTCCAGACCGCAGAAATTGCAGGCGGCCTGGGAGTCCGTGAACCGGCTTAAAAATTTGTTGCACGGCACTGCTCCGTGCACCACCCTCCAGGCCAAGTCCCCGATGAATAGTGGGAGGACCCCTGCATAGAGTGCCCTCCATCGGGGACCCCCGCCTCCTCCGGACGGCAAGATGGTACGCCATGGCGTGTCCGGATGGCCGGCGAGGATGGCAAAGTTGAGAGTGTGCAGGAGCAGCCCGTACAGGAAACCCCTCCGCGCGGAACTGAAAGGCACGGAGGGGATTTCCCCGAGGCGGCTCAAGTTGTGAGGCGCCGGCCCCCAAGGGAGGTTCCGGGGTTTGGCGCCGATGAGGAATTCCGTCCGGACGGGGGTCAGTTCGGACGGGATCTCCCCACGTGCTTGAGCCTCCTCGATGCACCTAACAGAGTCAGGGCCCAAAGCTGTTTTTAGCGACTCGATGGCTTCGGCCGCGTGGCGGACGTCGGCTGAATTTAGGCGCCGCGCCAGCGTGCCTGGCGCCATCCAGCCCGCTCCTCCGCCATCGAGCAGGTCCCTGACCCTGGTCACCTCACCAGCCACAGCCCTCTCTTCCGACCGCCACATAAAACCTCGGTCGTGGAGGTACGGATTCCCGATCAGCGGCTCCTGCAGGACAGCCGCCACTCCAGCCGGCGGAGAGCTGCGCTTGGTGGAGACTTTGTTCCAGACCCTGATGAGGTCCCTGTAAAAGACAGGCAGCTCCCGGAGGGTGGTCCTGACACCCCCCAAGTTCACAACCAGGAGCTGCGTGTCGTAGTTGAGGTCGCGCTGCTGGCGGAAGAAATACGTCGCCAGAGCGCACCACCTAGGAGGGGGCTCGACGTAAAGGTATCTCTGCAGGGTCTGAAGACGGAAAGTCGTGATCTGGGCGCTGACGCACACCAACGACTGACCGCTCCTTGTGCATGAATCCCAAAAGGTTAGTTTGCAGGTGCAGCAGGTAATCAGGAAGGCGAATGGAATGTTGGCCTTCATTGCGAGAGGTATGGAGTACAAAAGCAGGGAGGTCTTGCTGCAACTGTATAAGGTATTGGTAAGTCCGCACCTGGAGTACTGCGTGCAGTTTTGGTCACCTTACTTAAGGAAGGATATACTAGCTTTGGAAGGGGTACAGAGACGATTCACTAGGCTGATTCCAGAAATGAGGGGCTTACCTTATGATGATAGATTGAGTACACTGGGTCTTTACTCCTTGGAGTTCAGAAGGATGAGGGGTGATCTTATAGAAACATTTAAAATCATGAAAGGGATAGACAAGATAGAGGCAGAGAGCTTGTTTCCACTGGTAGGGGAGACTAGAACTAAGGGGCACAGCCTCAAAATACGGAGGAGCCAATTTAAAAAAACCAAGTTGAGAAAGAATTTCTTCTCCCAGAGGGTTGTGAATCTGTGGAATTCTCTGCCCAAGGAAGCAGTTGAGGTTAGCTCATTGAATGTTTTCAAGTCAAAGATAGATAGATTTTTACCCAATAAGGGAATTAAGGGTTACGGGGAGCGGGCGGGTAAGTGGAGCTGAGTCCAAGACCAGATCAGCCATGATCTTATTGAATGGCGGAGCAGGCTCGAGGGGCTAGATGGCCTACTCCTGTTCCTAATTCTTATGTTCTTATAACAAATGCCCTTTGGTATGAGCTGCTGACGGAACACGGCGCTGCACCCCAAGGTGTCGTGTTGTCAACGAGTCAGACCCCGAGCACTCAGGCGTACGGAGGATACAGTTCCTCTTGACTCGGAAGACGAGCGCCATTACCTCCACCACAGCAGGAGGTCTTTCCGTCGGCCACTGCACGCCAGCTTCGTCTCGGATTGCGGGGACCAAGATGGCCGGGTGGTGCTACTACACGGTGGGGTAAACGACCTGGAGGGAATCGTGGCCACAGGTAGGGAGGGTGGAATTGATTTTTACTGTTAATGTTAATGTTCGTTCATAGTTGGAGGTGGGGGAAGGGTTGGAGTTGTGGGTGGGCGGGTGGGGAGTAGGGTGTGGAAAAATATTTTATTGCAAAATTTGTTGGCAATAATTTTTTTTATTGATTCATACAATTGTTGTGCATTCTCTGATTAATAAGGTTAGTTAGCTTAAGCATTTTGCACAATTTAACATGTGTTCTTCATTCTCTTGTAATAACTTTACTTAAGTTCAGCCGCGTAACTCCCACAGGGTACTGTTCTCCTGGGGTGGGGGTGGGGGAGAGGCGAGGGGGGGGGGGGATGAACGGAGCATGGCTACATCGCCAGGCTGGTCCTCCCCAAGGTCCTCACCAGCCTCCTTTTCCACCTCCATCTCCACCTCCTCCTCGTCTTGCTCCTCGCCGACTGACTCATCCGTCTCACCTCCTTCTGGAGGTGGACCTGCAGCCCCATCAGGCATTTGCTGTCCTCTCGTTATTGCTAGATTATGTAGCATGCAACACACCACAATAAACTCAGTGACCTGGTCAGGGTGGTACTGTAGGCTGCCACCAGAGTGGTCCAGGCATCTGAAGTGCTGCTTTATGTTATATATGTACACTATAGATATACTTGCTGTGTAGTCACTGTATCGTTGCATAAGAAGGAGACTTGTTTACCGGAGGTACCATCAGAGAGGTTCACACTGTATGCACTATGCTGACACCACCAGAGGGTGCAACTGGTGGAGACCCAGGGGTCACCTGTACACCACAGGTACCCAGGTATAAAAGGGAGTCCACCATGTGGTAGCCTCACTCTGGAGTTATATTAAATGGACTAAGGTCACTACAGTTCAAGTACAGTGCTTTGCCTCGTGGAGTCATTATCAGAGCATCTAAAGACATAACAATTGGCGACGAGATTCGGACTTTCCCGCGAAAATGGCTAACCTTGGTACATTGCAGCAGTTCGCTGATGAGGAGGATTGGGACGCCTTTGTGGAGAGGCTTGACCATTTCTTCACAGCAAGCGACCTGGCAGGCGATGATCCGGCCTCGCTGGCTGATAAGTGCAGAGCTATCCTGCTAACCAGTTGTGAGCCCACCGTCTATGGCCTCGTCAGGGACTTGCTGTTACCAGCGAAGACAACGACCAAGACATATGAGGAGCTTGTAATGCTGATCCAAGAACAACTCAAGCCCAAAGAGAGCATCCTCACAGCCATACACCGGTTTTACACCCACCGATGGCCCGAAGGCCAGGAAATCGCGAAATATGCTGCAGACCTCAGGAGGCTGGCGGCACCGTGTGATTTCGGCGACCACCTCACCGAAGCACTGCGGGATATCTTTGTCATCGGAATCGGCCACGAGGGCCTTCTTCACAGGGTACTATCTGCGGATACCACAGTCACACTGCCGGAGGCCATCACCATGAGCCAAGCATTCATGACCTCTACCTACGGCTCCAGGCGGATAACTCATCCTCAGGACTCAAACCCGGCAAGTACTATACCCAGACTTGCGCCTTTTAGAGGCTGGACTGTAGAACGTGAATCACCTCAGGGGAGAGAGAGAACAGGCCCCCCGAGTCCCTTAACTCTGAGTCTGCCGTAGGGGGCTAATCAGTTAGCACCATGCTGGCGTTGCGGAGCAAATCACCGGGCTCACCGGTGCCGTTTTAAGGACTATGTATGCAAAGGGTGCAGCACAAAGGGCCACCTCCAGCGAATGTGTAAAAGAAATAGGACCCACCGTGTTGATGAAGAGTCTGCAGAGGGCCATGAATCCAGCGCGGATTATGAAGAGGTGGTCAGAGAGGCAGCTCAGCCCTATGATGAGGTGTACAGAATGTTTACCTGCACCACAGAATGTTCCCCGTTGAGAATGGAAGTCGAGATAAAAGGCACTCCAGTCTTCATGGAGGTGGATACTGCGGCAAACCAGTCAGTAATGAATCAAGAAGTCTTTGAGAGGCTATGGGATAATCAAACTGACCCAAGTTGGTCCCAGTTCAGGCAAAGCTGCTCACCTATACTTATCCCAGTCATTGGTAGTGTGAATGGTTAAGGTACTCCATGATGGCGCGGTGCACAAGTTACCACTGTGGATCGTTGTAGATGATGCACCAAAGCTACTCAGAAGAAGGTGGATGGAGAAGATCCATTGGAGCTGGGAAGATTTCATCCCTCCAGTGATCGACGTTCCCCGTGCTCAGAGGCAAAGCAAACCCCCACCTGAAGTTAGATCCGGCACCAGAGAGCAGACCAGCACAGCACCCGAAGCACAGACCGCTCAGCATGACTGAGTGGAGATGATCCAGCTGAGACGACCCGAACGCACTTCCCAGGCTCCAGTGGCAGGACTCCGGAGGAAGAAAATTGGATCCAAAGGCAACTTCCCAGCTTCGGTGGCAGAACCCACGGAGAAGAGGATCACAGCAGCCGACATCATGGATGGAAGAAAGATGGCGCCCAAACCACGAGGTGAAGCGCTGAAGGAAAAGATGGCGGCAGCCAGACCACGAGGTGCAGCGCTGATGGAGCGAAGAAGAGGATTGGGGTAAAGATAGCAAGGCTCTCTTAAAGGAGGCCAGTAACCCACCACACTTAAAAGGACAGTCCCAAATTCTCACTCAATGTAATAACAACTGTGAGCTAAATGTAAAGCTTGCAATTGATGATCAGAGTTTTATAGACGGGCGATTGCGATTGGAGCTACAGTTTATCTACAATAAATAATGAAACGTTGTGCGATGCAGGATTTCAACTGCATTCAGTTACTGTAGTGGGCAAACATCCATCGGAAGCACACAGGTCCAGCGGGCTACCCGATGTTGTAGCCTGCACCCCTCGGACCAGAGTGATGCACCACGGAGTGTGGCCACAAGCAGCTAAATTAGACAAGCTGCAGAGCAAGCGATCTCAGGAGGGCAATGGCACCGATATCGATACCCTGCCCCTGATCGGCTCCACCTCTCAGGCACCCGATGGAACCAAGCGCCACGAGCCTGAAAGAGCAAACTGCACTAAAGCACTGCCCCCAGACTCCATCGCCACCAAGGCTACACCCGGGAACGAAGGATCACCTGCAACGGTTCTCCCAATTGGGACCGGGACCAGCCAGGATCCCAAAACAAATAACGCCCAGGCAAGCGAGTTAGCAGTTCCTTGTTCACTGCTAGGCGACTGCTCCTCTGAGAGCAGCAGCGACCCGGGGTGCAAGGAAAGGACAGGAAGGTCACAGGCGTCTGTGAACCTGCCCAATGCTAGGAGCAACAGCAAAGGCCCCGAGAGCAGGCAACTCGAGCCAACTGGGTTCCCACTGCCAGCACCAGGCAACGCGCCACCACCAGGCTACCTGGACATCATCCAGCAGCTCTGGAACTAGCTTGTCCTCACGCACTGGTACTGATCCCAGAACTGATCCCAAAGATGTACCATCAATGTATCTCACCAGTCAAATGTACTTGCCTCACAATTGTACCACAAATGTAATGATGTAAATGCAAATTTCCTTTTCTGGACTTGAATGTATATGAATGTGATGAGCCACCGGCATGATCTACCTGTGGGGGGAAAATGGATGTATGTAGCCATGGACACACACATGCATCACACCCAGAACCCACTGAAGCCCCACTGCATCATCGAATCATCCCAACTGGTAACCACTACCCAATATTGTGGCAATAAGGACTGGGGGTTAACAGGGAAAGAGCCAAGCCAAGGTGCAAGGGCTATTGGCACTTAAGTCTGGGGAGAACTAAACCAGAGCACATAGTGCAAAGGTGTTGGCACAAAAGACTTTGGGGAGAGTGATGTTATATACTATTGATATACTCTCTGTGTAGTCACTGTATAGTTGCATAAGATGGAGACTTGTTTACCGGAGATACCATCAACAAGGTTCACACTGTATATGCTATGCTGGCACCACCAGAGGGTGCAACTGGTGGAGGCCCAGGGGTCACCTGTACATCACAGGTACCCAGGTATAAAAGGGAGTCCACCATGTGGTATCCTCACTCTGGAGTTATATTAAATTGACAAAGTCACTACAGTTCAAGTACAATGCTTTGCCTCATGGAGTCATTATCAGAGCATCTAAAGACATAACACTTTAGGACTCCAATTGTCTTCTCGACGATGTTGTGTGTCGCTATGTGGCTTTCGTTGTAACATTTCTCTGCTTCAGTGATGGGATTACGCAGTGGGGTCATCAGCCAACTGGCAAGGCTATATCCCCTATTCCCCAGCATCCAACCGTGATCTTCTGGCTGATTAACAAACAGGTCAGGGATAGCACTCTCATGTAGGATGTGCGCATCATGGATGCTGCCAGGAGATGTAGCATTTACTGTCAGAATGAGTTGGCTGTGGTCAACAACAAGCTGTATATTTAGGGAGTGGATTCCCTTTCTGTTACGAAACAACTCCGCGTTCTGTAAATGCGCTTTCAGGGTGATGTGCATGCAGTCTATTGCTCCCTGCACTTTGAGGAAGTTTGCTATTTTGGAGAAACGCAAAGCCCTCCCGGTCTGTGCCTCCCTGGTCATCGGGAAGCTTATAAAGTTCATTCTGTGAGCGTAAAGGGTTTCAGTCACCTGCCGAATGCAGCAGTGTGTGGCGTGCTGAGAGATACAACAGATGTTGCCAGCTGAAGCCTGAAAGGATCCCGATGCATAGAAGGCTAGTGCTGCAGTAAACTTTCTCTCAATGGACAGTGCGGTTCTGATGGTGCTGGAAGGCTGCAAATTCCCTTTGACGAGCTCGCAAATCTCATCGATGACCTCCTTTCAGCAGCGCAGCCTCCTAAGCCTCATGTTTTCAGACAAGTTGAGGTAAGATTGCTTTTCCAACTACCTTTGTTGGCTGTATGCTTGCCTCCTCTGTCTATGTCTACGCATTACTCTGCCACCTCTTTGATCCTTTCATAAACCAGCGTGTGAGCAGTTAGGAGTAATGGCACAGAAAGCATAGGCTGCATCACTATCAATCATTACTTCCACTTGCTATAAATGCACTTTTCACTAAAAATATGCCTAATCTATTAAACTACTCTCTCTATACCAGCTCCAATATAATACTGTATAACAGTCTCAGTCTAATACTCTCTCTACACCAGTCCCAGTCTAACACTAGGCCCCATCACTATTACTAATTGTTTTCACTTGCTATAAATGCACTTTTCACGAAAAAATGCCTAATCCACTAAGCTACTATCAGTAAAATTAAATATAATTAATAATCTGAGTAGATCTATCTATACAGGACCCTTAAATAACACACAACTATCTAAGCTCGATTTTTTTTTTAGCTGTCTCCACTCTTCCTCCAAACTTCAAAATGGCGTCTGTCGTGCCCATTTCCTTCAGTAAAGCCACGGAAAAGCAACTATTACCCAGCGATGTTCTCGGCGAGCGATCAGCCCGGCCATGTGATGGCTATGTGCTGAAACTTCAAATTGGCCAGGTGTGGGCGATCAGCTCGGCAATCAGCTCGGCGAAGTGAGCCGCAACTTGGGGGCTTATTTTTTCAGCGATGTTTCTGGCCTAGTTTCCATTTTTTGCTCAAAATGGGCGATAGAGGTCTGTTTTGGGGGATATATGGGCGATGTGAAGTGGGAAGTGTAGCCCACATGTTTTTGCGAGTTTCACTGATTACACGGATTGCCGGCTATGGGGGGGCGGGGAGGTGGGGGGGGCGGGGGAGGGTTGTGCGGGGGAGGGGAGGTGGTTGTGTGGGGGAGGGCCACAGTGCAGCCAGTGTCGGAGCAGTGAATGACTGACTGCAACTTCAGAATTTCTGCGTTTAGATGCACATGCACTACATCCTGTAGTTGCGGTCAGTTTAAAAGGATTAATAACGGCGGTGCTGTTAATTCGCCGTTATTACCCACCGCGAATTCAGGCCCATTACTTCTTGTATGTAAATAATTCTTCATTTTGATAATCTTCAAATGCCCAATAATATATAATGTCCATTTATTTCGACAAATTGCTTATGTTGATTAAATTAGAATGGTTCCCAATATGTTAACATCAGTGGGTAGGACGGATTTTGTGCTGAGAATAATGGCGAGGCTATCACCTTGATAAAGTGCAACATCCCCACTGGCGCCTGGGAATCCCTGGTTCAAGACTGCACTAAGTGGAGGAAGAGCAAACGGGAGGGCACTGAGCACCTCGAGTCTCGTCACCGAGAGCATGCAGAAACCAAATGCAGACAGCAGAAGGAGTGTGCGGAAAACCAGACTACCCACCCACCATTTCCTTCAACCACTGTCTGTTCCCCTGTGATAGAGACTGTAATTCCCATATTAGACTGTACAGTCACCTGAGAACTCACTTTTATAGTGGAAGCAAGTCTTCCTGATTTCGAGGGACTACCTATTATGATGGTGGCTATCAGCGCTCACAGTTATTATGGAGTAACTTGGACAGCAATGTCTGGAATACGCATAATCTCAGTTAAACACGGAAATCCGGAAGTTGCGATCTGAGTTTCCCTTCTCGTCCACGGACTGCGCTATAACAGTACCTTGCCAATAGACTCGGCATTGTAAGCGTGTGAAGTTACCGTTCTTACCCACTTGTTCCACTAAACTTGGAAGAAAAAGTTAGGGCTAGTGCATTCAGGAGTAAGTGAATTTTTAATGGCATCCTAAGTTCTAATTACTGTCAAACATCCTCTCTGGCCCTGAAATTTTAATTTTACAAGTATGGAATCTCATTCCTTCAGAATGTAATTAGTGTTCGAGATTTAAAAACATTAAAATATATATTTTTTACTATTTCTCTGTCTCTTTTATCTCACTCTCTTAATCCCATCTTTTTTCCCCCTCTCTTTACTTTGCTTTCTGTACATGATTTAAATCTAAGATATACTTCCTGGTTTAAACTCTGCGTGGCTCAGTGAGGATTCTTCAGTCAGATTAGTTGAAGAACCTCACTGCTGCTTTTCCTACTCACATACACCACAAATCCTCTGTAGAGGGGGCGCCCTGGATTAGATGCCCAATGACAGCAAATCTCCACTCAAAAGCCAATGAAAACTCTGGGCAGCGGTCAGCATGGTGAACGTTAAGTGCTGTTCCTCCGCCGCTGACTGCAAGATCCGGGTCATTATCTCTAACCTACAAAAATAAACACTTCAAACACACTTTTAAATAAAACATTTCACTTCTGCTCACCATGTCTTCCCATATCCATTTTCATTGAATATATTTAAGGTAGAGATAGACAGATTTTTGAATGATAAGGGAGTCAAGGGTTACGTGGAGTGGGCAAGGAATTGGAATTGAGGCCAAGATCAGATCAGCCATGATCTTGTTGAATGGCGGAGCAGGCTCGAGGGGCCAAATGACCTACTCCTGCTCCTATTTCTTATGTTCTTATGTTCTCCTTTCTTTTTTATTATTCATTCATGGGATGTGGGTGTCACTAGCAAGGCCAGCATTTATTGCCCATCTCTAATTACCCTTAACTGAGTGGCTTCCCATTTCAGAGGATAGTTAAGAGTCAACCACATTGCTGTGGGTCTGGAGTCACATATAGGCCAGACCAGGTAAGGGCAGCAGATTTCCTTCCCTAAAGGACATTCCAATAGTTTCATGGTCGCCATTACTGATACCAGCTTTTTATTACAATGGAATCTTGGCCTTTGTTGCAAAGGGGATGTAATATAAAAGTAGGGAAGTCTTGCTACAGCTATACAGGGTATTGGTGAGGCCACACCTGGAATACTGCGTGCAGTTTTGGTTTCCATATTTACGAAAGGATATACTTGATTTGGAGGCAGTTCAGAGAAGGTTCACTAGGTTGATTCCGGGGATGAGGGGGTTGACTTATGAGGAAAGGTTGAGTAGTTTGGGCCTCGACTCATTGGAGTTCAGAAGAATGAGAGGTGATCTTATCGAAACGTATAAGATTATGAGTGGGCTTGACAAGGTGGATGCAGAGAGGATGTTTCCACTGATGGGGGAAGACTAGAACTAGGGGCATAATCTTAGAATAAGGGGCCGCCCATTTAAAACTGAGTTGAGGAGGAATTTTTTCTCTCAGAGGGTTGTAAATCTATGGAATTCGTTGTCTCAGAGAGCTGTGGAAGCTGGGGCATTGAATAAATTTAAGACAGAAATACACAGTTTCTTAAACGATAAGAGGTTATGGGGAGCAGCCAGGGAAGTGGAGTGAGTCCATGATCAGATTAGCCATGATCTTATTGAATGGCGGAGCAGGCTCGAGGGGCCGTATGGCCTACTCCTGTTCCTATTTCTTATGTTCTTATTAATTTTTATTAACTGGATTTAAATTCCCCAGCTGCCATATTGGGATGTGAACTCACAGCTCCGGATCATTAGTCCAGGCTTCTGGATGACTAGTCCAGTAACATAACCATTATGCTACTGTTCCCAATTTTCCCTTCTCTTTCTCCTCCCATTTGATTGTTTAAATTTAACTTTACATTTTTGTAATACACGTATTACCTAATCAATCTATTCTCAACGTTTAACTTTAAAAAATGCTGAGGAGTACATCTTCTGATGTACAGAAATGCGGCAGTCAATTTGCACATAGTAAGGTCTCACAAACAGCACTGCGATAATGACCAGATAATCTGTTATGGGATAAATATTGGCTAGGATACTGGGGAGGACTCACCTGCTCTTCAAAATAGTGCCATGAGCTCTTTTACGTCCTGAGAGGGAAGACGGTGCCTCAGTTTAACATCTCATCATAAAGGTGATATTTCTGACAGTACAGCACTCCACTGAAGCGTAAGCCTAGATTTTATGCTCATGTCTCTTGGAGTGGAACTTGAACCCACAACTTTCTGGAGGGTTCTGAGGTGAGAGTGCTACGACTGAGCCACAGCTGATATCATGCCTTTCAAAGGCATCGTGTCTGACATTGTGCCCTCAAAGGCATCACATTAAGTGTCACTTCTTCAAAATGTTACACATCCTTAAAGCATTCTTCAAAAACACTTTACTGTTAATGTTACGAAACAAATATTCAATTGGTCAAATAGCAACAAATCAAAAAATCAAAAAAAATACCAATAAGGAACAAGTAACCAATAAAACCAATTAAATCCCGCAATGATTTTTCAATGCCGTTGTCCGCTGACCATCTGGTTCCACACAGTCACCGTGGGAGGTAAAGCAAGAGACAATGTAAGTAACTGGGAATAAGGTACTGAGGAGGGAAGAACCAACAAAATTATTTGCATTTAAAAAACTGTGTAAAGTGGTAGGTAAACAGTACTACAAATGTTAGGATAATTTCAACTATCTCTCTTCCAATGGGGAGCTACACTCAAAGGAAGCCTTAGATCTGAGATAAAACTACAACGTGGTACCACTGATTCTCTAAGCTGATGAATTTACCCGATTATATCTGTGTCTTTCAGTGTCAATCAGGAATGCAATATTTTTACCTGAATGTGATGTACTGCATCATTAAATTTGCTGTATTACAGTGAGGGCCAAATTGCCATTGTGGTCACACTGGAGCAGAACCACGGGAAATATCACAGGGTGAGTTACTAGTGCGAAGTAAAAGAAATATACACATTGAAAAAATATTACAAGAGATAGGAACATAGGAATTTCTAGACAGAAAAAAAAGACCATGGTCCAGTTAATTTGCCTTCCACCATCCTAGAAGTTGCGCAAAACAATGATGATGGGGTTACAGCAATCAATCGCTGTCAATTAGTCTACAACACCCCCAGACATGAGGCGAGGAAAGCCCCAGTGGTTGGGAACCAGAGGTCCAAAATCACCTGTTCCTCCCAAGCAGGTTACACTTACCACATGTCAAATCTCAAACTACTCATATACTGAATCACAAACTGTGAACCAATGAGATTTTTTAAACAAATGTTTAAAGAACAAGTATGGGGGTGTCTTTAAAGATAAGAAAGGTGAGTTAATGGAGAAGGAAAACAAATTTGATGGAAATTATTCTTTTACGTCAGTTTTTACTATGGACAATAGCAGCAAGTTCCACTAAGAGAAACTGTTCCCATTGCCGGACGGGTTGAGAACCAGAGGACACAGATTTAAGGTGATTGGCAGAAGAACCAAAGGCGACATGAGGAAAAGTGAATGGTTATGATCTAGAAGACACTGCCTGAAAGGGTGGTGGAGACAGATTCAATCGTTGCTTTCAAAAGGTAATTGAGTGAGTACCTGAAAGAAAAAAATTGTAGGCTACAGGGAAAGGGGGTGGGAGTGGAACTCGCTGAGAGCCAGCAAGAGCTCGACGGGCCGAATTGCCTCCTTCTGTGCTGTAATCATTTTATGATTCTATGATTCTAAACCTGGTGCCTGTCACACAAAACATACCAAGGCACTTTAAAGGAGAGTGCTGGATGCTGAGTGGGAGGTGAAGGAGAGGTTGGTGACTGAATGCATTATAGAAGAAGTATGTTTGAGGAGGCTTTTGAAAGAAAATAGTCGCTTGCCCTTTCTGATAGCTGGATGCATAGGAGGTAACTCACACATCACATAAAATAGAAATTAGTAATGAAATTGTCATTACAAGGGAGTGATGAAATATTCAGCACTCCTTAATACTGCTTAAATATTCAGAAGCCAACAGACAGAAGAAATGATCACAAAATGCTGTAGGGAATGATGGTAGAAGTTGTGGCTTGAATGTTTTGCTACTCATTTAGTACAGAACCAGAAGACCGAAAAACAGCTGATGTTCCAATGTGTGGAAAAGGTCAAGAAGTATAATCTCGGGGGGTTATAGGTCTGTTAGCTTGACATCTATTATAGCCTGAAGTATTGGAGCCATTTATAAATGAAGCAATTCAAGCACATTTAACAAGAGTGAAGGCAGTAATTTCAAACTGAAATGGGCTTAGTAAAGGCCCTGCAAGTTTATTGGGCATTTCTGAGGATGTGACCGAACTGGTAGATGATGGCAATGGGATTTTCTTTCTTTTTATTCATTCATGGGATGTGGACATCGCTGGCAAGGCCAGCATTTATTGCCCATCCCTAACTGCCCTTGAGAAGGTGGTGGCGAGCTGCCTTGAATAAGTGGCTTGCTAGGCCATTTCAGAGGGTAGTTAAGAGTCAACCACATTGTTGTGGGTCTAGAATCATATATAGGCCAGACCGATTTCTTTTCTGAAAGAACATCAGTGAACCAGATGGGTTTTTACAACAATTCAGTAGTTTCATGGTCACCATTATTAGTTTTTTATTCCAGATTTATTTCATTGAATTTAAATTTCCCAGCTGCCGTGGTGGGATTTGAACTCATGTCTCCAGATCAGTAGTCCAGGCCTCTTGATTACTTTTCCAGTAACATAACCACTATGCTTGTCGTGTATCTTCAGAAGACATTTCATTAAATGATTCACAACGGAGGTATGACTAAATGAAAGCTCTTGATTAAGTATTAAGCCAGGTAGTAAACAGGCTCAGAAACAGTGGGGAATAATCAATGGTAGAAATTCTAATTGGATAGTTATGGTCAACAGAGGCCTGAGCCTCTGCTGTTCACAATAGGGTGAAAGTTACGATCGGCACTGTTCTCATATGGGCATTGTAATGTATGCACCGCAGTGAGTATGCTCACAGGTTTGTAGAGCTGTTGAGTTGGGAGTGGCTTAGCCAGTCAAGTGATGTTCTCAAGACTCAATAAAACCCCAGCCAGTTGGGTTCGGGGGATCCACGCCAGGGCAGGTGGTTGTGAGCCTAGTGGATGAACTGGTAATGTGTAGTGTGATTGTTAAACCTTTGCTAATAAACCAATTCGTTTTCAATAGCAAAGAACCCATGAAGCAAATACATTACAAACATCTACCAAATTCCTCCATGCTCTATACAATACAGGTACCAACCCGTTCGCTACCGCCTGCATTAAAATAACACAGAGAAGAATTTGGTACAAGCAGGTTAAATGTTCACAGGCAAATCATAATTTCTACGCTAATATTTTGAAAATAATGTTGGCAGAGGTCTCAACAGCAGAAGATCCAAGTTTTTCGATGCTAGTTGTGTGGGGAAGCAGGAGTATGGAAGAAAGGGAGACGTGCATTGATTTCCCAACTGGCCAGGTGAAGTATGTAGTACTGAGAACTATTGGCCGTAAACTGAGCAAATATGACGACAAAATGAAGGAAGCACTGTTGAATAAGGTGAGCCAGGAAAAGCATATCTGGAGATAATACATGGCCAAACATTGAACGTGTCATCATAGAGTAGAGTTGAAGAAACAAATCAGATGTTAGGAAAATAGAATTAGAGCCACAGAACACGAGACTCAGGAGACGATCCTGAGACACGGATCACGTAGGCTGTATTATTTGTGGTTGCAGGCACCATCTATATGTTTTTGAAAATCTTGCGAAGGATGTGCACTTGCGGTCCGCAAACTTTCCTTCCTGTCGTTATGATTTTTGGAACACGCTTTCCTATCAACACTTACTATTGTAACTCGCTTTTCCAGCATTTCCCATTCAATTTTTCTGTCAACGATCACAGTGCAGTTGTAGGTTCTGGCCACTAGGTGGCTCTGTGTAGTGAATCTCCTAATTCCTTTGCCATCTTCTAAATATTAAAATAATTTATATTCATCAACAGACCATGTGCATTGACTATGAAAAAATAGAGAGATTGAGTGACCTTTTTTCATTCCCATGGCGGTCTTATGTTATTAAAGTCGAGTATTTGAGGAGGTTTTTTTATTCTTATACCATGGATGGGGCTCTGTGGTCAATGTGACACGATGTCTTGTGCACTAAAAACTTCGAAAATACTCCATACTAATAGTGCCCGTGGGAGTGTATCACTTCTAATGGGTATAGCTCAAGCTCCATGGGAGTAAGTGCCTCTATTGAAATTTAATTTTCAAGTATCTGTGCAAGTTACAAAACAAATGGTTAAATACCATTAAATGATGGTGCCATGTAAATGCTGCCATTTTTCAATATTTTTAGAGAATAAATTGTGCAGCCGCTCAAGACTGGAGCGATATTAGGGGAGAAATTAAAATCACGGTCACATGTTTTGTGCCTGAAAAATGGGTGATGGTGAATTGGAAATCGGGGTTGGGGTGGGGGCACCTCGGTGACTCCTTCGATAGCCTAGGCCTACCTGACGTGATATTCAGGTGGGCCTGTAAATGAGCAAGCAGCCCAGCTGCCGGAAACAGGTTGCTTAGATAGGCAAATCAAGGTCCTGATCTGGTTGTAGCACCCTGGTTGAAATTCAGGCTCCGTGTAACATTCCACTGAGTGGCCAACCTGCCAGGACTTTTCCTGGTGTCTCCAGGAATTCAAAAATGAATCTCTTGGACACTGCTGCAAGCAACCCAGGTGAAAAATCATACGCATCAAGAAAAACTTTTTTGTTCATCTTTTTGGAACACTTCAATTATTAATTATAAAAATATTGGCAATCTTTCGAAAGGCTGTTTGAGCAACTCTCAAGAATCATCCAATCAGGTAGCGCAGAGATTTTTCGCTTTCCAATTGGCGTGTGGGAAGATGGTGTGCCGTGATGATTGACATATCGGGCGGCCAGTGGGGGAAACGTGGGGGCTGGCCAGTTGGGGGTGAGAGTTCCTGTGGCGAAACCTCCTGGAATACACCCATCCAGAGTGAGCCACCAGTGGTACCAGATGTTGAAAGGCCTTTCCAGTGGTCCTGAAAGGGACTGCTGGAGGCCGCTCAGAAAAAATAACCAAACATGTTTCATGTTTTATTTTTGTGTGTCCGCTAAATAAAGTGCCGCCGCCATGGTGCCAGCGCATTCAGGATTGCCCCACGCCCAGAACCCACACGCCGGCCAGCTCCGCGTAAGAGACGGTCGACTTCCCACCCTCCCCAATTGCCGCGCTGCAGTGGGGCACCCGTTTGCTGCCTCCAAGCTTGCCGGCACCATTTCAATGAGGCCTGCAGCTGAATTGGACTCAGGCTGAGCCACTGTTCTGCCAACTGTGCTTGGGCCCACCTGCGGGCCGAG
Organism: Pristiophorus japonicus; assembly: GCF_044704955.1. Classification (NCBI taxonomy): domain Eukaryota; kingdom Metazoa; phylum Chordata; class Chondrichthyes; family Pristiophoridae; genus Pristiophorus; species Pristiophorus japonicus. The sequence continues at coordinate 185,992,741 of NC_091984.1, forward strand.
TTTTACTTTGTGAGGGCGTCAGGCGATTTCACCACCGCCACATGTTTTTGGCGAGAGGCCCGGGACATTTGGAGGCCCTGGTCTCATTTCTATTGGATTGGCCGGACGTGACTGCTGAACCAGTACTCACAGTAACTTTGCCAAGCGAGGTGGGGAGGACATCCGCTGGCTCCTCCATGGAGCGTGCCCCACGGCAGTAGTGGCTTGAAAGGCCTTGAAAGGCAGAGGAGCGCCATTGTGGGTGTGGGGATCAGATGGCCGACCAGCAGGTGGCAGTAGTTTTGCGGAGCCAGGAGGAGCATTCTGCTGGGCGCGATAAGAATCAGAGCCATAGCGTTTCTGGCAGCGATCCCTTAAAGGAATATTGGTGAAGATGCTCAACGCCCGATGTGTGCAGTGCAAGCTCTGCCATCAATACCTGAATATTGTGATGGGATTCTACAAACGGTGTCGGATCTCGATTAGCATATTGCACCCCCCTCGAAATAGGGAGGCGCCCATTTCCAGGACGGGATGAAAGTGGCGATACTGGAGCTGCAGTGGGAACTTTCGGAACAGTACTGCCCTGTTCCCTGCCCAGCAGAGGCCCTGAAAATCTAACCCCCCCCACCACCACCCCGGGCTGGTATTTTAATGAGACATAATTCTGACTTTGTCACTTGTGTGCTAATTGATCACGTCATCGGCTGGTTATAAAAAATAGAATCCTATTCAAACAGGAGCCTTCCCTTTCTGTACTGAAGTGATCGCAAATTCTGGGAATGGTGAAAGACTTGCTGGAAAAAATGCCTCCCAAAAACACATGCAAACGGAGACACAGATTGGCGGTTATTTATACTGCTGTGCCGGAAGATTCGGCCAGTTGGAATGGGTGAGAAACAAAGGAACTTGATGAAAGCGCTAGAGATAACGACTCGCCAATAATGACCCCGATCTCTTCTGCGGCTACATCCTCCAAACAATAAACTTGCAAGAATTAACCACATATGAAATAAATGATAAACTGTGAAGTTACTGTGGGTTTAAATGTCACAGAAGGGCAAACTAACATTAATAATACAATTAGAAGTAAAGAAAGAGGAAACACAGTTCCATTGGTTTAATCCTCCCTCCCTTCCCCCACTACTATTGCTTTTGAAATGTCAGGGTATTTCAGAGGATTACAAATGACCAGGAAACCTGTCTTCACAATTGATTTATTCCTGTCAATCTATAACCTTAACGATGGGAGCCATTAATCGGTAGGTACAGAAGATGAAGTAATTAAGGGTAATCGCACTTTAATGAGAAGCGAGGAGCTTATTGAATTGCCAAAGATAGGAACATAGAAACAGAAGTGGGCCATTCAGCCCCTTGAGCCTGTTCCGCCATTCAGTTAGATCATTCAGCTGATCTGTAACTTAACTCCAACTACCACTTTGGTTCTGTAACCCTTGCCCAACAAAAATCCATCAATCTCTGTTTTGAAATTTTCAATTGACCTAGTCTCAACTGATTTCCACTACATCTAGTGTGAAGAAGTGTTCCGTGACATGACCCCTGAACTTCCCTTCCTTCTGCAAGCCCACCACCTTCCGCTAAGGATCCCCCCCCGCCCCGCCCCTGCCCTAGCCCTGAACTAGCATCTTTCTCAAGTTTCCCTCCGATCTCCCCTCATGCCCTCTTGGCGCTCATCTTGTCTATGTGATCCACATCCTGCTCCCTTGGCCATATTCCCATTAAACTACTGAATACACAACTTCCTTTTCTGGCTCCCATGTTAGCTGACATTGTTAATGGGTCTCCCTCCTCGGGTACTGTTCCTCTCTCCCTCAAATCTGTCGTCATCACTCCTCTCCTCAAAAAACAAACCCATGATCCCTCTGTCTTTGCAAACTACCACCCCATCTCCAACCTTCCTTTCCACTCCGAAGTTTTTGAACATGCTGTCGCCTCCCAAATCCGTACCCTTCTTTATTTGAATCCCTCCAATCAGGTTTTCGTCCCTGCCACAGTACCGAAAAAGCTCTTATCAAAGTCACAAATAACATCCTATGTGACTGTGACAAAGGTAAACTATTCTTCCTCGTCCTTCTCGACCTGACTGCAGAATTTGACACGGTTGGCCACTCCATCCTCCTCCAATGCCTCTCTTAAGTTGTCCAGCTGGGCGGGACTGCACTCGCCTGGTTCCATTCTTATCTATCTAATTGTAGCCAGAGGATCACCTATAATGGCTTCTCTTCCCACTCTCAGATCATTACCTGTGGTGTCCCCCAAGGATCAATCCTTGGCCCCCTCCTATTTCTCATCTATATGCTGCCCCTCGGCGACATCATCTGAAAACACAGCATCAGTTTCCACACGTACGCTGACGACACCCAGCTCTACCTCACCACTACTTCTTTCGACCCCTCCACTGTCTATAAATTGTCAGATCTGACATCCAGTACTGGATAAGCAGAAAGTTCCTCCAAGTACTGGGAAGATCGAAGCCATTGTCTTTGGTCCCCACCGCAAACTCTGTTCCCTAGTCACCGACTCCATCCCTCTCGCTAGCATCTGTCTGAGGCTGAACCAGACTGTTTGCAACCTTGATGTCATATTTGAACCTGAAATTAGCTTCCGACCACATCCACGGCATAACTAAACCGCCTATTTCCACCTCCGTAACATTGCCCGTCTCCGCCCTTGCCTCAGCTCATCAGCTGCTGAAACCCTCATTTATGCCTTTGTTACCTATAGACTTGACTATTCCAATGCGTTTCTGGCTGGCCTCCCATGTTCTACCCTATGTAAAATCTAGGGTCATCCAAAACTCGGCTGCTCATGTCCTAAGTCGTACTAAATCCTGTTCAGCCTTCACCCCTGTGCTCGCTGACCTGCATTGGCTCCCAGTTAAGCAATGCCTCAATTTTAAAATTTTCATCCTTGTTTTCAAATCCCTCCATGGCTCGCCTCTCCCTATCTCTGTAATCTCCTTCAGCCTCACAACCCTGACCACAGCCCCCGCACCCCCTCCCCCCCCTCCGAGATATCTGTGCTCCTCTAATTCTGGGATCTTGGGCACCCCTGATTATAATCGCCCCACCATTGGTGGCCGTGCCTTCAGCAGCCTGGGCCCTAAACTCTGGAATTCCCTCCCGAAACCTCTCCGCTTCTCTACCTCTCTTTCCTCCTTTATGACGCTCCTTAAAAACTACCTTTCATCTGCCTTCATTTCTCCTCATGTGGCTCGGTGTCAAATTTTTGTCTTATAACACTCCAGTGAAGCGCCTTGGGATGATTTACTACGTTAAAGGCGCTACAGAAATACGAGTTGTTGTTGGTGAACGGCCTAGCTCTAATTTTAAGGTCATGCCCCTTTGTTCTGGACTTTTCCATCAGAGGAAATCATCATCATTATCATAGGCAGTCCCTCGAAATCGAGGAAGACTTGCTTCCACTCCTGAAGTGAGTTCTTTGGTGGCTGAACAGTCTAACATGAGAGCCACAGACTCTGTCACAGGTGGGACAGGCATTCGTCGAGGGAAGGGGTACGTGGGACTGGTTTGCCTCATGCTCTTTCTGCTGCCTGCGCTTGATCTCTTCATGCTGTCGGTATTGAGATTCGAAGAGCTCAACACCCTCCCGGATGCACTTTCTCCACTGAGGGCGGACTTTGGCCAGGGTCTCCCAGGTGTCAGTGGTGATGTTGCACTTCACCAGAGAGGCTTTGAGGGTGTCTTTGTAACATTTCGGCTGCCCACCTTTGGCTCATTTGCCGTGAAGGAGCTCCACATATAGCAGTTGCTTAGGGCGTCTCGTGTCTGGCATGCGAATTATGTGGCCTGCCCAGCGAAGCTGATTGAGTGTGGTCAGTGCTTCAATGCTGGGGATGTTAGCCTGGACGAGGACACTGATGTTGGTGTGCCTGTCCTCCCAGGGGATTTGCGGGATCTTGCGGAGACATCGTTACTGATATATCTCCAGCGACTTGAGGTGTCTTCTGTACATCATCCAGGCCTGTGATCCATACAGGCGGGCGGGTAGTACTACAACCCTATAGACCATGAGCTTGGTGGTAGATTTGAGGGCCTGGTCTTCAAACACTCTTTTCCTCAGGTGGCTGAAGGCTGCACCAGCGCACTAGAGACGATTATCTCTCTCTCTGCCCTATCAACTTCTGTGATTATCTTAAACACCTCAATTAGATCATCCTTTCATCTTCTAAACTCAAGGGAAGATAGCTAGCGTGCAAGTATTCAACGTTATAAGCGGCTCCATTGTAATTCACTGCCATGGTAATGGTTATGGTTAATTGCCCATCATAAGTGCGGGCGGTGTAACTGATGGGGGAGATTGATGCAGATATAAAACTGCGCACAAAATGCAAAGTGTAAAGTATCTGCTTTAAATGCTTATTTGATATAATGAGGTAAAGTAGGCAGACAAGTAAACATGAGTATGCTTTAAAATCTATTGTGCATCTGTACTTCATGATATCTCCTTTAAATAATACAATGCATATTCAGCGTTTTTATTAAAATTTCAGTCAAGTATGACATTTCCGTACTTGAACTGTAAAATAACACGTAACAGTGCAATTATAGATGTTGTCCTTGTAGTGTTGGCTGTGTGTACAGATATTGTTTTGAGTTGCATAACATTAAGCTGAAGTACTGATAGTTACAGGTCTGCCACTGACAGTGCGGACAATGTCAGATGATGGTCTAAGAGGTTTAACTGGCTCTAAAAGCAATAATTATGCATTAGATGAGAATTCATTTTTTCTTCCTTTTTTAGAACTAACCACACAGGGCTCAATTTTCCCCAGTTATCTGCACCGTTTTTTTGGCGCATGCCGCTTTTTTTGGCTTAAGTTAAAATATCCAAATTTCCCCCAAGTTTGTGCACCAGTATAACTCAGTTAGTTACGATTTTTTTAGGTTAGTTTTTTTTGCGTCATAACCTGATGTCTGCGCCAGTTTTTCAGATTTATGCAAGTTTAGCCAACTTACATTTCTCCTAGGGCGGCGTATGTGACCGCTCCCAAAAAATCTTCTGGGCACTTAAGAAAAACCAGCGAATATTAAAAAATTGGTGCAGAAAGACGCCATTGTTTTTATGCAAAGTTTTGGAGGGAGTCAAGAAGACATTAAATATGCATGATGAAGCTTAATTTTTTCAAACTTAAAACAGAGAAAATGGAAGTCTAATGCAATTCTTTAATTTTAGATTTTTTTCAAAGTGCCACACCAGCACCACCAAACATCTCCTCACCTGGGAAGCCTGGGGAGCTGGAAAACATAATTGAGGTTAGTAGAAGAGAAGGGGAGACATGAGAATGATTGCACTGCACAGGCATATGTACGAGGAGCAACACTACTGCAATGGATATGAACGAGAGACGTTACATATAATTAACATGAAAGTACAGAAGAGTACAGAAGCTACATGCATAACATTACATCATTCATAAATGATAATTAAATGGCATTAATATACTTTAAATTACCACTGGTTTACACCACCATGGGTGGCAAAACGATTATATGCCCCCACAAGGACTGAGGCAAGCTCCTCCAGGTCGGTTAACTGAAAAAGATCCGCAGGCCCTCCTCCGGTCCGCCTGCACTCCGCCCGATTCTTAGATATCTTTTTCTGCAAACGTGACAAGAGCATGGCATAAGTTAATTGCCTAGGTACTATTACGGAAACAGACAGATATTGTAATCCACAATTAGTCAACCCACATGCTATTCATCATTAAATTTATATGGTAATATGGTTTGGATGCAATTGATGCATGGTTATAACATCTACGTTCAGAGAAGAAATTTAATAAGATCATGGTTAGGAACTAATATGTGACACCAACCCCCTTGTGTACAATCCCCAGGAAAGGCCCCATCCATGGACTGTGCCATTCACTGCCTGAGGGGAGGGAGCCGGGTTATTGCAATTGATGTAGGTCCCCGAGGCGGGAATCAGGACCGCTGGTGAGCTCGGCAATGACAGGACCATGAGGGAAGGGGGCATCGTGTCCCTGGGCTGTGCTCGGAGATCTACGTGTGGCCGGAGCTAATGTCCCAAGTGTTTGCGGTCTGTCTGTTTCCAGTTATTCCTTTGATCTTACGGAGACATCATTGGTGATATATCTCCAGCGACTTGAAGTGTCTTCTGTACATCGTCCATGCCTCTGATCCATACAGGCGGGCGGGAATTACTGCAACCCTGTAGACCATGAGCTTGTTGTTAGGTTTGAGGGCTTGGTCTTCGAACACTCTTTCCCTCAGGCGGCCGAAGGCTGCACTGGCGCACTGGAGGCGATGTTGAATCTCCGCATCAATGTCTGCCTTTGTTGATAAGAGGCTCCCGAGGTATGGGAAGTGGTCCACGTTGTCGAGAGCCGTGCCGTGAATCTTGATGACTGGGAGGCAGTGCTGTGCGGCGAGGACAGGCTGATGGAGGACCTTTGTCTTATGGATGTTAAGCGTAAGGCCCATGCTTTCATATGCCTCGGTGAATACATAGACTATATCCTGGAGTTCAGTCTCCGAATGTGCGCAGATGCAGGCGTCATCCGCGTACTGCAGTTCAACGACAGAGGTTTGAGTGGTCTTGGACCTGGTCTGGAGGTGGCGTAGATTAAACAGCTTCCCACTGGTTCTGTTGTGCTCCAGCGGGGAGCTTGTTGACAGTGAGGTGGAGCATGGCAGCGAGGAAGATTGAGAAAAGGGTTGGAGTGATGATACAGCCCTGTTTGACCCCGGTTCGTACGTGGAATGGGTCTGTAACAGATCCGCTGGTAGACTAGAAAAATGGGGAGGTGCAACAAGACCTGGGTGTCATGGTTCATCAGTCACTGAAAGTGGGCATGCAGGTACAGCAGGCGGTAAAGAAGGCAAATGGTATGTTGGCCTTCATAGCTAGGGGATTTGAATATAGGAGCAGGGAGGTCTTACTGCAGTTGTACAGGGCCTTAGTGAGGCCTCACCTGGAATATTGTGTTTAGTTTTGGTCTCCTAGTCTGAGGAAGGACGTTCTTGCTATTGAGGGAGTGCAGCGAAGGTTCACCAGACTGATTCCAGGGATGGTTGGGCTGTCATATGAGGAGAGACTGGATCAACTGGGCCTTTATTCATTGGCGTTTAGAAGGATGAGAGGGGATCTCATAGAAACATATAAAATTCCGACGGGACTGGACAGGTTAGATGCGGGAAGAATGTTCTCGATGTTGGGGAAGTCCAGAACCAGGGGACATAATCATAGGATAAGGGGTAGGCTATTTAGGACTGAGATGAGAAGGAACTTCTTCACTCAGAGAGTTGTTGACCCTGTGGAATTCCTTACGGTTAATGGGATCAAGGGGTATGGAGAGAAAGCAGGAAAGGGGTACTAAAGGAATGATCAGCCATGATCTTATTGAATGGCGGTGCAGGCTCGAAGGGCCGAATGGCCTACTCCTGCACCTATTTTCTATGTTTCTATGTTTCTATGATCACAGCCTGCATGTCATCGTGGAGCAGGCGAAGGATGTTGACAAAATTTTGGGGGATCCAAAATGGAGGAGGATACTCCATAAGCCCTCACTGTCGACAGTGTCAAAGGCCTTCGTAAGTTAGAAAAAGGCCATGTATAAGGGCTGGTGCTGCTCTCTGCATTTTTCCTGCAGTTGTCGTGCTGCAAAGATCATGTCCGTTGTTCCCTGTAGGGGACGAAATCCGCACTGTGACTCCGGGAGGAGCTCCTCGGCCACAGGGAGAAGACGGTTGAGGAGGACTCTAGCGACAACCTTCCCAGTGGTTGATAGCAGGGAGATTCGCCTGTAGTTGCCAGTTGGATTAGTTCCCCTTTTAAAAAATGGACACGATCACTGCATTCCTGAGATCTCCTGACATGCTCTTCTCCCTCCAAATGACAGAGATGAGATCATGTATCCGTGCCAACAGCGCCTCTCCGCCATATTTTAGCACCTCAGCAGGAATTCCATCCGCACCCGTAGCCTTGTTATTCTTGAGCTGTTTTATGGCTTTGCCTATTTCTTGCAGCGTTGGAGTTTCACTGAGGTGGTGGCGGGTTGCATGCTGCGGGATGGAGTTGAGAACACTCGAGTCAAAGGCAGAGTCTCGATTGAGGAGATCTTCAAAGTGCTTCTTCCAGCGGGCCTTGACAGTCTCGGTGTCCTTGATGAGTGTTTCCCTGTTCTTTGCCAGGAGTGGGGTGGGGCCTTGGGAGTTTGGACTGTAGGTGGCCTTGACTGCAGTGAAGAATCCTCGTATGTCATGGCTGTCAGCTAGCTGTTGTATCACCTGTGTTTTCTCCATCCACCACCTGTTGTTTAGGTCCAAAAATTTTGCTGGACCTCAGCCTTGAGCCGTCTGTAACGTTGCCTTGTAGCTCCCGAGTTTGGTTGTTGCTTGAGGCTCAAAAATGCTCTGTGCTTACGATCTATTAGTTCTTCGATCTCCTGATCGTTTTCATCAAACCAGTTCTGGTGTTTTCTGGTTGAGTAACCAAGTGTTTTTTCACAGGCACTGGTTATGGAGGCCTGGAGGGCAGACCAAGCGCTGTGGGCATTGAGCATCTCAGGGTCATCAAGGCACGCCAGATTGGCTGTGAGGCGCTGGCTGTATAGGGCTCTCTTAGCTGGGTCTCTCAGTGCCCCGGCATTAACTTTTTTGTGGCACTGCTTCTGCTGTCCCCTCTGCTTTGGGGCTATGTTAATGTTGATGATGGATCGGATTAGACGGTGGTCCGTCCAGCAGTCGTCAGCTCCTGTCATGGCGCGGGTGATGCGCACATCCTTGAGATCCTTGGCTCGGACGATGACATAATTCAGCAGGTGCCAGTGTTTGGAGCGAGGGTGTTGCCACGATGACTTGTATTTGTCCCTCTGGCGGAACAGGGTGTTGGTGATGAGGAGTTCGTGTTCTAGATATTTTGTCAGGAGTAGGGTGCCATTAGAGTTGGATTTCCCTACCCCCCTCTCTGCTAAACCCGCCTCCCCAGGACTCTAATGGACAACTACTTTGCCGACTGTAGTATTAAAGTCTCCTAGGAGGATCAATTTGTCGTCCTTGGGGACGCCGGACAGGGATGTCTCATGGTTGGAATAAAAACCATCTTTAGCCTCATCCGTTGCATCGAGTGTAGGGGCATACGCACTGATGACTGTGGCGCATTGGTTCCGGGATAGGGTAAGGCGAAGGGTCATCAGGCATTCGTTAACCCCACAGCGGGAGTCTTTGAGGCGGCCGACCAGTTCATTTTTGACATCGAAGCCGACTCCGTGAAGGCGGCATTCTTCCTCTGGTTTTCCTTTCCAGAAAAAGGTATAACCTCCACCATGTTCCTTAAGCTGGCTTTCCCCTGCCCGCCGGGTCTCGCTTAGAGTGGCGATGTCGATGTCAAAGAGTCTAAGCTCCCGGGAAACTATGGCGGTGCGCCTGTCGCTGTTGGAGTTGTCCATTAGGGTCCTGATGTTCCAGGCCCCGAACTTCATATTAAATGAGTGGAAAATGCCTGTGCGTGAGTTCTTTTAACGTGGAGTGGTCGGTGCACACTGACCATCTCACAGGCTTAGCTGAGCAAGGTCTTGGTCCAGTGGCAAGGGGGTCCGAGATGACTGGAGACCAGGCTCTGCTATATAAGCCTAGTTGCTGACAGCGAAATGTTGGCTGCAAGCTCGGCGCTGAGTAGCGCACTTGATGGTTGGTGGCCTGCTGCTTGGTTGGGGGCAGGCATTGAGGGGGTCAGCAGTCTGCTGGAGTTCATTGTGGAAGGTCAGGGTGGTCATAGCCATGGTACTCACCATGTGCTGGGGGAGAGACCAGGTCATCAGCGGGGAAGGAGAGGCCCAATCGTCGTTGAAGTGAAAGAAAGGCCGATCACCGTTGAGGAGTTGAGGTCCAGCCGTCGTTGAGGGAGAAGGAGAGGCCAGCCGTCGTCGCTGAAGAGGAGGGGCCCAGTCCTCGTCGCTGGAGGAGGCCCGATCATCGCTGGAGGGGGCCAAATCGTCGCTAGAGGGGGCCCGATCGTCGCTAGAGGGGGCCCGATCGTCGCGGGAGGGGGCCTGATCGTCGCTAGAGGAAGTCTGGTCGCCGTTGGAAGGGGCCTGTCGCCGTTGGAGGAGGTCTGATCGCCGCTGGAGGGGCCCTGTCGCCGTTGGAGGCTCACCTGGCTCGCAGGGCGCCGTCGAGGATCGGGTGGGGCAGCTGAGTCGACGTCGAAGGAGCAGATCGCCAAAAAAGGTCGCTGAAGGAGGGAAGAGGTCCAGGTCCAGTTCATTGCTGCAGCAGGAGGCTCGGTCGTCGTTGGTGGTGGTCGTCATCGAAGAGTGGTGTGGGGTTTAGGAGGAAGATTCGCGCACGAGGTAGGCCCGAATTTGTGGATTATAGGAATAAGGATTTAAGGTAAAATATAAGAGAATGTACCCCCTATTGGGGTCTATTAAGGTTCGGGAAGGTTTAGACAGTGGGAGGGGAGGAGGTTGAGAGTGAAAGTTGTTGGATGGCTCAAGATTCTAAGTTTAAGTTTGTTTTCTCGGGGGAGCTCCTCGGGGAGCTGCCACCCCGGCGGCCAGCTTGTCCGAGAAGTATGAGCTGAAACATGGCTTAACCTTTAGCAAGGCCAGACTATGGAATTTGCAGGACTTACCCTCTCCCTCGAGTGTGGGCCCAGCTTGTGCAATACTGATTGCTTTTCTCCAGGCAGGATCCATCAAAGCAGCGACCCTCTCTTTCAAGGGTGTCAGTGGGTACAGATTTGCCGGGCCGCCTCCTGTTCGAGTTCTTTGCTTTTTGTTGTGTGCCACCTTCCTCTGCAAAGATGAAAATATAACTTTTTAGAGAGGTGTCTTTCTGCTGGGTACAAAATGAAAATATTACTTACACTAACTACTTGACCAAGGTTCTGCCACTTCTTTTTGCACTGGCCTCCAGACCTCGGGGTGGTCACCATTGCACAGTAATCTTCTGCAAGTTGGTTCCAGCGTTTCTTCATTTCTTTTGGTGAAACTTTTATGTGACCTCTGCTGGTGTCCAGCTCGTGCCATCTGGCCTCAATTACAGTAACCAATGCCTCCACTTCATCCTGTGAGAAATTCTTGGTCCTTGAGCCACGTTGCATATTGTATTGCAGCTCCAATGTTTCCAATGAGAATTAAAGTTCTCACACACAATTGGCTCTTTAAAAATGGTCGCATGCAGACCGGGAGCTGTTCTGGGCATTCCTGCCCATTGCAGTCACGTCAAAAATGTCATTTTGCAGTAAGATACCTTTACTCTTATATTCAAATCCTCTTCTCATAAAGGCAACCTACCATTTGCTTTCTTAATTGCTTGCTGTACCTGCATGTTAACTTTTAGTGATTTGTGTACAAGGACACCCAGGTCCCTCTGAACACCAACATTTCCCAATCTCTCACCGTTTAAAGAACTCTCTTTTTCTATTTTTTCTACCAAAGTGGATAACTTCATATTTCTCCACATTATATTCCATTTGCCATGTTCATTTTATGCTGCATGTTTCTACCTTCAGTAGACGTGCTTAGTGTTCTGGACACCAGCATGGCACACATCTTATCCCACAATCCTCTTTCCAATAAGATCTGTGCATGATCAGGAGGCAGCACACACAGACAAATGGACAATTCTTACCACGAGGTGGTCAACCTACTTTATTATTCACCCCTTTATTTACATCAGTGGTAAAAACAGGATCTAAATCTCCATTGATCCACAGATTGCTGCTGCGTTGTCCGATTATCCATCCGGCATCAAGATATGGATGAGCCAAAATGTCCTCCAGATCAATGTTGCCTAAACTGCTGCAATCCTCTTCAGCTCCTGTAAACATGTAAGTACCTCTAGCCTCATTTCCATCAACCACTCAGGCTGCCATCTTTGTCCGAGGGCTGGACTTTCTCTTTCAGTGCCGGGTGTAATAGCTTGGGAGGGCGGAAGCAAACCGAGCACGGGCTGCTCAGGATTTTTTATCCAATCATTTTACATGCCTAACTTTGTGATAAGGGCCTGTGCACCACCAAGGTTTAATACCCCTCAGTCTGTATATGCAGAACTGTGGCATTTTGCTTACCCACATCGATTCCATTACCAACTCTCTTTCTTCCACCTTTGCAACATCCTAACCCACACCCTTATCATTCTGAGGTTATATTTCTCAGGTGCCTTCCCAGATCAGTCTCCTTATCGCCACTCTCCTGAAATTACAACTCATCAAAAATGGTGCCACCTGTGACCCTGGCCGGTCAAAGACCCCCGCTTCCATTATTCTTGTCCTTGCCCCTCTGTATTCCAGTGAAGATCCTAGTCTTCGGTTTGAAATCCTTCCGAGGATTCCTTCTGCCCTAACTTTGCAATCTCCTCTAGCCATAAGTTCCCATGCACATCCTCCGGCCCACTGACATCTGCTTACTCCTCATGCTGCCTTGCTCCATCAGTGGCCATGCTTTCTTTGAAACTCTCTCCCCTCATTTTTCCATCTTGCCTTCTCCCTCCCTTCATCCAAAACACATCTCCGCTTTGATTGTGCTTTTAGCTCCACCCCCAACCCCTTTTCCTGTTTTCTATGTTCCCATTCCTTCCTGTTTGGCATCGGCCCTTTCCCTCTGTTTTGTAATGTGCCCAAGGATGTTTTTCTGAAGGCGAGGAGCTGCACACAGATGTACGCTGTTAATTTGGCTGTAAGAGGTTTTTTTTTTAACTGCTCAGTCGTCACACGCAAATGAAGAATTGTTTTCTCTTTTTCTCACCCCAAGGCCAGAAAGCTCCAACAGTCTCTGTACATAGTGTTTTCGAGGAGATTTTCTGATTCATGGCTCTCAGTGTTTGTCTCCCATGGTGTTTCATCCAAAGTGGGTAATCTCCCCTTTTATAAATACTGAGCAGCCAGTCATCATTTCAATTTCTAAAAATTGTAACCTTTTTCTCCAGGGCCTTGAAATGATACTGGGCGAATGAACAATTGCACGCACTTAAAATAGAAAAAAAAGGCATTACTCTAAAGATGTTCAGCATTTAAAATTTGCACTGCGAAATTTCAGGACCTAAGGCCCCGATAGTATCTGTGAGGAAGGAAGGGAGCGGTGGGGAGATTTAGCAGCCGGGAAGTCTGGAGGTACGGACTGAGAGACTGGCTGGCTGTCGGGCAGGAAGTGCAGCCAGGGAGCGGAGCGGAGGTAAGTCAGCCATTGGGGGGGTGGGGTGATCCACTGGGTTTGAGGGTTGTCCACCGGGGGGATCATCCATTGGGGGGTTGGCGGCCATCGGGGGATTCAGGGAGGGAGTTGGAGATCAGACATCGGAGGGATGTGAGCCAGACATCGGGGGTCAGACATTAGGGATTCGATGGCGAGGTGGGTTCAATCACGGGGGGGGAGGGGGATTTCAATCGAGGGGGGGATCCGATTGCGGATGGGGTGGTCGGGGTGGGGAAGCCCACAAGCAGTGCTGTAAAGGTACTACATGATGGACCCGACGCTTCTTACTTCCCTTCAGCCGGGTTTCCCGAGGCCTGGAAACATGGCCAGCAGGTGTTAAAAGTAAAACTCTTGTTAAATTGGAGGCACGCAGCATTAAAATATTTTAATGACAGACCCGCCTCCTGAGAGCAGGTTAGCCGGCCACCCCCAAAACTTGCCTCTGTTAAAACCGGCAAAGGGCGAGTTGGAGTTGGAATGAGGTCGGGTTCCAGATTCTTGAACTTTTAACTCGCCCGCTGGCCGTCCCGGGGGTGGGTGGGGGTTAAAATAACTGTTGTCACAAAGGCAAACAAGTGGTGTGGATGGTTGAAATGATTCGGCAATACATTGATGTGTCACTAACATGACAGATGCCTTGAAATCAGGTTTTCAATTATTACCTTATTACCTGATGCCAAGATTACCTTAGTTGGCATCAGGACAAAACAATTTGTGGTAGATGTAATGAAGTGGCAGTGCTTATCCAATTCCTTGGGCACAACATCAACTAGTTAAAAAAAAAAGCAGGCCCAAGGTCTTTTGTTCTGATGTACAATTCTGTGACTTTTGTCGATTGAAATCACAGATAAAAGATGTGGTTTGCCTGATTGTGCTCTGTTGCGATGATGCAATGGAATTTTCCCTGCTACTTACGCAGTTTAAGTATAAAAGAAACTGCTCAGGCAGCACGGAATACACACCAGACCAATCCCGAATAGGAGCAGGGCAGTGATTGACTGAAAACCGGTCCCCAAAAAGGACTCCAATTAACACGCAAAAGGCAGCCTAGAAAGAAACAGCATGATAATTATCTGAGTTGGCAGAAAATTCAGTAAATGGGACACCAAAAGAATACCTCCTGATAGCGTGAATTAATTTTTTGGGCAATCTGATATTTCAAAATACCCCACAAAGTGGAGTATCAACAGAATATGGGCACTCCAGCCAGTTGCTCTATAAGATGGTGAGAATCTTTTAAATTTCACTCTTGGGGTGTGAACGTTTCAGGCAAGGCCAGCATTTATTGCCCACCCCAAGTTGTCCTGAGTAGGTGGTGGTAGGCCTGCTAGTAGTTTGATATAACTGAATGACCTGCTAGGCCACTTCAGAGGGCAACATAAGCCAGACCAGGTAAGGACGGCAGGTTTCCTTCCCAAAAGGACATTAGTGAACCAGTTGAGTTTTTACAACAATCCGGCAGCTTCCTGATCACTTTTATCGATCTCCTATTTTCAGAATTAAAAAAAAACTGAATTCAAATTCTCAAACTACCATGGTGGGATTTGAACTCATGATCTATCTAGATTATTCGTCAAGGCCTCTGGATTACTAGTCCAGGAGCAAAACCACTACACTACATTACCCCTTTCTGGTATTCAAAGCATTTTCATAACAACCAGTGGATTTCTGAAACCAAGCTGCTAACACATTGGCCAGAATTTTGCCTACCTGAGCAGGTCTAGTGTGGGCAGTGTCCGTGGGGGGTCGTGACCCCGCTGCTGTCTCCATCCCGTTGTTGAAAATGAACTTACTTTAATGGGGCCTATTAAGCCCGCCCAGCACATTATCTGGCCCAGTTACATGGAGCGGGTCTGGTGACATCATTCATGATGCGTTTTCAGCCAGAATATTTAACGGGATCAAGGCTACATTAGATTTGAAGTTTAATCTAACATACTGTTGTCAGTGCACTACAGCATTGGGGTTCTGCACACACAGAGGCAGAGGGCTGCACCCAGGTTCTCCGATGACTCCTTCCAGATGCTTATGGAGGGAGTCAGAGCATGCATGGAGGTCCTCTTCCTTTCCGATGGGCAGAAGAGACCTCCCCAGGAGACCGAAACAGCTTGGTTACAGATTGCAGTGGAGGTCACAAGTAGGGATGTGGTCAGGAGGACCTGGGTGCAGTGCCGCAAATGTTTAATTGACCTCATTAGATCAGGAAACGTTAGTACAAAGCCACACTCAACTTCAAGCTTCATAGCGTTGGTGTGGGGTGTTGCCAACCCGATGCATCATGTGTCAGCCATATGGGTGTACAGCGTAAACTTAACTAAATCTGGCCATGATGAGGCCATCCCTGGCCTCTCGTGCTTGGGAGCTGAAGACCTCGGTCCTGTGCAACATCAGGTGATTGCGGAGAAGTTGGTGTTGTTGGTGCTGCTGCTGGTGTGCCTGGTGTTGCTGGTGTTGGTGCTCATCGTGGTCTGATTCTGAGGACCAAGATGGGACAATATAAACAGCACCCTTGTTGATGGAATAGATGGCAGCATTCTGTTCATGGTGAGAGAATTCTTCCAATGAGGTGAGAGTGGATGGAGACTTCACTGGAAAGACTTGCAGCTTGCAGAATCTGTGATGCAAACGGACTGAGCAACAACTGTTGCCTGAGGAAAGTGATCATCTGTCAGGTGGGAGTTTTTACTGTACATTTCATGGTGTCAAATAATCAGCTGGAGCAATGGCCACGGAACTCCCGCCTCAGGTTGACAGACGTGGTTCCCAAGCTACGTGAATCCCGTGGCTATGCAGAGATACTTAAAAGGTAAGTGGGAAAAGGCTCATAAGTGTTGGTAAACTACCTGATAATCATCTCAATTGGGTCACTGGCCACTGCCGGTCAGGTCATCTCTGCAGTGACAAACGCGCCTGGGGGAAACGTGCGTGTGGTTGCGAGATGACAAGAGGGTTTCCGACTCGCTGTCAAAAATAACAACTTTCCCACCCGACCCACCGCCGATCGCGCCCGCTACCACCCCGGAAAATTCCGGCCATTAGGTTTTACCCACAAGTTTGCTCCTGGCTGATACCTGAGTTTAACAGGACTAACGAGGACTGGTACAGATTGGATGATAGGGTTTTCCTGGGCTTGGAAGGAATACTGAAAGTGTATTCAAAAGGGAGATCAACAGAAGTCTTGAAGTACTTTGCCTGACTGTCCTCTTGGTCACAGCCATGATGTGTGACATGGGGGAGAAAAGAGGTCACAAAGAAATCGGGAAAGGATAAATGGAATTTTTTTAATGATTTGCATAGAGGAGTTGCAAGATCTAAAGTTACCTAATCCACAACTTTATTTATGTTTCCTTTCATCTTTAGTTATTTTGCCTTCTTTAAGTTCTTCTAGGCTCTACACTAAGACTAAGTGGGCAGGAAAGTGACCTGCTCTTGGCCTTCCACCAGTAAGCAACTGTTGGAATCTGGGTGAGACCAACATGATTTGACTTGGTTTTACAATGTTTCTTGAAAAGAAGGACATCTACTCTAGTCACTAATGAGTGGCGGCAGGCTATTCTATCTCTTGGACCATTGCACCTGATCCTTTCCTCAGCGGATACATACACACACATTTTATCGGAGAGGTTAAGGGCAGTAACCAGGAACCTTGGCTGATTCTAGCCCATGGGGGTTGAGGTCAATTCTAAAGCACTAGTTTTGTCCAGCTGAGACCAGCTAACCACAGATTGCTCAGTACACCGCTGGTGATGCACATTCCAATTCAGCCATTGGGGAACGGAACCCTATCAAAGTGCAACAGCTAATTGGTACAACTTTTGGACAGTCCAGAGACATTTGGAGAATGGCACTTTTGTCCATGAAAGCAGTTCACATACAATGAAACCTTGGTCATTGGCTCTCCCAGTATCTACACCCCCAACTACCGCAAGAATCAAGGCAGGTGTCGTGCTTATTTTTGCAAAGCTAACACTGAAAAGGCAATGGAGCATTTTTAATTCTCAGACATGTGATTCTTGCTGACGGGAGGATTAGCAGTTGTTATCTAGATACCCATCCACACAGTTCTGATGCATCTTGGCAGTACTGATGTGTGGCTTCATTGCGAGTGATTGCAGTCAGGCCTCAGGTGCAGGAGGCTAGAAAGAATCAGGCTGCCAACAATTTTCCACCTACAAGATCTCATTTTTAAAATGTAGAAACATGCACATGGTGAGAACTTCATTAGTTAATCTGTCAATCAAGCTAAAAAAAATCATGAATGTATATATTCTGTCTGCAATAGATCCCTTGTCACTATTTCAAGGAGAGTAGGTGCAGTGTCTTGGCTAATATTTATTCTTCAACCATCACCAATAAAACAGATTATCTGGTCATTTATCACATTGCTCTTTGTGGGAGCTTGCTGTGCACAAATTGACTGCTGCGTTTCCCTACATTACAACAGTGATTACACTTCAAAAGTACTTCATTGGCTGTGAAGCACTTTGGGATGTTCTGAAGTAATGAAAGGCGCTATATAAATGCAAGTTCCTTCTTTCTTATGGTTGGCAGGCTTGGCTGCCCTGAGGAGGTAAATTGAATTTAAATACTTGATTGCATTATTTGCCTCTGAAATTACCAAACAAAGAAAATACTTTTTCGTGGGCTCGGTAACCATATAAATATACATGAGCTGCTTCCACAATTTTGCTTCCTTTTCCTGGTTTCTTAACTGAAGTAGAAATGTATTTTTTTAAATTTATAAGTCAGTTGAGTTTCTTAAATATTAAGGGCTTGAAATTCGTCTCGGGCAGTGGCATAAAACGGGTGGTATTGGATCGTTATATGCAGCGTTTGATAGTCAGTTCGATTGACTGCAGTGGAACAGATTATCTGGCGCTGTGTTTAACGGGCGGCCGAACCAAGAGCATCTGTCTTGCCCTACCGCCAAAGACGAATTTCTAGGCCATGATGACCACATGTGAGCTGAGCCATTATGACCACACGTGAGCAAATTCAGGCTTTCCTTAGCTGCATTTAGGGGTACGGTCGCATAATGGTTATGTTACTGGACTAGTAATCCAGAGGCCTGGACTAATGGAAGGACATGAGCTCAAATCTCACCACGGCAGCTGGGGAATTTAAATTCAGTAAATTAAATAAATTTGGAATTAAAAGCTACTCTCAGCAATGGTGACCATGAAACTACCGGATTGTCGTAAAAACCCATCTGGTTCACTAATATCCTTTAGGGTAGGAAATCTGTTGTCCTTACCCGGTCTGACTTCTATGTGACTCCAGACCCACAGCAATGTGGTTGACTCTTAATGTCCTCTGTGGTTCCAGAAGGTGGCTCTCCACCACCTTCTCAAGGGGCAATTAGGGATGGGCAATAAATGCCAGCTGTGCCAGCGACGCCCACATCCCATGAACGAATAAAAAAAAATCTGAAGCCAGTACCAATTTGAGCAGTAAACACATTGCAACATATATAAGCTGTGTGAAGATTGGTGCAGTTATCGACAGTCACATTGAGGATCAACATATTCGTCCAACCAGAATCCAATGTTTGAAATTATACAGATAGCAGGTACCCTGACAGTGTGTGTATGGAGAGGTTGGGACTGCAAGGAGTATCTCCTTAACGATTTTAATGCCACTACTGTCACGGGGCTTGTTATTAGCAGATACATACCTAACATACGAAAATCAGGGGCAGCTGGTCCAGCGAGCCTGCCTCACACACATGATGGTCAGAGCGTCCTGACTAGACACCTTCTAACCCCTGCAGTCAGGTAATCTCCTACGAGAGGCAAAAAAAACCCCAGAGCAAAACCTAGCACCAATAAGGGAAAAAATACTCGGGAAGATTCCTCTCTGACCCCCACAGACGATCTCATGGACCAAGTGTTATCTATAACCCGACTGACCTTCTATATGATGTGACCTCTGCCCCAGTCAGGAGCCAGTCCAGCTCGATCTTGAAGGCTGAGAGTCTTTACCCACCACCACCTACCACCCCACCCAACGTTTTCCAGAGGCTCACTACTCTCTGGGAGAAGAAGAAGCGCTGAAGATTTGATGAGTTTTTTAAATCATACAAATCAGGGATTGTAAAGCCAACGCTTTACAATCCCTGATTGTAAAGCCTGATAAAGCCAAGCCAGGCCAGAGTATGCTTAGACTGCTAGAGAACACGGACACATCGTCACCAGGTCCTCAGTGCATTTCCACCATTATATATATGTTTTAAAATGAATGTCCTTTAAATAGACAGTGTCCCTTTTCCAGACCGATAACAATCCAGAATATGCAGCAGCGAAAGAGAAACTGTGGCATCGCCCGGCTGTTGGTGCAACTATTGTCGCCAAACATCTGCTTATCACTTGTTCTTGATGTTGAGAAAGTTACACAAAGACACAGAAAATGGCGTGCTGAAATTTTTTTGGATACAATCATGGGCCCCTTGAATCTTACAGGACAGAAGGAGGCCATTCGGTCAATCGTGCCTGTGCCAGCTCTTTGAAAGAGCTATTAGACCCACTCCCCCAGCAGCTTTTTCCTTTTCAAGTATTTATCAAATTCCCTTTGAATGTTCCTATTGAATTTGCTTCCACCGCCCTCTCAGGCATTTGAATTCAAGATCATAACAACTCATTGTTGTTGTGATCTTCAATTCAAAAAACATTCTCTTCATCTCCTCCCTCATTCTTTTGCCAATTATCTTAAATCTGTGGGCTGAATCTTAAGGAGGAGGGCGGGTTGGGGGCGAGGGGTGCGGGAGGCTAGGTTTCCCACAGGCCCTGCCGATTTCAATGGCAGGGCCTGATTTGCATGCAATGCCCTGGTTTCCTGCCTGCAGTGGGTGGGCAGGCCTATGGCACTAGGCCACACAGGGGAGGGAGGGTTCACGTGGGGGGCCGGGCAGTTAAGAGGATCGAGGTGGGTGGGGGTGGGGATCAGGCCATTAAAAGAATTGGGGAATGGGGGTGTGTTTTGGGCAGACGATCGGGTGTTGGGTCGGGCCAGGCCATCAAAAAGATGGGTGTGGGTGGCGGGGTGGGGGGGTGGGCGGGGGTGGGAAGAGAGGATCGGGCCGGATGATCGAGGTAGGTGAAGGGAAGATCATAGCTGGCCACCAGAGGGTCATGGCTGACATCATCATCGGTGCTGCGGGGGAGGGTAAAGGTCTTGGGGGGGGTGTAGTGCCTGTAAGCACTCTAGTAATTACTCCACGAGGCAAGGTATTGCACTTGAACTGTTGTGACTTTAGTTCATTTATTGCAGCTCCTGAATGAAGTCACAGTAAGGTGGAGTCCCTTTTATACCTGGTTACCTGCGGTGTACAGGTGACCTCTAGGTCTCCACCTGCTGCACCCTCTGGTGGTACAGACATAGTGGATACAGTGTGAAGGTACATTCATTAGTATTATATAACTGTACATTGAGTGTACAAGGTATATACATACACAGCATCACTCCCCCCTAAGTCTTGTGCCACTGGCCTTTGCACTGGATGCTCTGGCCCTCGACTTGAGTGCCCAAAGCCCTTGCACCTTGTCTATGCTTTGGCTTGGCTCTCTCCCTGTGGACCCCCAAGTCCTTATTGCCACAACATTGGGAAATGGTCAGCAGTGGACGGTTGGAGGTTGAAGTGGGGGTTTGAGTGGGTTCTGGGTGTGATCCATGTGTCCATGGCTACATACCCCCATTTCACCCCCCCCCCCCCCCATACATAGACTATGTGTGTGGCATGACAGTTGCATTTACATGCATGTACAAAAAATAGGATTGGTTACATGACTGTTTGGGTTTAGCAGTAGTGGAACAAGTACATTTTTCAGGTAAGGTACATGCGTGGTATTAGTCTTGCCCCTGGGGTGCAGGTGCAGGTGGGTGAGGACGCTAGTTCCAGAGTGACCAGACTGTGTCCAGTTTGTCTGATGGCAGCGCTGTGCCCCCTGCCAGCTGGGTGGGCTCAGATCGCTCTCTTGGCTGGGTCTCAGGGCCTTTGCCGTTGCCTAGTGGTGGGCAGAGCCACAGGAATGTGTGGCCTCCCTGTCCTCCTTTGAGGGCTGCAGGGTATCCTTGCTGCCCTTCAGCAGTAGTGGGAGCCTGGTCAGCCCAGGTCCCATCAGGAGGGCTGGAGGGTGCTGACCTCTTGCTCCCGGTGCTGGCGCTGGTGGCCAGAGGTGTAGGGCCGTTCTGGGGCAGGGTGCCAGTAGTGGTGCCTGTGCCGTTCGCTGATCGCTGGCCCTGCGGTGGGTAAGCTCTTACTGTGTATGGCCACACTCCCTGGGGCATCACCTTGGTCCTGGAGGCGCAGGCTACATGATTGGGTAGCCCGCTGGACCTGGATGCTTCAAACGGGAGATTGCCCTTGGTTTTGTCGGCGTGCATCTTGAACCCGGATTCACACGTTATTCCATTGTTTACATTCATGATACATTGGCTCTGATTGCACTCAGGTACGAGTTCACATTTGTCAATTACATCATTTCCCTCAATTACATATTTTCCCTGTATATTACCGGCATTGCTATACAATGATACTTGTGTTCATCAATTACATCTTTTCCACATATCCTACTGGCATCGCTGTTCAACGGTACATTTAAATACTTGCATTTGTTAATTACATCGCTCACATTAGTATCACCGGCATCGCTGTACAAAAAGTGGAACTGTCCCTTTAATTGTTCTGGGTTGCTGTTCTCTTTAAGAGGGCCTTGCAATCTTTACCCCAATCCGGTTCGCTGCTCGACATCACGTGTTGCTCCCTCAACGTTGCCCCTCGTGGTCTGGTCATGGCCATCTTGATTTCACACACTTCGCCTCATGGTGCGGCCGCCATCTATTCACTCTCCTCGAGGTAGGCTGCGGTGATCCTTCTCTCCCCAGGTTCTGCCACTGAAGCTGGGGAATTACCTTCTGCATCGATCTTCTCCCTTTGGAGTCCTGCCACGGCCCAAAAGGTGAGTTCTGGTCTATCGGGTTGGATCATCTCGCCGTTGGATAGTACGGTCTGTGTCGTCGCCACGCAGTCGAGCTGGACGGTAGGATCTTCAGGTGCTGCGATGGATCCAAATTTGGGGCCACCCAGGACATTGATCGCCGGGGCCTTAAGGCTTTCCCAGCTCCAACAGATTTGGATTTACTTCATCCAACTTCTTCCTAGCAGCGTTGGACCATCACCAGCAACGATCCACAAAGGTAGCTTGTGCATCGCGCCGCCGTAGGACACCTGGACATCCACGCTGCCAACGACTGGGATGGTGTCGTTTGTGTAAGTGAGCAGCTTCACCTGGATTGGTAACATATTAGATTGTTCGATAGGGTTATCCCAGAGTTTCTCGAAGGCCGCCTGGTTCATCAGCGATTGGCTCGCCCCTGTGTCGACCTCCATCGAGACTGGGACACCGTTGATTTCAACTTCTATCTTCAACAGGGAACTCTCAGTAGAGCAGGTAAGCACTCCGTACACCTCTTCCTGGGGCTGAGCTGCCTCCTGGATTCTCTTTGTCTTCATCAGCGTTGGAGCCCGGGTAATCGGCCAACTCTTCAGCGACTCGGTGAGTAAAATGTCTTTTACACATTCGCTGCAGATGGCCTTTAGTGTTACAGCCCTTGCAAGTATAGTCCCTGTATCTGCATTGGTGGGCTCTATGATTTCCTCCACAGCACCAACATGGGGCTGGCCGATTGTCCCCCTGCGGCGGACTCAGGGTTGCGGGGTTCGGGGTCACAGTCTTGCCTCTGAAAGGCGCCATTCGGTTCAGTGTACTTGCTGTGTTGGAGTCCTGGGGTTGAGTCATCATCCTTCTGGAATCGCAGGCCGAGGCCATGAACGCTTGGCTCACGTTAATTGCTTTCTGCAGGGTGACCGTGGTGTCCGCAGAGAGCAGCCTGTGGAAGAGGCCTTCATGGCCGATTCCAATAACAAAGACGTCCCTCAGTGCTTCGGTGAGGTGGTCGCCAAAAGTCACATGGTGCAGCCAATTGTCTCAAGTCTGCAACATATTTTGCGATTTCTTGGCCTTCGGGCCGCCGGTGTGTGTAGAACCGGTATCTGGCTGTTAAGATGCTCTCTTTTGGCTTAAGCTGTTCCTGTATCAGCGTTACGAGCTCCACGAATGTTTTCGTTGTCGTCTTCTCTGGGGCGAGCAAGTCCCTGACAAGGCCATGAACGATGGACCCACAACTGCTGAGCAGGATGGCTCGGCACTTGTCAGCCAGCAAGGTCGGTGTGTTTCCAGCCGGGTCATTCACGATGAAGTAGTGTTCTAGCCTTTCCACAAAGGCATCCCAATCTTCCCCATCAGCGAATTGTTGAAAGTTGCTGTTTTTCACGTGGAATTCATATTCTCGTCGCCAATTGTAGTGTCTGTAAGCACTCTAGTAATGACTCCACAAGGCAAGGTATTGCACTTGAACTGTTGTGACCTTAGTCCATTTATTGCAGCTCCTGAATGAGGTTACAGTAAGGTGGGCTCCCTTTTATACCTGATTACTTGCAATGATACATTGCGTGTAATGATACATTCATTGGTCTTATGTAACTGTACATTGAGTGTACAGGGTATATATACATACAGAACAGCGGGTGGCTGAGAGAGGCCTTGTGACGGGGTCTCTGATCACAGGGATGCATTAGGTAGGGACCCTGGATCCGGGAGTAGGTATAAAGACACTTACCTCCTGGATCCAGAAGTTCCCGCATTGCTGTAACTGTCTGGTTTTACGAATTGTGTAAAACCCGTCCACATGCAGTTAAAAACAAAATGGTGGTTTAAAAAAAGGCTTCCAGCCCATTATAATATTTAAATTGATGCCCCGCTCCCGTCCTGCTTCCCGTCCCGCCTCCGTTAAACCGGAAGTGGGCGAGTTGGAGACGGGTTCAGGTCGGGAATCCCATTTTTAACAACTTGACTAACTCCATGTCCCTAACCCACTCTTTACTTAGGTTAAAATTCCCCCGTATCCTTTGGTTATTCTTTTTCATTATTTTGAAAGTCCCAATTCACAACAGTACTAATCTTTTCTCCAATTTTCTGAGTCCTCGTGTAACTTTCCCAAAACAAAATCCCCACAGTCCTGGAAGGTTCCTGCTTAATTGTGAGTCAGACCCACTCAACAACTCACACTGATGTTCTCCACATCTTTCCTTTCAAATTCATCAAGTGCAGCCCAACGGGCAGCATAGGTTTCACCAACAGAGCGTGCAAACAGTTGGAAGAACCGCATTGGCTTGCTGACAAGACATGCAATAGTTAGGACAGGCAAAGGAAGCCTTTTCCATTGCTAGCCACCAAGTTGGAGCTGAAGCTTTGAAAACATGGTAGTTATGGGATGTCAGATGTGAGAGGTGGGGCCAGTCTGATTGGCAATGTGGTACCATACAATGGGTTGAGTGCTTGGAACATGCACAGTTCAGGCAAACCTTTCCTTTGAGTAGGCGCCCTTTTGTCAACCATAACTTAGCACTCTTCCTCAGCCCATAGACTTTCTTCCTTATTTGCTGCCCTGACCTGTGAACATGGGAGACGGTACATTGGCTCTGTTCCTCTCAGCCAAAAATGGCTACTTCTCCCTCCTGCGCTTTCAGTCTGCCTTCTGTGGAAGCGATAGTTCTAATAGTGGCTGTCTTCTTAGACAGTCCACCCGGAGTCGTGGATGACTTAATAACAGTGCCTGTAGACATCCTCCGAGGCACAGCAGTCAAGCTCCAGGCAAAATAGGCAGCAGCCTTTTAAGATCTGCTGCACTCTTCATTTCCCAGCCACCAGCAGCAAGAATACTCCCTGAGCATGTCAATGAGGTGGCCCTGTCAAATCTGGTAGAGTCGGCAGGCCATTTTACTCTCATGGAAGTGCAACAAACTTCATTGCTTTTTCTCTGCGATTAAGGAATCAGCCTCCAAGGGGGTAATTTTCAATGTCATTGACTGGGCAGTAACATGAGGGAACGGATTGCCCGCCCGCTATAGACCACGCCCTGAAATCATTCCCATTTCAATGGAAATGGAAATCGGATGGGTTCTATAAAGGATGGACATTCACAATGCCAGTTTTATGTCAAGGCGGGAAGTTAAAAATTTACCCCACTGTCTTTAGAAGAGTTGGGAATGGGGTAAAGAGAAGCAAAGAGATGGCAGTGGGGTAAAGAGAAGAGGGAAATTTGGAGAACAAAATTTAAAAAAACAAAATGTCAAATAATGAATGGGATAAGATGATATAGCTCGTGTTGGAAGTGAGAAGGCGGGAGGAAGACTAAAGCACCTGGTACAGAGAATGCCCATAGGATAGCCTCATTTTGGATGAGTGGTTTGACTTCCTGGACAATGCACCAAAAATGCACTGCTTTTCTGTCTACCTGTGGAGATTTTGGTAACCAGCTTATTCTTTAAAAATATCCCAGAAAGGGAAATTGCATGACTCAGTGGGTTAGATGATGGCCTTTCACCTCTAGAATATAGGTTCATGTTTAGCTGAGAGTAATATGATGAACATCTCCTCTATCTGCTGGCTGTAAATATCCTATATGAAATGGCACTTGTTAGAGGAGTTATGTCAGGGTGAGGGAAGTACTGAATGGGGTGCCCTAGGGAATGGCATTGGGACCACGACTGCATCTACATAAGAACATAAGAAATAGGAGCAGGAGTAGGGCATTCGGCCTCTCAAGCCTGTTCCGCCATTCAATAAGATCATGTGTCTTCGAGCTACAGTACACGGACGATGCATGCGTCTGCGCACATTCAGAGACTGAACTCCAAGTCATAGTCAACATCTTCGTATGAAAGCATAGGCCTTACATACAACATCCATAAGACAAAGGTCCTCCGCCAGCCTGTCCCCGCCACACAACACTGCCCCCTAGTCATCAAGATCCACGGCATGGCCCTGGACAGGGTGGACCACTTTCCATTCCTCAGGAGCCTATTATCGGCAAGGGCAGACATTGACGGCGAGATTCAACACCGCCTCCAGTGCGCCAGCGCAGCCTTCGGTCGCCTGAGGAAAAGAGTGTTCGAAGATCAGGACCTCAAATCTGCTACCACGCTCATGGTCTACAGGGCTGTAGTGATACCTGCCCTCCTGTATGGCTCAGAGACGTGGACCATATTCAGCAGACACCACAAATCGCTGGAGAAATACCACCAACGATGTCTCCGCAAGATCCTGCAAATTCCCAGGGAGGACAGACGTACCAACATTAGCGTCCTTTACCAGGCCAACATCCCCAGCATCGAGGCACTGACTACACTCGACCTGCTCCACTGGGCGGGCCACATTGTTCGCATGCCAGACACAAGACTCCCAAAGCAAACGCTCTATTCGGAACTCCTACATAGCAGGCGGGCTCAAGGTGGGCAGATGAAACGTTTCAAGGACACCCTCAAAGCCTCCTTGATAAAGTGCAACATCCCCACTGACACCTGGGAATCCTTGGCCCATGACCGCCCTAAGTGGAGGAAGCGCATCCGGGAGGGCGCTGAGCACCTCGAGTCTCGTCGGCGAGAGCATGCAGAAAACAAGCACAGACAGCGGAAGGAGCGTGCAGCAAACCAGTCCCACCCAACCCTTCCTCCAATAACTGTCTGCCCCACCTGTGACAGAGACTGTAATTCTCGTATTGGACTGTTCAGCCCTGAGAACTCACTTTTAGAGTAGAAGCAAGTCTTCCTCGATTTCGAGGGACTGCCTATGATGATGATGATGATGATGTTGATGGCTGATCTTCTACCTGAACCTCCACTTTCACGTCCTATCCCTGATCCCTTGATTCCCTTAATATCCATTCTAATTCTAATTTGCTTGGACTCAGAATCTTAATGCAAATGATCAAATATGCAGATGATACCAACCGCGGCAGGGCAGTGGAATTGGGGAAAATTGGCCCCAAGGGTGGCATTCAAGCACCAAAGACAATGCAGAGAAGAGTGACACGGCTAATTTGTTGCAACAGAGGGCTGGGTTGTGAGGAAAGACTGAAGAAAGGAGGTGTCTGATTATTAATAGTATTATACAAGATTATTAATAGTATGGAAAAGATTAATTCAATAATTACTTTAAACTAAATTCCATTTTAGACAGGTTCAAACTAGTAAAATGCAAATTGCGGACTGATTTCAGGACGTTCTTCTTCATACCAAAAATATGATCACCACTTGGAATGGCCTCCTGTATAGTGTAGCAGAGGTTAAAACTTTGGAATCATTTAAGAAATAGTTGGCTGTTGCAAAGTGGGGAGTTTCGTTTTTTTTTCCTGATGGATGAACTATGTAGTTCAACATTCCATTGACTTTATTGATTGCTGCGCTGCATTGGTTGAACACCTTCCCATCTGGTACTTATCTTGTGATCCAGTGAGATGAGTTTAGGCAGTTTCATTCGAGTTCCAAGTGCCCAACACCACAAAAGTAGCATTAATTTAAAAGGAGAATTTTAACTCCCATGTGGAAAACTAGTGGGATACGCAGGCTGCCCACTGGGAGGCCGGGTCCATTTTAACAGCCAGAAACTTCTGCTGATCAGCTGCCCACCTGAGAGGCAGCTGGCTGGCTTTCGACCTCAGGTGATCAGAGGGCCTGGGGGTGGGCAGGCAGGCAGTCAGTTAAGGTGGGGTGGGTAGTGCAGGAGGGTTTTGGGGGTCAGAAGGGGAGGGGAGACGCAGACGGCAGCACACAAACTTTCTTTGTTGGGCCTCCTGGTCCCACAAATGTAGGTTTTAAACTTACCGGACAGGGCCTTCGCTGGGTCTGCCAAGCTTCACTAAACGGAATGTCTGCAGCCGACCTAGTGACATCACAGCACTCCAATTTACATTTAATCATGAGGCTCCCGCTTGAGTCAGGTGGATACCTGACCTGCCCAAGGCAACAGCAGTGTTAAAATGGACATTGGGTCGGGAAAAGAACCACAAGTCCACCGCTTGGATTTTAACTCCAACACTGCCCGATTTCCACCAGGTGGGGGGAGTTAAAATTTCCCAGGCTGGATTTTCGGCTTTTGAGATTTCTAGGGCGTTCATGGTGGTGGGGCGGCCCTGATACCGCCTGAAAAATGTTTGCTGCCTTATCAGCAAAATTGGGCAAAAAATGAGGTTCCATGAACGGGGGCACAAAATCAGGCATTACACAAGGAAGTTTTTGCGTCCCAGCTGAAAATCAAAGTGTTGAAATGTTTTGACATTTCACGCATGCGCAGACGCGTTTGAATTTTTCCGGGCCCAGGTGGTGCTTTAGAACACGCCGATTTCCTTTGCACATGCGCAGATGATCCAGCCCACTTCCAACCCAGTGGGAGAAATGGCACAGCAGGAAGGAACACAATGTGCACGGCGCTTCACTCCAGCAGCTGCTGAGGCCTTAGTGCAGGCACTGCATCTGGTGGTTGGAAGGAGGAAAGTGCCCAGTGTCTTCACAAGGATATGGAGGGAGATTGCCCAGGAGGTGTCAGTGGCAGACACAGTGGCTAGAACTGGTACACAACACCGCAAGAAGCTCAACGACCTCACGAGGGTCGTCTGGGTGAGTAACCTTCATATTTATGTAGTCCTGCCATGGTTGCAAGATCAGTGTCTCACACAATGTTAAGTCTTTGATGGAGCTGCCCATTCTCTTTGTGTTCAGGCCAAGGTGTGGGTTGTTAAAGCCACTTGAATGCTGGAGGCTCAGTTCACCAGCCATGCCCTCTGCATTCAGGATGCACCTACTCTCTTGTCCCCTAATCATTGTCACCCCTCCTCGCACTCCACTTGCACTGTTGCTATGTGTTGTTCAAACGTCACCCTGAGCCGCTATGCTCCCTGGCTCTCGCCTCCTCCCAGCCACACAGATTGAACTCAACACATTTGCACATCCACACAGTGGCAGCTATTGAACTATGGAAGGCACATGTGGCACAAGAGGAGGTGGACCCATAGTCTACCCTTCTTCTTGCTCTTATTGCAGGCCAAGCTTTCCCTTAATAGGAGGGAGCAACATCGCACTAGGGACGGACAGCCTGATCTACTGGAGCTGACAGAGGTGGAGCAGAGAGAGTCGGCCCTCATGGGCACCCCAGGTCGTGTGGTGGCCGGCGACGAGGCTGAGCCCCCTATGGATAGTGACGGTATGTGACTGGCATTTGCGATTGATGTGACTTTCCTGACCCCTATATTAAGTGGCCTAGCCCCTTTACATATTCATGCCCAATGCCACCTTGCTGTTATCTGCCTGCCCCCTCAACAGAGACGGGACCAATGTTCTCGCAGGTGGTTTTGATAGTGCGGTTGGGAGTGCTTTAAACTAGCTTGGCTGGGGGATGGGAACCCAGGAGAGGGCTCTGAGCTAGTTACGAGTGGGTGAGAGCTCAGATGAACAGAACCCCAAGAAAGGATGCAAAAGGCAGGAGGCAACAGAGCAGAGTAGCACTGGGGTAAGTGTAAACCACAAGGTGATAGAAAGGGACAATATGTTTGAATATAAAGGGGCTGCAGGAGGGGTTAAAACTAAAAATCATGGTTTAAAAACATTAAAACACTTTACCTAAACGCACGCAGCATTCGAAACAAAGTAAATGAGTTGACGGCACAAATCATTACAAATGGGTATGATTTGGTGGCCATTACGTGGTTGCAGGGTGGCCAAGACTGGGAATTAAACATAGAGTGATATCTGACAATTCGGAAAGATAGACAAGAAGGGAAAGGAGGTGGGGTAGCTCTGTTAATAAAGGATGATATCAGGACAGTTGTGAGAGACGATATTAGCTCTAATGAACAAAATGTTGAAGCATTGTGGGTGGAGATCAGAGATAGTAAGGGGAAAAAGTCACTGGTGGGCGTAGTTTATAGGCCCCCAAATAATAACTTCATGGTGGGGCGGACAATAATCAAGGGAATAATGGAGGCATGTGAAAAAGGAACGGCAGTAATCATGGAGGATTTTAACCTACATATCGATTGGTCAAATCAAATCGCACGTTGTAGCCTTGAGGAGGAATTCATAGAATGCATACGGGATTGTTTCTTAGAACAGTATGTTACAGAACCTACAAGGAAGCAAGCTATCTTAGATCTGGTCCTGTGTAATGAGACAGGAATAATAAACGATCTCCTCGTAAAAGATCCTCTCGGAATGAGTGATCACAGTATGATTGAATTTGTAATACAGATTGAGGGTGAGGAAGTAGTGTCTCAAACGAGCGTACTATGCTTAAACAAAGGGGACTACAGTGGGATGAGGGCAGAGTTGGCTAAAGTAGACTGGGAACACAGACTAAATGGTGGCACAATTGAGGAACAGTGGAGGACTTTTAAGGAGCTCTTTCATAGTGCTCAACAAAAATATATTCCAGTGAAAAAGAAGGGTGGTAAGAGAAGGGATAACCAGCCATGGATAACCAAGGAAATAAAGGAGAGTATCAAATTAAAAACCAATGCGTACAAGGTGGCCAAGATTAGTGGGAAACTAGAAGATTGGTAAAATTTTAAATGACAGCAAAGAATGACTAAGAAAGCATTAAAGAAAGGAAAGATAGGTTACGAATGTAAACTTGCGCAAAACATAAAAACAGATAGTAAAAGCTTTTACAGATATATAAAACGGAAAAGAGTGACTAAAGTAAATGTTGGTCCCTTAGGAAATGAGAAGGGGGATTTAATAATGGGAAATGTGGAAATGGCTGAGACCTTAAACAATTATTTTGCTTCGGTCTTCACAGTGGAAGACTCAAAAACCATGCCAAAAATTGCTGGTCACGGGAATGTGGGAAGGGAGGACCTTGAGACAATCACTATCACTAGGGGGGTTAGTGCTGGATAGGCTAATGGATCTCAAGGTAGACAAGTCCCCTGGTCCTGATGAAATGCATCCCAGGGTATTAAAAGAGATGGCGGAAGTTATAGCAGATGCATTCGTTAATAATCTACCAAAATTCTCTGGACTCTGGGGAGGTACCAGCGGATTGGAAAGCAGCTAATGTAACGCCTCTGTTTAAAAAAGGGGGCAGACAAAAGGCAGGTAACTATAGGCCGGTTAGTTTAACACCTGTAGTAGGGAAAATGCTTGAAGCTATCATTAAGGAAGAAATAGCGTAACATCTAGATAGAAATAGTGCAATCAAGCAGACGCAACATGGATTCATGAAGGGGAAATCATGTTTAACTAATTTACTGGAATTCTTTGAGGATACAACGAGCATGGTGGATAGAGGTGTTCCGATGGATGTGGTGTATTTAGATTTCCAAAAGGCATTCAATAAGGTGCCACACAAAAGGTTACTGCAGAAGATAAAAGTACGCGGAGTCAGAGGAAATGTATTAGCATGGATAGAGAATTGGCTGGCTAACAGAAAGCAGAGAGTCGGGATAAATGGGTCCTTTTCGGGTTGGAAATCGGTGGTTAGTTAGTTGTGCTGGGACCACAACTGTTTACAATATACATAGATGACCTGGAAGAGGGGACAGAGTGTAGTGTAACAAAATTTGCAGATGACACAAAGATTAGTGGGCAAGCGGGTTGTGTAGAGGACACAGAGAGGCCGTAAAGTGATTTAGATAGATTAAGCGAATGGGCTAAGGTTTGGCAGATGGAATACAATGTCGGAAAATGTGAGGTCATCCACCTTGGGAAAAAAAACAGTAAAAGGGAATAATATTTGAATGGGGAGAAATTACAACTTGCTGTGGTACAGAGGGACCTGGGGGTCCTTGTGAATGAATCCCAAAAAGTTAGTTTGCAGATGCAGCAGGTAATCAAGAAGTCACATGGACTGTTGGCCTTCATTGCGAGAGGGATGGAGTACAAAAGCAGGGAGGTCCTGCTGCAACTGTACAGGGTATTGGTGAGGCCGCACCTGGAGTACTGCATGCAGTTTTGGTCACCTTACTTAAGGAAGGATATACTAGCTTTGGAGTGGGTACAGAGACGATTCACGAGGCTGATTCCAGAGATGAGGGGGTTACCTTATGATGATAGATTGAGTAGACTGGGTCTTTACTCGTTGGAGTTCAGAAGGGTGAGGGGTGATCTTATAGAAACATTTAAAATAATGAAAGGGATAGACAAGATAGAGGCAGAGAGGTTGTTTCCACTGGTCGGGGAGACTAGAACTAGGGGGCACAGCCTCAAAATACGCGGGAGCCAATTTAAAACCGAGTTGAGAAGGAATTTCTTCTCCCAGAGAGTTGTGAATCTGTGGAATTCTCTGCCCAGGGAAGCAGTTGAGGCTAGCTCATTGAATGTATTCAAATCACAGATAGATAGATTTTTTAACTAATAAGGGAATTAAGGGTTATGGGGAGCGGGCGGGTAAGTGGAGCTGAGTCCACGGCCAGATCAGCCATGATCTTGTTGGGTGGCGGAGCAGGCTCGAGGGGCTAGATGGCCTACTCCTGTTCCTAATTCTTATGTTCTTATGTTCTCTGTTCTCTCTTGCTGCTAACCACATGTCTCTTGTTTTGGGCTTACAGATGAGCAACCAGAAGCGTGCCATCCTTCCCGTGAGCCATCGACATCTGGCCACGGGGGAGGTGATGAGGGAGGAGAGGACAGCCTGCTAGCTGAGCGTCACATCCCATCAGTCCCACCGTGTGGGGACACAACATCGGGGGGGGTGGGGGGGATGGTGACTTGAGGGGGTTTGAGGACTCTTGAGGCTCCTGGCCCCAGTGGCCTACAGCAGTGACTAGTGGGAGGGGAAGCTCAGAGGCCAGCTCCTCAGAGGGTGAGTCGTCACAGTAGTCCTGCCCAGGGACAGGCAAACGTGAACCTGGACTTGGTGGATATGTCCAGGGAGAACAGAGGAAATGCTCCGCGAGCTCATGGGTGCATTGGCGAGGGACCCCAGAGCGTAGACACACTTGCTGTGAGTCTGGTGGAGGCTGCCTCATGCATTGTGCGTGCATCTGAGGACACACAGAGGCAGATGGGCTCCAGCAGCAACAGTGGTGTTCCAGAGTGTGTGGCGTGTGCCATGGGTGACATTGCAGCAGTGATCGCATCGCAGGCACATGCTACAATCCAGCTTGGTGATGCCATGCAGTCATTAACTGCTGCCATCCTCTCTGTGTTCCTCACTGTGCAACGGAGAAGTGATGGTGCTGAAACAGGCCAGCAAGTTGTGGTGACACATCATGCTCTGGATGCTGAGGCCCAGCCTGTGTGAGTGTCAGTGGTCCCCAGCAAATGGAAACTGCTGTCCTTCCTCAAGATGACTGCATTCTGGCTCCCATCACTGACTCTCCCACCATACACCTAACGCGGTCCATCAGATACTGCTGCCGTCGATGCTGAGGCATAGTAGTGCACAGCTCGATCTTCTAGGTCCAGAGCTGGTCCAGGGCATCCTCATACGCCATCTGCACTGTCTGCCCCCTAACACAGCAGCCCTCTAGCAGCCTTGCTGTAGGCACTGAGGCCTCATTGAGGAGGAGCAGCAGGCGTGGGAGGGAATAAAGGATATGGGGGGTGGGGGGAGGGGGGGTGCGGGGGAAGCGCAGGGCAAGTCCGAATAATCTGCAGGACAAGGTTGTGCAGATGCCCTGATATTTGTTCATTACGCTTGTAAATAGTTTTGTTGGTTTAATGCACTATATTGTTGTTCAGTGCCCTGCAACATAATGTTGTATATTGTATGGTTTTCTTTTGGTGGGGAGAATTTTTGTTACTTTGTTGCAGTAAAATATCTGTTTGATCCTTTGCCATTGGTGTCTTGTTTATCATTCCAACATTCACCAGAGATGTATCTTTATTGGGGCACATAGTGTGTCCAGTATTAGTCCATCCCTCACTTTCCTCCATTTAGGAGAGCCGGTCCATTATGACCTGGCGACGGCGACTCTTGGTCCAGCAGCATCTCCATGCTGCCTCCCCCGTGGATGGTGTGGCTGTCCAATGGGAGCCTCGCCAGGCTCCTCTTCGTCGTCCTCCTCCTCCTGAGGTGGGCCTGCAATCCCCACTCGCAATGCCTGGCCCCTCATGATTGCCAAGTTGTGCAACATGCAGCGCACCACAATGAACTCGGAGATCTGTTGAGGGGGATATTGAAGGCTGCCTCCAGAGCAGTCCAGGCATCGGTCTGCCTGTAGGAGATGGCATATCTCTGTCAGCACTTCCTTTCAGTAGCACAGCCTTCTCACACACTGCTACTCAGAGAGTTGGAGGTATGAGCGTTGGTGCCTGTGAACCCGTGGGGGGGTAAGCCCTCCTCCCCAGACATCTTCAGCCTGTCCTCATCCATGGGCCGACATGGCCAAGAGCCCTTCTTATATCTTGACACGTAGCAATAGCATGGAGGTTGATATGTTGGTGAACGAGTAATGCCCCCATTAAATTCTTTCAGTGAAGATGTAAGGGCACTGTAATGGCAGATAAAAGTGCCGCTTTCAAGTCAGAGCTTCGCACAGCTTGCTGTGCACAACTGTTGCAGTCAATGCGGCCTGCGATGTAGGAGCCTCCTTCCTCAAATTACATATGCCACAAATACCGCCTGCTGCACCCTGGGAATGCCCAGTTTTTCAGGCGTTTCCTGGAGTGGGCGTATAATCGGGCGTTAGGGCTTAATTTTGCATCCGGGGCGCTAGTGGAGCATTGCACGATGATTGACGTCATGATCTCACTGAAAGTAGGTGGGGTGGTAAGTTTTTGCGTCACCACAAGCCCTGAGTTGAATTTGCTGACCGGGCGGTAAAAGCTGGATGCCCGCCGTTACGCCTAAAAACACCCTTTACCGCCTCTCCGGGGCACTACCAGAGGTGCAAGGGAACTGAACATCCAGCTCCCTCTGTATAATCTCACTCAGAAAAGCCACAGGATGGCTGCTGTGGGAAATGGAGAAAATGACACATTTGAGCAGTCGGTGGGGCGGGTGGCCCTTCTGAGGATGGAGGCCCCATCATTGGAGGGTTGGAGTACAGACTGCTTTACTCTGCATCTGGCTGTGCTATACCTGACTTGGGAGTGTTTGATGCAAACACAAGGGTCCCTGAAATGGGAAGAGTTCCATTCCCCCACCTTGATGAGCATAAAAACCACATCACACAATTAAGGGAAACCTTTGTTAGATTCTTTGCTACACAGTCATGTTTCAGTGTCTTCCTGCTTTTACAAAGCAGTTACAGCTGACCATTTATTGAGGAAATATCTGCACTGGTTATATAAACAGTCTAACAGATGCTGTGTCCCCTTTTAAACTCCTTACAACGATTACAGAAGCCTCATGTAAGTTCTATCTACTGCTCACTAGATAACACATAGGGAATAAAGCAATTATATATATCTGGGAGAATCAACATATCATTTAATTTATGGACCATCAAAAGAGGAGAGAACAATGTCCTTTTCCTGGGCTTAGAAGCACTGATAATCCAGGGAGACATGGACGTCTACCGTAGAAAAATAGACATTTTCTCAGTATGCCAAATGTGTTTGATCCCCAGCTAAGCTTCATCATACACATCCCCTTCATCACAAAGACCACTTACTTCCACCCACGCAATATTGCCCGCTTCCACCCCTACTTCAGGTTCTCTCTTGGCACAGTAGTCCTTATCCATACTCACGTCACCTTCAGGCTTGAATAGTCCAATGCTCTCCTTGTTGGCCTTCCATCATCAGCCCTCCATAAACACCAATTGCCCACATTCTGTCCCACATACTGAGACATAACCAATGAGGAAGAGGAAAATTGGCAGACGTTTATGACAAACACTACAATCATAATATTCACTATAAATACAACATTTTTATTATATAGATCAATTGATGGTGTGCTCTGGCCAGTCATTTGATTGGGCAATCAATATCACTGTCTGGCTACTCTAACATAGGACCCTATTGCAAAAAAAATATCTGTTTGACCAATATAAAATACATGTAATAAAAAGTCATGGTTTAGCTGTTCAGAAGTGCCCCATATGACTATTACTGTGCAATGTATTGTGGTGTACAATGCTTGCTCAATATAGAAATTTATTTTCCATCATTTTTACAGTTGTTTTCATAATAGCAGCTTTTGCCCAAACTGAAGTGATTTTAAAATGACACGTTTTATCCAATTGCTGGAATACATAGCTAGCATAAAACAGGATGCAGACTGCTATAATAGGGCCGGATGCCTTTCACATTGGTCCTCACTGGCTGTCGGGTGCACACACAGTTGTGGCTCAATTGGTAGCACTCTTGCCTCTGGATCAAAAGGTTCTGGGGTCAACTCCCACTCCAGAGACCTGAGTGCCTAATCTAGCCTGACTATCCCACTGCAGTACTGAGGGAATACTGCATTATTGGAGGTGCCGCCTTTCAGATGAAACATTAAACTGATGCCCTATCTGCCCTCTCAGGTGGATGTAAAATAATCCTACAGCATTGTTCAACGAAGAGCTGGGGAGTTTCCCCAGAGCCCTAGCCAACATTTATCTCTCAACCAATGCATAAAAAACAGATTATAAGAAATAGGAGCAGGAGTAGGCCACCTGGCCCCTTGAGCTTGCTCCGCCATTTAATAAGATCATGACTGATCTGATCATGGACTCAGCTCCACTTCCCTGCCCGCTCCCCATAACCTTTTATTCCCTTATTGCTCAAAAAATTGTTTGTCTCCACCTTAAATATATTCAATGACCCAGCCTCTACAACGCAGTGCTGTGATTGAACCTATACCATGAGCTGGGTAAACTGGAGCCACACGAGCCAATGAAACATTGTGCTGAATGTTTCATTGGCTCTGGGAGCTGACAGCAACTAAAATGGGCGTAAGTCTCTTGAAAAGAGATCAAAAGCAGCTGAGGGTAGGACAATTTAAAATAGGCACAATGTCTCACAGGTTTGACCCTGCTAGGTGTTTGGGAGCACGGAGAAGGGCTGATTTTGTGAACACACGCTCTTGGTCTGGAGATTCATGGGGAACGTGCCCATGGCTTCAGACTATGCGCTCCCTGTAGCTTAGGCTCCATGCAAGGAGCACGCATTGGAAAAATAAACCCCCAAAACCTCAAAAAAACAGTAACCTGGGGTCACAGGGCACGTCACATATCTACCTTGGCCTAAAGCATGATCCCAAGAGTCAGTTAGATTCCTGCTCAGTTGTGTGTCAGACCTACCCAGAGAGTTTTATAATGGTCCTCTTCAAACCTTTTTCTTCCGAATTCAGTATGTGCTGATGGAAATATGGTTGATAGACACAGATTTTGATTTTTGCTGTTATTGTTTGCGAAAGAAATCAATTTGTGAATTTACTCGCAAACCTTCTCCCGATGATGTAAAGTGAAAAATCACCAGATAATTGCTTTCAAATACATTTTAGCAATTTGTCTTTCCATTCCCCTACATCTTCATTCAATTACATCACCTTAAAATAAATCCCTGAGCCCATTTCCATGCGTAAAAAAAAATTGATTTGAGTAAGATGAATTTGCATTTGAACCCATTTATAACAATTAATTATCAAACTGCTGCAAATCACTTCTACTGATGTAAATTAGTCTTCGAAACCGAGTGCACAAGCATTATTTTGCAACAAAACACAATGCCCCCAAAAAGCCTTTACACTGGTTCACAAGCTCATCCTTAGATTATCCATCATATCAGTTTCAACAGAAAAGAGAATATTGGAAATATTTATGACCTTGGTGATAATTCAATGTTAATTGAAACTGAGGGCTAAATGTCAGCAGCAATGTATTGCTACAAAACTCTATTGGTGCCATGTCTAAGACACCCACGCAATTTAAGAGTGGACAAACCACATTCCCTTGTTTGATCCTCTCCCTTTCCATGAATAGCGGGGTGGGGGGTGTGGGAGGGGTGGGGTGCTGGTGGGGGGGGAAGGTATTAATTTGACAACATCAAGGAGGCATCATCATCATAAATGTAAAAGCAAAATACTGCGGATGTTCGAAATCCCCCCAAGATATCTGCACTCTTCTAATGTTGCCCTCTTGAGCATCCCTGATTTAATCGCTCAACCATTGGTGGCCTTCAGCTGCCTGGGCCCTAAGCTCTGGAACTCCCTACCTAAATCTCTCTGCCTCTCTAATATTCATTCCTCCTTTAAGACGCTCCTTAAAACCTACCTCTTTGACCAAGCTTTTGGTCACCTACCCTAATTTCTCCTTATATGGCTCGGTGTCAAATTTTTGTCTTATAATATTCATGTGAAGCACCGTGGGAAGTTTTACTATGTTAAAGGTGCTATATAAATAAATACAAGTTGTTTTTATTGTTTTAAAATCATAAAGCATCAAATCCTTACAATAATTTATTTGCTACCAACTGATTTTCCCACCGGAAAATCACAAATCTGCAGAATTTTACTTGTGCCCGAAATGGCCATGATTTATTCAACATGAATTGGTCCATTGCAATAACATCTGTCACACTGATAAGCAGCACAGGACATCAAAATACAAATATTGCCATATGTAGACTTGAGACTCTCCAATTTCATCTTAATGCAAAAGCAAAATACTGTGAATGCTGGAAATCTGAAATAAAAGCAGAAAATGCTGGGATTACTCAGCAGGTCAGGCAGCATCTGTGGAGAGAGAAACAGAGTTAATGTTTCAGGTCGATGACCTTTCATCAGAACATTTCTGGTCAATGACCGTTCTGACGAAAGGTCATCGACCTGAACCGTTAGCTGGAATTTTGACCTTCGAGATGGGTTACTTGGATGCGGGCCGCACAGGGGGTTGGGAGCCCGAAGATGAGAACAGCACGTACTCCACCGTGGCTTTTAGGTAATGGCCCCTATTAAGCTAGTCATGCGCTATTAAATGGTGTGGGTCCGATGATGTCATCGATGACTTATTTCCAGCGGGAATATTTAAAGCACCCTTGGCCACATCACATTTGAAGGATGATGTGGGAGTGTGGAGGGAGTATTGTAGAGGATTGAGTTGCTGCAAGTTATAAAAATAAGTTCCCAAAGA
The DNA here is from genome assembly GCF_044704955.1 of Pristiophorus japonicus. Taxonomy (NCBI): domain Eukaryota; kingdom Metazoa; phylum Chordata; class Chondrichthyes; family Pristiophoridae; genus Pristiophorus; species Pristiophorus japonicus. The sequence continues at coordinate 186,031,820 of NC_091984.1, forward strand.
CAGAGGGCTGCACCCCACTTTTTGGATGCCTCGCTACATAATCTGGTGGAGGGAGTCCGAGCATGCAGGAAGTTCCTCATCCCTGCTGATGAGCGGAAGAGACCTCCTCATGAGAACAAAAAGGCATGGCTCGAAATTGCTAAGGAGGTCAGCAGCAGGGATGTCATCAGGAGGACATGGGTCTGGTGCAAGAAGAGATTCAATGACCTGATGATATCAGGAAAGGTGTGTGAAAAGGCACATTCACCTTCATCCTGATGTACCTGTCACCACATCCCCATCACTCTGTCTTCCCAAGCCTATTCCTGCACATAGTTACTCAGACAAACCTACCTTCCAGGTCCATCCATCCCTCTCTCTATGTGACCATATAACCAACCTCACACTCACCCTCATCCTAATGCAATCATGGCAACTAGCATCACACAAGAAGGCTATTTGGCATTGGCACCCCACACCATCATAATCACCCTCTATAGATGTAACCCATCCTTTCCTTACACTCAGTGCATCACTCTCACTCAGACGTCTATTCTTACCCACCTTGCAGGAGAAATGATCCCACAACAGGGAGAGACAGAGAACCGGAGGTGGCCCTCCAGTCTTCAGTAATTTGACTGTAGCAGAGGCGGTGGCCCTGGAGGTGTCAACAGTTGCAGAGCAGGTAACGGTGGGAGATGGAAACAGGGGGACCTCTCAGTAAACTGGTGACAGAATTACATCTCATACAGCCACATGGCATTCAACAGTCACTCATATGGTGACTGATGTCAGCAGCCAGTGAATGTTCTAAATTTCTAAATCATCTCCTTACTCTCCCACAGGTTCATCAAGAGCAGCACCCCACCCCCCCAACCCCCACGGTCCAGCCGATGGAGGAAGACGACTGCACAGAGGAATCCGCAACCACTGAGGTTGCACCATCACCAGACACAAGCCGCACCCGACACAGAAATTGGTGGGTCCTATGACACCTGATGTCTCACACTTCACAAGTGAGCAAGAGCAGGTGGTGGAGACAGGGACAGCAGTGGAGACAGCAGTGCTGTCGGTACACATCTGCAGCTTGGCGGCATGGCTGCCCTTAAAGTGGAGGGTGCACTGCTGTAGCCGCTATGTTATTTTTTTTTGTCGGCCGACTGCCAGGTCGGGCCAACAATCATGGCTACAGATTCGGCTGGGTCGCCAACAGGCAGCCTGGCATCCCCTCTTGGGTGCCAGGTGGCTGGCCCGGCCGAAACTCTCCCCGGTGGCCCAGTGTTTGCCACTAAAATGGCTGCAGAGTTCTCAGCAGCCCTCCCCTTTAATTGAAAGGGAGGGACGTTGTGATATGCCAGCGTGATGATGTCATCAGTGCGGTGCTGAAGCCTTGCAGTATCGGCCACTCCGCCCCGCCCCCACTTCTACCCCGCTAGTGTCAGCCACTCTCCCCCGCCCCCACTTCCGCCCCGCTAGTGTCAGCCACTCTGCCCTGCCCCCACTTCCGCCCCCATCATGAGATCACCTCTGCCCCGCTCGGAAAAAAAGCCCGAACTGCTGAATTTCAATGGTTTGGCCGCCCCATGCATTGGGGCAGCCAGAACATATCGAAAATGGTAAGTGCATCTTGTTTCGGGTGCTGGGCAATTTCTGCTCGTTAAGAGTTGATATGTCTTGGGTGGGTTGATGTTCAAAAACTGTTTCCTGATGGAAGTATTAGTTTGGTAATTGCAATGTCCTTTTGTGCTTAGTCTTTCGCATACAGGCTGCTGTGACAGGCTGGATTGGGCCTCTTTGTGATGTATATGCTGAAATGGTTTGTCCAGACCCATGTTGATGGGGTGCTACCTCTGGGTGATTTTGTGATGTTAATGTCTCTTGTGGAGAAAGATTTTCAAATACTCATTCTTCCAGACAGGTTAACTCAGTTCTCACACTCAGACAGTTCCAATAATCAAGTGGGTTTCTTTTGTTCCCTAGGCTTGAATTTGTCTTGTAAAAGTTCATAATTCTATTAAAGTTTGTAGTTTCTTCCATAAGCATTTTAGAGTTCCAAACTTTTCGGTTGATAGTCCCAAATTAAATTTCCTTTCGAATGAGCCCAAACACAGGGGGGGGGGGGGGGTTCTGGTGAATTTTGCTCTCTGCAGCTGGCATCATATGAATGACTGCTGCATGCCATGTCCCTGTATGAGTTCTGCCACCAGGTTGCTAAGAGGTCCCCCTCTCTCTGTCTCCCACCTCCAGCAGCTCTGCAACTCCTGAGACCTGCAGGACAACCTCCTCTGCTCGAGTTCAAGTGGTGAAGAATGGAGGGCCACCTCTGGTTCTCTCCCTCTCCCAGTTATTGTGCACTCTTTTCTCCTGCAAAGAGGGAAGGAAGCGAAGTTTTTGTGAGAGTGATGGCATGAATGTAAGGAATGTAAGGAATGGCCCCGCATTCCTTACACTATGAAGGAATGCGGGGCCAAGGCCAAAGTGCCAATGCCAAATGGCCTCCTTGTGTGGTGTTACTTGGTACGATTGCATTACGATGAGGTTGAGTGTAAGGGGTGGTTGGTCAGATAGGGATGTGAGTATATACACAGAAAGAGCGAGGGATGGACGGATGTGCAAGGTATGTTGGTGTGAGTAATGATGTGCAGGAGCAGGCTTGGGAAGGCAGTGTGATGGGGATGTGGTGACAGGTACAGCAGGATGAGGTTGAGTGTGGCCTTTGCACTCACCTTTCCACATCTCATCAGATCATTGAAACGTTTCCGGCACTGCACCCAGGTCCGCCTCTTCATATCCCTGTTGTTCACCTGCTCAGCTATTGAGAGCCAGGCTGGGGAGGTCTCTTGCACCCATCAGCAGGGAAGAGAACCTCCCTGTATGCTCTGACTCCTTCCACAAGAGTATGTAGGGAGGCAGCTGAAAACCTGGGTGCAGCCCTGTGTCTTTGTGAAGCCAAGTTTTAAGTGTGAGCAATAGAAGATCCTGCAATATTCTACCAGCGCACTCCTAGATGAACCTTTAAGACATAACATAAGACATAAATGTGATGTGATTTAAATATCCCCGCTGGAAATGAGTCATCGACGATGTCATCGGACCCACACCATTTAATAGGGTCGCGAAATGCTCATGCCTGCCTTAATAATCTCCATTAACTGAAAGTTGCTCTGAGGAGCGGGATGATTAGAACAACGCAGTTCTGACCCGTCACATCCGACCCGACTCGGTAAGGAAAATTCCGGAAGCAATGATATACCTACTCCTTAGTTTCAGTTGGTGCACAAGGACACCAGAGGAAATGGTATTTAACACAGTGAAATAGAAAACTGTTTTTGTACAGTACGTGTTTGGATTATGAATTTCAAAGCCCACCAATGCTCAAATGTAGCTATGAAAAGCTTAATAGAAATCCATTTAATGGATTACTGCAGAATGCAGACCTCAGAGTGGACTCAGCTTTCAATGTGGCCAACACGATTGATGACATAAAAGGTATTTTAGTTTTTCTTATCCTCTGGACAAACATGACTTTTATGCAACAAGTTACAACATTTTCTTATTGCACTAAAAGCTCAAAAATCTATAAACACAAGGGTTACGAGTAGTCACTTGGCAAAGAATATCCTTATTTACGAATACAAAGTGCAGGCCACCGATGGTCACTGATGCACAACATAAGACTCCCGCAGACAAAGCCACATAGAACCCCTGAACAGGCTTCAGCCTCGAACTGAATAGTTGTCGGCATCTTGGAGTGATTCAGTAATTTGTCACCATTAATAAAATTGACGGGACTCACTTTGGCCTTTCATTGGTGACAGATGTCAAAGATGGCTTTGGTGCACAGGGTCTCCTATGGGGGGAAAGCAGCAAGTGATGAAATGTGATCAACCGATCGTTATCGTCCTGCCCTGATGCACCTCGTAGTGACTGGCATTGGCAGGGGGTTTGACAGCAGCTCACCTGCCTGTGTTGGAATTGGTGTGTGGCAGTGGGACGGAGACGGGTGGGTGAAGAGGGAAGTTTTAGTGTTACTTCGGCACGAAAATCTAGGCTGACACTCCAGTGCAGTACTGAGGGAGAGCTGCACTGTCGGAGGTGCCGTCTTTCGGATGAGACATTAAAGCGAGGCCCTGCCTGCTCTCAGGTGGATGTAAAAGACCCCATGGCACTATTTTGAAGAAGAGCCAGGGAGCTATCCCCGGTGTCCTGGTCAATATTTATCCCTCAACCAACATAACAAAACAAATTTTCTGGTCATTATCAAGTTGCTGTTTGTGGGGGCTTGCTGTGCATAATTTGGCTGTGGCGAATTGAATTCGTTTTACCAACACAAATGCAACAATTTCTTGGAACACACAGGGAGGTTGACGGCAAGTTGCTGTTTATCTGAGGTCAAAGGCGGAGCGGTGCAAATCGTCAGAATATTTGTGGCGATTTCACAACTCACGCCGTATCTCTTCCTCGCCACAAATTAAACGTTCGCAATAACTCGCTGTTATTTTCCCAGAAAATTCTGGGTCAATAATATGTTTCCAATACCTAACACACGCAGTAGTGTTAGAATGTAAAAATCCGACAAGCGGAACAGTTTTCAGATATGAATCACAATGTCTAGAGATCAGCGTTATTATTTAACACTGATTTCAGAGAGTATATTCACACGTATGTAATAACTACAGACAAAGGTCTTTCCTTTTGTACCTTGTGCAGTAATATTACCAGTTACTGTTTGGTTCACTACCCAGAAGTATCTGGATTAGGGCAACATAATAATAAGGAGTAAAGCCAGAAAGTGCTGCAAGTACAGCAGATCCATCAGCATTTGAAAAGAGAGAAGACAGGTTAACATTTCTGATACAGTCCACTCCAGTTACTTTGAAGCCGCTTTTTGTTCCAAAACAGAAAATGGAGTCGCATAAATTAAGCAATTTTTGTAAAACAACATGGGGGCATTTAATTTTTTTTTACTTCAATTCGAATGAAGAGATAATTTGAATGAAGCAACTTTGAATTAGGAGTAGATATTGCACTGCTGGAGCTTTGTGCTTCTGCACTTGGTAGCTTGGCCTACCTGCCTTTAATACAGCCATTAATCTGTCAATTCTCTTTTCAGATCCTGATGGACCTGTTGCTGCGTGTTCCCAATTACTTCAGATTTTCAGTGGGCGAAATTGCCTTGCACCCCAATTGGGGACGGTAACCTTCCGGGACCGGGACTTACAGCCCCGGCGTGGAAGTCCCAATCATGCCGCGGAATTGCCCTTACCGCCCCTGAAAGGAAGAGGAGCACAATCTCCCGTGCTCCACTTCCTTTGGGGGTGGTAAGCGGGGCGCTACTGGGATGGGGAGTCAAGTGATCCACATAGCGCTGACATGCTTCAACGCCCCTCTCCTTCGCTTAAAGGGGAGGGCAGCTGCACACCCTGCACGGCCTCTGATGGCCTCCACTGGGCCACCAGGGCAGCGTCCGACCGGGCCAGCAGCCCGGCACCCAAGACAGAGTGCTGGGCTGCACAATGGTGGCCTGGACCACGCTGGGGCCACCATCGTCGAGCCGACCCGGGAGTCAGCCGACAAAAAAATTGGCACAGTGTCGGCGTGCGGCGGTGTGGGACGCCGCGTACAGTGATGGTGCTAACCCCGGGGCGGACCTCCGCAAACTCCCAGGAGGCGGTAGCGTCCCCCTCTCTCCCGGATGAAAACTGTCTTGCTAGCGCCCCTTGCTAACGGGGCTACAAAAAGGGGCAATTTTGCCCCTTCAGGTTTTCTTATATATGTATAATAATATGAGCATTGGGATGGATCCTTCCTCTTTGCCTAGGGAGATGCGTTACACAATTATTACTCTTAGTAATTGCTATTTGTAGACATGAGGGCAGAATTACTCAAGGCCCCCTCACCACTGTCAGTGCCTCACATGCAGCGGGCAGCCTATCAGAGTACTCACATTGTACCACTGGTGATCTTCTGTCTGTTAACATTAATGGACAAAACAAACCGTGGACGGTGCACCTGGGATTCTCTGATAAGATCTCCGCTGTATGCGAAGACCCTTGGGCCTTGAAAACTGCCGCCCATGAAATGTATTTATTGGAGGTATTTCTCATGTTGGGGACACACACTCCTGTATGAGAAGGTATGATTGCCAATGCCTTGCATGATGTCGTCAGTCGTGCAACAACACTATTGGGACTCCTCTTACTCACAGCAGAATTGGGCAAATAAAAACACAAAACACTGGAAATACTCAAGAGGACAGGCAGCATCTGTGGAGAGAGGGATAGTGGATGCATTGGTTGCAATTTACCAAAATTCCCTGGATTCTGGGGAGGTCCCAGCAGATTGGAAAACTGCAAATATAACACCCCTATTTAAAAAAGGAGGCAGACAAAAAGTAGGAAACTATAGACCAGTTAGCCTAACATCTGTGGTTGGGAAAATGTTGGAGTCCATTATTAAAGAAGCAGTAGCAGGACATTTGGAAAAGCATAATTCAGTCAGGCAGAGTCAGCATGGATTTATGAAGGGGACGTCATGTTTGACAAATTTGCTGGAATTCTTTGAGGATGCAACGAACAGGGTGGATAAAGGGGAACCAGTGGATGTAGTGTATTTGGACTTCCAGAAGGCATTTGACAAGGTGCCACATAAAAGGTTACTGCACAAGATAAAAGTTCACGGGGTTGGGGGTAATATATTAGTATAGATAGAAGATTGGCTAACTAACCGAAAATAGACATAGATAAATGGTTCATTCTCGAGTTGGCAATCAGTAACTAGTGGGGTGTTGCAGGGATCGGTGCTGGGACCCCTACTATTTACAATCTATATTAATGACTTGGATGAAGGGACCGAGTGTAACGTAGCGAAGTTTGCTGATGATACAAAGATGGGAGGAAAAGCAATGTGTGAGGAGGACACAAAAAACCTGGAAAAGGACATAGACAGGCTAAGTGAGTGGGCAACACTTTGTCAGAAATAGTATAATGTTGGAAAGTGTGAGGTTATGCACATTGTCAGAAAAAAATTGAAGAGCAAGTTATTATTTAAATAGAGAAAAATTGCAAAGTACCGCAGTACAACGGGACCTGGGGGTTCTGGTGCATGAAATGCAAAAGGTTATTATGCAGCTACAGCAAGTGATTAGGAAGGCCAATGGAATCTTGGCCTTTATTGCAAAGGGGATGGAATATAACAACAGAGAAGTCTTGCTACATTGGTGAGACCACACCTAGAATACTGCGTACAGTTTTGGTTTCCATATTTAAGAAAGGATATTCTTGTTTTCGAGGCAGTTCAGATAAGGTTCACTAGGTTGATTCCGGAGATGAGAGGGTTGACTTATGAGGAAAGTTTGAGTAGGTTGGGTCTCTACTCATTGGAATTCAGAAGAATGAGAAGTGATCTTATCGAAACATATAAGATTATGAGGGGGCTTGACAAGGTCGATGCAGAGAGGATGTTTCCACTGATAGGGGAAACTAGAACGAGAGGGCATAATCTTAGAATAAGGGGCCACCCATTTAAAACTGTGATTGTGGTGTATGCAGCACACAAATCACTGACTCCACACGGTCTGGTGTTGATCTAACTGCTGTGACAGTCCTTTATTGAACAGCTCCAGAGTGCTCCACAGATGTGGTGGGCAGCCTTTTATACTGCCTCGTGCAGGTACTTTCAGGTCTCCCACCACAGCACCCTCTGTGGTGCACCATTGTACTTATCATACATTTAATGTACCAGAGCAATACACAACAGTGATGAGGAGGAATTTCTTCTCTCAGAGGGTTGTAAATCTGTGGAATTTGCTGCCTCAGAGAGCTGTGGAAGCTGGGACATTGAATAAATTTAAGGCAGAGATAGACAGTTTCTTAACTGATAAGGGGATAAGGGATTATGGGGAGCGGGCGGGGAAGTGGACCTGAGTCTATGATCGGATCAGCCATGATCGTATTAAATGGCGGAGCAGGCTTGAGGGGCTGTATGGCCTCCTCCTGCTCCTATTTCTTATGTTGTTATGTTTTTATGTAAACAGAGTTAATGTTTCAGGTCGATGATCTTTTGTCATTTGCTGGGCAAATCCTGTTTTACCCAGTTACAGTTGCGATGCCAGTTGGCACCTGGTAATTTTTGTTATGTTTTGCAATAGAGATATCACAATATTGTACCATTTTTAAAAAGTCAAAACAATCAATCTGTCTTTTCTTAGCTTTACAATGTGAACTATAAGATGCAACAAAATATGAGTGAGGAAGACCTGAACAAGTCATTTTTAAATTTTATTTTTGCTCTTGACGGCGCTGTCAAGTCAGCATTTAATGGCCATCCCTATTTGACCTGACGTAAATAGAGATAACCAGACAATATGGAACTGGGGTCTCGGATAGACCACTGGTAAATCAGCTGCGTTTTTAGGACAATGTAGCATTTTTCATGACCATTTTGAATAAACCCCAGCAAATATTGTTAAAGACCCAGGAACACAGCAAACATTGTTACACCCCTGGGAAAGCCAGCAAACATTGTTACACATCTCGGAAACCCAGCAAACATTGTTACACATCTGGGAAACCCAGCAAACATTGTTACACATCTGGAAACCCAGCAAACATTGTTACACATCTGGAAACCCAGCAAACATTGTTACACACCTTGGAAACCCAGCAATCTTGATACATTCTTAGCGAGCCCACTGTCTGAAATTGTGAAAGTCTCAACGGAAGGAAGACAGTGTTATCACTGCAGAAAATGTTTTTTTTAATATTTGTATACTGTATATGGCAATAGAAATAACATGCTAATAAGTAGAGAAATGCAGGTAAACTGTGGAATACAGAATTCCTGAGACACTGTGCATGTCTGACCCCAGATGACCTCGTGGATCACTGGGAATCTCTAGCAGATCCTGCGGTGGCTCCATTGGGAAGAGGCCACCACTTTGTGCCTTCAAAGGTTGGAGAAAAGCACAAAGTAGGAACATTGAAAACCGACCTCTCGGTGAAATTAGCCCTTGTTTTCTGCCGGTTTTGGTTTCTTAGCATGGAATATTTGTTATCTTTTGATTTCTTTCAACTTTACTGCTGTATCATGGCATTGAAAGCTCTTGGCTTGATGGGCAGTGCTTCGTGCCTGGTGAACGTGAGCCGTCTGCGATCTCACCTTCAGGACAGAAAAGACCCTCATTTCAAAGTTTTTCCCCCAACAGGAATGCTTTAAGAAGCTGCACTGACATATCTCTGCTGCTGGCCAGGAAATCCTGACCTCTGCACTCACGGTGCGTGATACAAAGGCTGGTGGAAGTACCCCAGCTACATTTAAAGGCGGGGAGGACGGACAGCTTGAGGAAGGCCTCGGTGTGTGCCGACAGCGTGAAAAACTCCAGGCTAAAGGCTCCGGTGGTGCTGTTGGTGCGGCCAAAGCACGAGTTTCCGGCCTTTCCCACCGTGCTTCAGTAAAGCCCTTTGTATGTGAACATTAATGGTTAACTACGGGCTCAATGACATTCTGCAAATGATCATTATCACTGTGCATTATCACTGAAATTAGATGTGATATCATCAAAAAGCTACTGTCCCAAATACCGTAAATTTGCAACATGGTTTTCAAAACCCAGAAGTGCTTGTGAATTCTTCTGCGAAGCACTCAAAATTCTCCAAGGACCTTCCCTTCTTTCATAAGCATCAATTTGCAGTGAAGTCACACAGCAGTTTTCCTGCAGAAATACCGTCTGATTTAATTGTGCACTCTTTAGATTTTGCAATTAAAGGTTTGCACAATATCAGCTCTTATGTGTTATCAGTCCTGAGCATTCCACTCTTATCTTCAGACTAATAACAGTTACATTATTCAAAACTGTTTTAAAAAATATATTTAAAAGCTAAAATTATCATGTTAACTGTTTCACTACTATTTTCCCCAGAATGCCGTTCTTTCAACAATTCCTTATTCAGGTCACCCTTTCTTATATGGCAAGTAAAAATGCTTTAAACATACAAGTTATGTTATAGAAGCTGTCACACAGGCACATTTGTCCCCATTCCGAGTTTCTCTCCTTCACTCCAGCAGGCACCGACTTACACTGGTTCCTGTCTGCTCTCCGGTACCTTGCCCATGTGGTTATTCTTCATGTGTCGGTCTAGCTCATGATGTTTGCTGTGTATTTGACTGTGTAGCAGGAGGCATCACAGCTAACCTTCATTCTATCATAACCTTATGGCTCAGAAATTCAATGGTGCCACACCCATTTTTCGAGCACTGAATGGGCCCTAAGCCTCCAATATGGTGGTCAGGAGGCGCCATATTGGTATGATCAAAAAATAGGCATCCAGGGCTGTAATGTATGCACCTGTGAGTATGCTCACACTAGCACAGATGTAAGGGTTCCAAGGAAACTCAAGAGGACATAGAAGTCAGGAATCCTGGGCTACACGCCTTGAACACGCCAGGAAGGCAAATGGGGGATGGAGTATACAAGCAGGAAAGTTCTGCTACAACTGTACAGGGTATTGGTGAGGCCACACCTGGAGTACTGCGTACAGTTTTTGTCTCCTTATTTAAGGAGGGATATACTTGCATTGGAGGCAGTTCAGAGAAGGTTCACTAGGTTGATTCCTGAGATGAAGGGGTTGATTTATGAAGAAAGGTTGAGCAGGTTGGGCCTATACTCATTGGTGTTTAGAAGAATGAGAGGTGATCTTATTGAAACATATAAGATACTGATGGTGTCAATAAGGTAGATGTAGAGAGGATGTTTCCACTCGTGAGGGATTCTAGAACGAGGGGACATAGTTTAAGAATAAGGGGTCGCCCATTTAGAACTGAGATAAGGAGGAATTTCTGCTCTCGGAGGGTTGTAAATCTATGGCATTCTCTGCCCCAGAGAGCTGTGGAGGCTCGGTCATTGAATCAATTTAAGATGGAGATAGATAGATTTTTGAATGATACGGGAGTGACGAGTTATGGGGAGCGGTCAGGGAAGTGGAGCTGAGCCCATGATCAGATCAACCATGATCTTATTGAATGGTGGAGCAGGCTCGAGAGGCTGTATGGCCTACTTCTGCACCTTTTTCTTATGTTCTTATGTTCTTCAAACAGAAATTCCCCAAGACAGTCTCTGGAGTCAAATAAGAATATAGAAAATGGGCATAGCCAGCCAACTGCAAAGAAATGGAGGTCGGAGCAGGAGGAAGCTAAAAGCGTGCAACAAGATACACAGCTCAGCACTCGAATTTGTAAAATTGTAATCATGATAAGTAATCTTTTTAAATATTGTATAATTGCCTTGCTTCTAAAAATAGGGTGAGCAGTATAATGTATGTACCTGTGAGTATGCTCTCAGGTTTGTAGAGCTGTTGGCACCATCTTGCCGTCTGGAGAAAGCGGGGGTCCCCAATGGAGGGCTCTCTACACGGAAGTCCTCCCTTTATCTATTGGGGACTGGGCCTGGAGGGTATTGCATGGGGCAGTCCCGTGCAATAAGTTTTGAAGTTGGTTCACAGTCTGGAGGAGTCTGTGTTCCATGTGTATATACAATGTGTGAGTTGCAGTCTCTCTTCCATTATTTGAAGAGGCTGTTCCTCGATTTTTGGCTGCACTTCAGTCCCACGTTCCTAATCTTTGGGCACCTGATGCAGAGGAGAGCGGGTAGGTCGGAGGGCCTCCTCGTAGGACTGCTCCTGGGCCTGGCCAGGGTAGCCATTATCCGATGCAGGCAGCGGGTGGTCGAGGGGGTCATTCTACCTGACTGCCTGCCTCTCTTCCACGACTACGTTCATGCCAGGGTGTCCTTGGAGATGGAGCATGCAGTGTCCACCGGTATGCTCGCAGCCTTCTGCGAGAGCTGGGCACTAAAGGGACAAGAAGTGCATCATCACCCCAGGCAACCAAATTTTAATTTGACCATAGTTTCAAAAAGTTTTATTTGTTAATTTGTCAGTTCTAGTGCCCCTTTAATAAGGAGGCACTTGATTTAAAAGTTCTATCTAAAATAGTTGTAGAGCTGTTGACACCATCTTGCCATCCAGAGGAGGCGGGGGTTCCCAATGGAGGGCTCTCTATGTGGGAGTCCTCCCTTTATTTATTGGGGACTTGGCCTGGAGGGTGTTGCACAAAGCAGTCCCGTGCAATAAGTTTTTAAGTCTGTTCACGGACTCCTAGGCCTTTTCTGTGGTCTGGAGGAGTTTGTGTTCCATGTGCATGTACAGTGTTTGAGGTTGCAGCCACTCTTCTATTATTTGAAGGGGCTGCTCCTTGATTTTTGGCTGCAATTCAGTCCCATGCTCCTAATCTTTGGGCACCCGGTGCGGAGGGGAGTGGCCAGGTCGGAAGGCCTCCTCGTGGCACTACTCCTAGGCCTGGTCAAGGTGGCCATCAACCGGTCCAGGCAGTGGGCGGTCGAGGAGGTTGTTCAGCCCGACTGCCTGCCTCTCTTCTGCGGCTATGTTTGTGCCAGGATGTCCTTGGAGATGGAGCACGCAGTGTCCACTGTACGCTCGCGGCCTTCCTCGAGAGGTGGGCACCGGAGGGACTGGAGTGCATCACCACCCCTGGCAACCAAATTTTAATTTGATCGGTTAAGTTTCTTTAAAGTTTCTTTGATAATTTTTGAGTTCTAGTGTCTGTTTAATAAGGGGGCACTCGGCTCTATCTGTTAATTAAAATAGTTGTAGAGCTGTTGAGTTGGGAGTGGCTTAGCCAGTCACGTGATGTTCACAATACTCAATAAAACCCCAGCCAGTTGGGTTCGGGGGATCAACGATGAGGCAGGTGGTTGTGCGCCTGGTGGATGAACTGGTAATGTGTAGTGTGATTGTTAAACTTTTGCTAATAAATCAACTAGTTCTTAATAGCAATGTGTTGCTATGAATTCTTAAGCAAAGAACCCAGAAAGTAAATACGTTACTAGGGCTTACTCCTGAATCAGGCATTAGGCCTTTTGAAGCCCCCTGTGCAAAATTCAGTTGGTCTGAATGCTGGGTAGGCTGTGTTCAGGAAAACCAGGTTTACATGTGGCCAACCCGGTGGTTCTCAAAGGGACTCCTGCAGTTCGCCACCATAAGTAAATTTATAAAACATAATTACCTGAATGTGGAACTGGGAGGAGCGAGAGCGCAGGCTGACGCAAACCGATCTCTAGACCAATGTATCCACATGTTGCTCATGGTGGGTCAGTTAGGCTGTGGCAATAGGTGGAGGGGAGGTACTGGGTCTGGAAGTGTAGGTGGGTTGCATAGCTCCATTGAAAGGATTTGGAAAGAAGCTTGGCAAGAAAGATATTCGATAATGCAAGAAAACGAATGCGGGGACCGCAATGCGAGATATGCCCGCACCCATGCAAAAAGTGCAGGCATCACATCAATTTGATGCTGCCTGCTAATTTAAATGATTGTGTAGTACAACCTAGTGACTATAGTGTTGCTGACAGTCTGTGCGCTCAGCAGGGGGCCCAAGTTAGCGTCGCTGGAGTGAGGTTGCCTTTCCTTAAATCTAGGCTGTTCATTTTCAAAGCAGTCTCTAACCCTTAAAGCTGAACTGCCTTCTGAAAATTTTTTAAAAATAATTCAAAACTAGGCAGTCTGCAGCTCTGAATGCTGAACCGTCACTCGATTTGACACTCCCAGCCACCAGCTCCTCGAGGTGATCCTGCAAGGTCATCTGCAGTGTCCACCACTGAAAGTCAGCAGCCTTCCACCCCCCATGCTGCAGCCACTGGGGCCGCACTGCGTAACATCACTGGGATAGGTAAAGACAGATGCAAAACACTCACTAAGGGAATGCACAAGATGGTTAGTGATTTTTTTAAATGTAATATTGGATGGATATATGGATAAAGTTGGATTAGAAAGTTTGCTTTTATTTCAGCATTCTGGCCAGGATGTGATGGTCAGTAACAGAAGGAAGGTAATGTGTGGGACAAATGTTGAAAGGGGAATTGGGATTGTGGTCACTGGTACCGCAGATGGATGATTCCATCCTGGATATCTCGGCCAGAAAGGTTCTGTCTGGGTTGCCTCTTTCCTTTTGCTTCCTCCTCTTCCCTCTGATAGCATCTTATCCCCTTTGCTGCTTCTACTTCATCTCCATGTGATGTTGCAGCCCAAGGGGGACAGCAACTAGATCCCCCAGGACTGGGGGACAATGGTGTTCTCAGAAGCCTTCCTTTACCATCCAAAGCCTTGCAAGCATCAAGCAGCACTCCCTGCACACTTTAACAACTTTTAAAATGTATTGCACCAAGTCACTACTTTAATAAAATGTAAAAAAAAGTCCAAAAGCTAAAATCTAAACTTACCTGAAAGATGTGTGTCCCTTTAAGAAACGCTAGCAGTGTCTCTGTAGTACTGCTGCGCGCACGTTCTTCTGTGCGTGGTTCTGAGAGGGCAACGTCCAAAATCACAGTTGTGCATGAATTCAGTTGTTGCACGCCAATTAATGTCATGATCTGCATATTTACATGTGTGCGGTGAGCACAGGCAATGGCAGCACAATGACTTCCCCAAAATGACGGCTGCTGTGTTCTGCGCCGGAAACGGGCGCAAGTGAGGCAGCCGCCATTTTTTAAGCAAAACCAACCTCAACGGCCGATGCGAGACCTCCGAATTTCACAGCCAGTGTTTTTCTGATTGGTTCCTGGAAAATAAATAATACTGTTTTCATTGCCCATTGCAAGCAGATGAATAATGAAGATTGTTCCCCTTGCATCGCACAGCTATGTAAATACATTTCTGCATGTCTCACAGGGGGCAAGGAGGATAGTAAACAAATATAGAAACATAGAAACATAGAAACATAGAAATAGGTGCAGGAGTAGGCCATTCGGCCCTTCGAGCCTGCACCACCATTCAATATGATCATGGCTGATCATTCACCTCAGTACCCCTTTCCCGCTTTCTCTCCATACCCTTGATCCCTTTAGCCGTAAGGGCCATATCTAACTCCCTCTTGAATATATCTAACGAACTGGCATCAACAACTCTCTGCGTCAGAAAATTCGGTACTGCCCCATAGAGCCGCCAGGCAGGAGTTCTTGCGCCAGCTGCTGGGGGACCAAGACTATCCATTGCAACCATGAATGCTTAACTCATTGAGGCATCCCTGCAGAAGACCTGAAGAGAGATATCATGAAGCACATGTTGCTGCCAGGACCTTGATTGTTAAGACCAGTGGCATCCTTAGTCAAATGCCTGGACTGATCAGGGTGAATGCCGCAGTACAAAGTGTCTAAAACTATTGTTTCCAGCTGCATTTAACATCTCTTTGCACTGCAAAGGGACCTTGCAATGGAGCAGGCGGGGATAAGCAGATCACAGTCGGATGTCGTGAATAATATGCCTACGCCATTATCAGAACCGGTATGTGAAACTCTTGACTGCTATATCGCGAGGGTGCAGCGTCAACTTCACATAGAGATCTTATTTACAGATTGCCGCAAAAGCTGCACTGTTTGCATAAACAAGACAGAAAGCAATGAAAGCCTGAATTGATAGTTTCTGGAGATGCTGAGCACTGCTTCTTTAAAGGTTGGCATTTTAATAGTGCAATTTCACCTTGAATTGATACGCACAGCTTCACATGCTGATTTCGAGTAGCATGCAGTAGTACTGCTGCTAACATACAAATGATTGAATAATAAAAGCAAATTGCACTCGCGTGCACTATTTCCAACATTCCCAATGCCCACCAAGGACTTGGAAAATGCTGTGACGGCTGTGCCAGTTAATAGTTTGCTGAATGTAAAAATAAATGAGCAAGAAAATCTTCATGCCTCATTTAGGGAAGTGCAGTGCAGTAAGTGCATCAGTTTCTGTTGGATGTTAACATGGGTACCAGAGAAATTACATTTAAAAATGTTTGCCATCTGTTTCAAAATAATGATGTATATAAAAAGTAGACTTGTGCCAAAGCTAATCGTAAACAGAATATTAGACTCCATCCCTGTCTAATTGGCAACATGTCATTATCTGGCTTTCCCAGGTAATTTAATTTGTGCTCCTGGGACAGAATATGACATTTTTTAACAATAACTCTGGGCTTTAGGCATTGTCTGTGTTTACTTCTCTTTAAGTAAGTTATTTTTGTAGAATAGGATAGAGCTCACTTTGGAACCAAGTGTCCATAATTAAAGTGTCCCCTTCACTCACTCATTCAGAAAAAAGAGTTAGATACTTACTTGGAAAGAGACAGTTAGGAACAGAGGGCAGGATATTGGAATTGAAGAGATAGAGCTGTAATTAACAAAATGGCGAAGCATGCCAATGGGCAAAATGGCTGACTCCTGCTCTTATCTCTCGATATAATTACTATCAGTGTCTCTCTGATGTTTCTTATTCCTCTGCTTTCTTGTAGTGCAGACATGCAATCCCTAACGCATGAAACAGCTGAACTTAGCGATGCAAATGCAGTTCTGCAATGAAATTCACGGAAACCAACAGTGGTAGTGATTTGAAAACTTACTTAGAGGGAATGTTACTATGATGATAGCCAGCCTTGCCAGCGACCCCCACATCCCAAGGATGAATAAAAAAATTACACTTTCTCGAGTTTTCCTGATCTTTGTGGTGTTAAGTATGGAAGAACTCCACAAGACGGTGAGTACTGTGAGTTAAAACTGATGTGGCCTTAGTCTCTTTAATACAACTCCAGAGTGCCTAAGCAGCATGGCAGACAACCTTTTATATTCTCTTGCACGAGATGTGCAGGTGACCCTTGGGCCTCCAACAGGTGCGCCATCTGGTGGCAAGTCTTACACAGTTACAATGTTTACATACATAACATCACTCCCCCCAAAGTCTTTGATACAAATTATTTACAAGTTGAGATGATCCGTAGCCCTACACTCCCTGGTTGATCGTCTGAGTTCAAACTCTGGCATGGGTGAGTTGGTCGGACCATTGCTACACTGCGGCGCAGCTGGTCTGACAGGACAGTTGGGAATGGTGAGTTCATTCTCTTGATTGACAGTGAGGTCGATTGCTGGTTGGGTGTGTGTTGGTGGATCGATGATGATGATGTCTTCTTAAGGTTGTTCCTGGTTGTGGGTGAACCGCAGTTTTGTCTGATCCAAATGCTTGCTGCACATTTGTCCATTCAATAGTTTGACTATAAACACTCTATTCCTCTCCTTAGCCAAGGCAGTGCCAGTGACCCATTTAGGACCATGACCGTAATTAAGGACAAACACAGGGTCGTTAACATCAATGTAACGCGATACAGCTGCACGATCGTGGTACATGTTTTGCCGGTGACGCTGGGTTTCCACATGATCATTTAGATCCGGGTGGACTAGGGAGATCCTGGTTTTGAGTGCTCTCTTCATTAACAATTCTGCCGAGGGAATCCCAGTGAGCGAGTGGAGTCACATCTGGTAGCTGAGCAGAATCCGAGATAAGCGGGTTTGCAAGGAGCCTTCCGTCACACGTTTCAAGCTCTGCTTGATAGTTTGGACTGCCCGTTCCACTTGATCATTGGATGCGGGCTTAAACGGGGCAGACCGGACGTGCTTGACAAATCTTCTGGAATTTTTTGAGGATGTTTCCAGTAGAGTGGACAAGGGAGAACCAGTTGATGTGGTATATTTGGACTTTCAGAAGGCTTTCGACAAGGTCCCACACAAGAGATTAATGTGCAAAGTTAAAGCACATGGGATTGGGGGTAGTGTGCTGACATGGATTGAGAACTGGTTGTCAGACAGGAAGCAAAGAGTAGGAGTAAATGGCGACTTTTCAGAATGGCAGGCAGTGACTAGTGGGGTACCGCAAGGTTCTGTGCTGGGGCCCCAGCTGTTTACACTGTATATTAATGATTTAGACGAGGGGATTAAATGTAGTATCTCCAAATTTGCGGATGACACTAAGTTGGGTGACAGTGTGAGCTGCGAGGAGGATGCTATGAGGCTGCAGAGCGACTTGGATAGGTTAGGTGAGTGGGCAAATGCATGGCAGATGAAGTATAATGTGGATAAATGTGAGGTTATCCACTTTGGTGGTAAAAACAGAGAGACAGACTATTATCTGAATGGCGACAGATTAGGAAAAGGGGAGGTGCAACGAGACCTGGGTGTCATGGTACATCAGTCATTGAAGGTTGGCATGCAGGTACAGCAGGCGGTTAAGAAAGCAAATGGCATGTTGGCCTTCATAGCGAGAGGATTTGAGTACAGGGGCAGGGAGGTGTTGTTACAGTTGTACAGGGCCTTGGTGAGGCCACACCTGAAGTATTGTGTACAGTTTTGATCTCCTAACCTGAGGAAGGACATTCTTGCTATTGAGGGAGTGCAGCGAAGGTTCACCAGACTGATTCCCGGGATGGCGGGACTGACCTATCAAGAAAGACTGGATCAACTGGGCTTGTATACACTGGAGTTCAGAAGAATGAGAGGGGACCTCATAGAAACGTTTAAAATTCTGATGGGGTTAGACAGGTTAGATGCAGGAAGAATGTTCCCAATGATGGGGAAGTCCAGAACCAGGGAACACAGTCTAAGGATAAGGGGTAAGCCATTTAGGACCGAGATGAGGAGGAATTTCTTCACCCAGAGAGTGGTGAACCTGTGGAATTCTCTACCACAGAAAGTTGTTGAGGCCAATTCACTAAATATATTCAAAAAGGAGTTAGATGGAGTCCTTACTACTAGGGGAATCAAGGGGTATGGCGAGAAAGCAGGAATGGGGTACTGAAGTTGCATGTTCAGCCATGAACTCATTGAATGGCGGTGCAGGCTAGAAGGGCCGAATGGCCTAATCCTGCACCGATATTCTATGTTTTCTATGTTTCTATACCATTGCAGGTCATAAACTGGTTGAATTCCGAGCTGGTGAAACACAGTCCATTGTCACTGACAAGGACGTCAGGCAAGCCATGGGTGGCGAACATAGCCCGGAGGCTTTCAATGGTGGCAGTGGATGTGCTGGATGACATGATTACGCATTCAATCCATTGAGAGGAAGCGTCCACTACAATTAAAAACATCTTTCCGAGAAAGGGGCCAGCAAAATCTACGTGGATCCTGGACCATGGTTTGGAGGGCCATGACCACAGACTCAATGGATCCTCCCTTGGTGCATTGCTCAATTGTGAGCACGTGTTGCATTGGTGTACGCATGACTGTAAGTCCGAGTCAATGCCGGGCCACAAAACATAGCCTTCATCATGACTATGCCTGGGTGGGTACTGTATAGGTTGCGTTTCCCTGCCTTTTTTTTGCAAAACCACGCGATTACCCCATAAGAGACAATCCGACTGGATAGACATTTCAGCTTTGCGTCGGTGAAACGGCTTAATTTTATCTTGCATTTCCCCGGGAATGGCCGACCAGCTCCCATTGAGGACGCAACTTTTTACAAGTGATAACACAGGATCCTGGCTGTTCCAGGTCCTGATCTGGCGAGCAGTGAGACCCCTCGCTCTCAAAATCATCCATGACCAGAAGCAAGTCTGTGAGCTGCGCCATTTCCATCCCGATAATGGGCAATGGTAGCCGACTGAGGGCATCAGCACAGTTCTCCGTGCCTGGTCTGTGGCGGGTAACATAGTCATAGGCGGACAATGTCAGTGCCCATCTTTGGATGCGGGACGAAGCATTGGTGCTTATACCTTTGCTTTCTGAAAACAGCGAAATGAGCGGTTTGTGGTCGGTTTCAAGCTCAAACCGAAGTCCAAATAGGTATTGGTGCATTTTCTTAACCCTATATACACATTCTAACGCCTCTTTCTCGACCATACTGTAGGCTCTTTCAGCCTTAGACAGACTTCTAGATGCGTATGCAACCGGTTGAAGTTTGCCCGATACATTGGTTTGCTGTAACACATAGCCGACCCCATACGAAGATGCATCACAAGCTAGCACTAATCGTTTACACGTGTCATGCAGTACAAGTAACTTATTAGAACAAAGTAAGTTTCTAGCCTTCTCAAAGGCTGTCTCTTGAGATTTACCCCAAACCCAGTCATCACCCTTATGTAGCAACATGTGTAACGGTTCCAGCAAAGTGCTTAACCTGAGTAGAAAGTTACCAAAATAGTTGAGGAGTCCCAGGAATGAACGCAGCTCCATCACATTCTGTGGTCTGGGTGCATTCTTGATGGCCTCTGTCTTTGAGTCCGTGGGTCTGATGCCATCTGCCGCAATCTTTCTCCCCAAAAATTCGACCTCTGGCACCAGGAAAACATACTTGGAGCATTTCAGCCTGAGTCCCACTCTGTCTGGACGACTTAGAACCTCTTCCAGGTTGTGCAGGTGTTCAGTGGTGTCACGACCGGTGATCAGGATGTCATCTTGAAACACAACGGTGCGCGGAACCGATTTCAGCAGCCTCTCCACGTTCCTCTGGAAGATGGCAGCAGCTGAGCGAATCCCAAAAGGGCACCTGTGGTATATAAACAGTCCTTTGTGCGTGTTGATGCACGTCAATCTTTTCGAAGATTCAGCCAGCTCCTGTATCATGTAGGCGGAGGTTAGGTCCAACTTGGTGAATGACTTCCGCCCCCCGCCCCCCAGCTCCCCCCACCCCCCGCTAACGTTGCAAACAGGTCATCTGCCTTGGGTAGCGGATTCTGGTCTTGTAACGAGACTCGATTCATCGTTACATTGTAGTCTCTGCAGATTCTGACCGTGCCTTCGCTTTTCAACACAGAAATAATCGGACTGGCCCACTCATTGAACTCGGCTGGCGATATGATTCCCTCTCGTTGAAGTCTGTCCAGTTCGATCTCGACTTTCTCCCTAATCATATATGGAACCACTCGAGTCTTGTGATGAATGGGCCTTGCATCAGGGACTAGATGGATCTGCACCTTGGCGCCTATGAAGTTGCCGATGCCTGGTTTCAATAGCGACGGAAACTTGCTCAGTGCTTGGACGCACGAGTAATCATCCAGTGAAGATAGTGCTTTGATGTCGTCCTAGTTCCATCGAATCTTTTCCAGCCAGCTTCTGCTGAATAGTGTTGGGCCATCCACAGTGATAAATCATGCACAGCTCCATTGTATGATATCTTAACTGCCGCACTGCCAATGACTGGTATGAGCTCTTTGGTGTAGGTGCGCAGCTTTGTCTGAATCGGGCTCAGTTTGGGCCTTTGTGCCTTGTTGCCCCACAGTTTCTCAAAAGCCTTCTGGCTCATAATTGACTGACTCGCTCCCATTTCCAACTCCATTGATACCGGAATACCGTTCAATTTGACTTTCAGCATGATAGGAGGGCCCTTGGTGGTGAAGGTGTGTACTCCATACACTTCTTCCTCGGGTTGAGTTGCCTCTCTTGTTTGTTCTGCGTGATCTGCGCCGGATCGATTATCCTCTGCCGACTCTGCCACGTGGTGAGTCGCAGCAGTCTTGCACATTCGCTGGAGGTGCCCTATTGTTTCTCAGCCTTTGCACACGTAGTGTTTGAATCGACATTGATTGGCTCGATGGTTACCCCCGCAGCGCCAACATGGTGCTAATGGATTTGCATTCATGCCCGATGGCGAACTCTGAGTCATCCTAGGTCTTGCAGCTGCAGATGTGTAGGCCCTGCCATTTGCAGTTCTGCCTGCTAGTGACGTTATTTTATGCACAGTACTTGCCGGTGAGCTTCGATGCTGCGAAGATATCTAATTGGTATTATCGCTTCTAGATATGAATGCCTGGGCTATCATGATGGCCTAGCTCAGGTCTAGGGATTCGGCGGACAGCAGCTTGCGAAGAATGACCTCGTGGCCGATGCCAAGCACAAAAAAGTCCCGCAGCATTTCCCCCAAAAATCCAGCAAATTCTCAAGTTCCCGCAAGGCATCTCAGTTCGGCAACATAACTCGCCATGCTCTGGCCCTCAGAGCGGTGGTGTGTGTAGGAGCGATACCTGGCCATTAAATGCTCTCCTTCGGCTTGAGGTGGTTCCGAACAACTCTGTATATGTCTTCTCCGCTGATTTCTCTGGTGCTAGCAGATTGTTGATGAGGCTGTATATTGTGGACCCACACACGGTGAGGAGAATCGCCCTGCACTTGATCGCTTTATCGTCTCCATCCAGCTCATTAGTCACGAAGTACTGGTCGAGACGCTCAATGAAGGCTTCCCAATCATCACCCTCTACAAATCTCTCTAAAATACCAACGGCAGCCATGACCGCGTGAAAGTTCATAATTTGTTACTCGTCGCCAATTGGAAGAACTTCACAAGACTGAGTACTGAGCTAAAATAGATGTGACCTTAGTCTCTTTAATGCAACTCCAGAGTGCGTAAGCAGCATGGCAGACAATCTTTTATACTCCCTTGCACAAGGTGTGCAGGTGACCCTTCGGCCTCCAACAATTGCGCCCTCTGGTGGCAAGTCTTACACAGTTACAATGTTTACATACATAACATGGGGAATACCCATTTCTTGGATATGAAGATCAGGACAAAGGGGCAGAGACCTATGTTTTGGGATTTTTAGATTATTTTTCCACAGAAATGATTTGGAAAAGTGTAACGTTTAAATTTTGGATTTTTAAAGCAAATTTTATTCATACAAGCTTTTGAAAAATACTCTGATGAATATTGATTAAAATCAACTCATCAAATGTCCAAATGGAGGATCACCCAAAGCAATTGGGAAATTTAGAGAGGGCAGTAGTAAATGGAGGATTGGGGGGGCAGTAAATGGGGGACTGGGGAGGGGGCAGTAAATGGGGGATTGGGGAGGGGGCAGTAAATGGAGGATTGGGGGGGCAGTAAATGGGGATGGGGGGAGTAAATGGGGGACTGGGGAGGGGGCAGTAAATGGGGGACTGGGGAGGGGGCAGTAAATGGGGGATGGGCGGGCAGTAAATGAGGGACTGGGAAGGGGGCAGTAAATGGGGGACTGGGAGGGGGCAGTAAATGGGGATGGGGGCAGTAAATGGGGGACTGGGGAGCAGGCAGTAAATGGGGATGGGGGCACTAAATGGGGGACTGGGGAGCGGGCAGTAAATGAGGATGGGGGGCAGTAAATGGGGGACTGGGGAGCGGGCAGTAAATGGGGATGGGGGGCAGTAAATGGGGGACTGGGGAGCGGGCAGTAAATGGGGATGGGGGGCAGTAAATGGGGGACTGAGGAGCGGGCAGTAAATGCGGATGGGGGGCAGCAAATGGGGGACTGGGGATGGGGCAGTAAATGGGGATGGGGCAGCAAATGGGGGACTAGGGAGGGAGCAGTAAATGGGGGATTGGGGAAGGGCAGTAAATGGGGGACTGGGGAGGGGGCAGTAAATGGAGGATTTGGGGGGCAGTAAATGGGGATGGGGCAGTAAATGGGGGACTGGGGAGGGGGCAGTAAATGGGGGATGGGGGAGGGGCAGTAAATGGGGGACTGGGGAGGGGGCAGTAAATGGAGGATTTGGGGGGCAGTAAATGGGGATGGGGCAGTAAATGGGGGACTGGGGATGGGGCAGTAAATGGGGGATGGGGGAGGGGCAGTAAATGGGGGACTGGGGATGGGGCAGTAAATGGGGGATGGGGAGGGAGCAGTAAATGGGGGACTGGGGATGGGGCAGTAAATGGGGATGGGGCAGTAAATGGGGGACTAGGGAGGGAGCAGTAAATTGGGGATTGGGGAAGGGCAGTAAATGGGGGACTGGGGAGGGGGCAGTAAATGGAGGATTTGGGGGGCAATAAATGGGGATGGGGCAGTAAATGGGGGACTGGGGAGGGGGCAGTAAATGGGGGATGGGGGAGGGGCACAAATATCAGCATCACTTCTAGAGAGGTCTGAGCGTCAGCACCAGTTCTAAAGAGAGGAGTCCCATCATCATAGACAGTCCCTCAGAATCGAGGAAGACTTGCTTCTGCTCCCAAAATGAGTTATTTGGTGGCTGAACAGTCCAATACGAGAGCCACAGACTCTGTCACAAGTGGGATAGACATTCGTTGGGGGAAGGGGGGCGGGGGGAGGGGGCGGGGTACTAGTTTGCCGCACGCTCCTTCCGCTGCCTGCGCCTGACCTCTTCACGCTCGCGGCGTTGAGATTCAAACAGCTCAGCACCCTCCTGGATGCACTTTCTCCACCTAGGGCGGTCTTCGGCCAGGGACTCCCAGGTGTCAGTGGTGATGTCGCACTTCACCAGGGAGGCTTTGAGGGTGTCCCTGCAAAGCTTCCGCTGCTCACCTCCAACTCGCCCAGCATCAGCATCAGTTCTAAGGAGGGAGTTTTACCTTTAGTACCTCTTTCTAAAGACAGAAGATTCACCAACAGTACCATTTTCTAGAAGAGAGGATTCTCACCATCTGTATCACTTTCTCAACATGCATGTCGCTCCATCAGCACCACTTTCAAAAGAGAGAGACCTTATTATCAGTACCACTTTCTAACGATTGTAGTCTCACCATCAACAACATTTTCTAAAGATTGGGACCTCACTATCGGTACCACTTTCGAAGAAGTTGCATTCTTACCCTCAATACTTGATTCTCAGTTGGCAGATATGGCACAGCTTGAAGACACAGAGCTTGAATTCTTACAAAACCGATGTTTGATTCATTTTTGTGTAATAATTCAATATTTAAAAAAAATCTCAACTGGGAATTTTAAAATTAAATCTTAAGCTTTCGGAGTCTGTGACAGGTGATGAAAAGCGTTTCCCTATAAATGGCTGTCCACACATCCCATGCCTTGACTGAATTTGCACATGAACAAACATGAAGCACAACATCTTTTAGGGACGTAGGAACAGGAGTAGGCCATTCAGACCCTCGAGCAATGAGATCATCGCTGATCTGTGACCTAACTCCATATAACTGCCTTTGGCCCATATCCCTTAATACCTTTGGTTAACAGAAAGCTATCAATCTCCGATTTAAAATTAACACCAATCTAGCAACAATTGCCATTGCAGAAGAGAGTTCTAAACGTCTACCACCCAATGGCCTCAATTTTGGCCAAGCCCGTTTTTCGGCGCACGTACCGAAGTTGCGCCACTCATTATATTCCGAGGTGTGCCGAAAAAATATGTTGCAACTTTGGCTGCTGTCCGGCGTCTTCATTGCAGTCGCGCAGCGTGGCCGGTCGAGTCAGGGGTGGAGCCTGCGTTCTGCGCTGGAAAATGTGCCGGGACGTCTGCACATGTGCAGTGGAGTCCGCAGGTGATGACCATGCATGAGCAATAGCGCTGAGAGTTGCCAATTGGCCATTTTTAAAGAGCTAGCAAGCTGCTTGTGTTTTGGTGCCAGAAGGAGTGCTGTGGTAGGAAAATCACTGCTGAATTCAAGAAGCAGTGTCCTGTTTGGTAAAATTAGTGCTGCATGCCAGCAGAAGTGCCAGGAGTGCTGTATTTATTGAAATCACTGCTGCATGAAAAATAAGGACTGTGTGTTTGGAAAAATCACTGTGTGTCTAAGTGCATTGGAAAAATGCTGTGAGTGTCTCAGAACAGCTGCAGCAATACAGCAATGCAGCAACGTGGACCAAGAACAAGGAATTTCATGCTGGAAGAAGTGGAGATACCAGTTAATGTCATTGAGACCAGATGGCAGGAGCAGAGGTCGCATAAAAGTGCCACCCAAAGAAATGAAGAAACGCTGGAACCAAGTTGCAGAAGATTACTGTGCAATGGTGAACACCAAGAGATCTGGAAGCCAGTGTAAAAAAAAATGGCAGGACATTGGTCAAGTAGTTAGTGTAAGTAATATTTTCATTTATTCAATGCAATTGCAATTGTAAATGTGACCAACTGTATATGACCCACCCAGCAGAAAGACACCCTCTCCAAAAAGTTACATTTTCATCTTTGCAGAAGAAATTGTCCCACAACAAAAGGGAAAGAACTCGAACAGGAGGAGGCCCGGCAAATCTGCACCCACTGACACCCTTGGAAGAGAGGGTCGCTGCTTTGATGGGTCCTGCCTGGAGAAAAACAATCAGTATTGCACAAGCTGGGCCCACACTCGAGGGAGAGGGTAAGGGGCTGCAGGAGGGGTCAAAACTAGAAATCATGGTTTAAAAACTAGGATTAAAACACTCTACCTAAACGCACGCAACATTCGAAATAAAGTAAATGAGTTGACGGCACAAATCATTACAAATGGGTATGATTTGGTGGCCATTACAGAAACATGGTTGCAGGGTGGCCAAGACTGGGAATTAAACATACAGGGGTATCTGACGATTCGGAAAGATAGACAAGAAGGGAAAGGAGGTGGGGTAGCTCTGTTAATAAAGGATGATATCAGGGCAGTTGTGAGAGACGATATTGGCTCTAATGAACAAAATGTTGAATCATTGTGGGTGGAGATTAGAGATAGTAAGGGGAAAAAGTCACTGGTGGGCATAGTTTATAGGCCCCCAAATAATAACTTTACGGTGGGGCGGCCAATAATCAAGGGAATAATGGAGGCATGTGAAAAATGAACGGCAGTAGTCATGGGGGATTTTAACCTACATATCGATTGGTCAACTCAAATCGCACGGGGTAGCCTGGAGGAGGAATTCATAGAATGCATACGGGATTGTTTCTTAGAACAGTATGTTACAGAACCTACAAGGGAGCAAGCTATCTTAGATCTGGTCCTGTGTAATGAGACAGGAAAAATAAATGATCTCCAAGAAAAAGATCCTCTTGGAATGAGTGATCACAGTATGGTTGAATTTGTAATACAGATTGAGGGTGAGGAAGTTGTGTCAGAAACGAGTGTACTATGCTTAAGCAAAGGGGACTACAGTGGGATGAGGGCAGAGTTGGCTAAAGTAGACTGGAAACACATACTAAACGGTGGCACAATTGAGGAACAGTGGAGGACTTTTAAGGAGCTCTTTCATAGTGCGCAACAAAAATATATTCCAGTGAAAAAGAAGGGTGGTAAGAGAAGGGATAACCAGCTGTGGTTAACCAAAGAAATAAAGGAGAGTATCAAATCAAAGACCAATGCGTATAAGGTGGCCAAGGTTAGTGGGAAACTAGAAGATTGGGAAAATTTTAAACAACAGCAAAGAATGACTAAAAAAACAATAAAGAAAGGAAAGATAGATTACGAAGGTAAACTTGTGCAAAACATAAAAACAGATAGTAAAAGCTTTTACAGATATATAAAACGGAAAAGAGTGACTAAAGTAAATGTTGGTCCCTTAGAAGATGAGGAGGGGGATTTAATAATGGGAAATGTGGAAATGGCTGAGACCTTAAACAATTATTTTGCTTCGGTCTTCACAGTGGAAGACACAAAAACCATGCCAAAAATTGCTGGTCACAGGAATGTAGGAAGCGAGGACCTTGAGACAATCACTATCACTAGGGGGGTAGTGCTGGACAGGCTAATGAGATTGAAGGTAGACGAGTCCCCTGGTCCTAATGAAATGCATCCCAGGGTATTAAAAGAGATGGCGGAAGTTATAGCAGATGCATTCATTATAATCTACCAAAATTCTCTGGACTCTGGGGAGGTACCAACGGATTGGAAAGCAGCTAATGTAACGCCTCTATTTAAAAAAGGGGGCAGACAAAAGGCAGGTAACTATAGGCCGGTTAGCTTAACATCTGTAGTGGGGAAAATGCTTGAAACTATCATTAAGGAAGAAATAACGGGACATCTAGATAGGAATAGTGCAATCAAGCAGAAGCAGCATGGATTCATGAAGGGGAAATCATGTTTAACTAATTTACTGGAATTCTTTGAGGATATAACGAACATGGTGGATAGAGGTGTACCGATGGATGTGGTGTATTTAGATTTACAAAAGGCATTCAATAAGGTGCCACACAAAAGGTTACTGCAGAAGATAGAGGTACGCGGAGTCAGAGGAAATGTATTAGCATGGATAGAGAATTGGCTGGCAAACAGAAAGCAGAGAGTCGGGATAAATGGGTCCTTTTTGGGGTGGAAATTGGTGGTTAGTGGTGTGCCACAGGGATCGGTGCTGGGACCACAACTGTTTACAATATACATAGATGACCTGGAAGAGGGGACAGAGTGTAGTGTAACAAAATTTGCAGATGACACAAAGATTAGTGGGAAAGCGGGTTGTGTAGAGGACACAGAAAGGCTGCAAAGAGATTTGGATAGGTTAAGCGAATGGGCTAAGGTTTGGCAGATGGAATACAATGTCGGAAAATGTGAGGTCATCCACCTTGGGAAAAAAAACAGTAAAAGGGAATATCATTTGAATGGGGAGAAATTACAACATGCTGTGGTGCAGAGGGACCTGGAGGTCCTTGTGCATGAATCCCAAAAAGTGAGTTTGCAGGTGCAGCAGGTAATCAGGGAGGCGAATGGAATGTTGGTCTTCATTGCAAGAGGGATGGAGTACAAAAGCAGGGAGGTCCTGCTGCAACTGTATAGGGTATTGGTAAGGCCGCACCTGGAATACTGCGTGCAGTTTTGGTCACCTTACTTAAGGGAGGATATACTGGCTATCGAGGGGGTACAGAGACGATTCACTAGGCTGATTCCGGAGATGAGGGGTTTACCTCATGATGATAGATTGAGTAGACTGGGTCTTTACTCGTTGGAGTTCAGAAGGATGAGGGGTGATCTGATAGAAACATTTAAAATAATGAAAGGGATAGACAAGATAGAGGCAGAGAGGTTGTTTCCACTGATAGGGGAGACTAGAACTAGGGTGCACAGCCTCAAAATACGGGGGAGCCAATTTAAAACCGAGTTGAGAAGGAATTTCTTCTCCCAGAGGGTTGTGAATCTGTGGAATTCTCTGCCCAAGGAAGCAGTTGAGGCTAGCTCATTGAATGTATTCAAGTCACAGATATATAGATTTTTGACCAATAAGGGAATTAAGGGTTACGGGGAGCGGGCGGGTAAGTGGAGCTGAGTCCACGGCCAGATCAGCCATGATCTTATTGAATGGCGGAGCAGGCTCGAGGGACTAGATGGCCTACTCCTGTTCCTAATTCTTATGTTCTTATGTTCTTATGTCCTGAAAATTTATCGTGGCCCTTCAAATCAACCTGCTACCTGGCCTTCTATGTGTGATCCTACTCATGCCACCCATCCTGCCCCCTCCTCTGCTTGTTCTGTTATATTTTGCAGAACCTGATGCCAATCCTGAAGATGCAGAAGAAGATTCAGATGCGGATGTGGATGAGCCTGATGACGAGAACATCTTCCAAGTCAACCCTCCAGACCAACATTGGGGTGAGGGGGAGTTGGGTCAGCTGGATGAAGATACCACTTATATACTGAATTTCGATCATGTGCAGTTATCGGAGTTGCCAGTTCCTTCCATGACTAGTGATTTGAGTTCTATGGGACATTCCTTGGTTTCCCCCATTCCATGACTAGTGGTTTGAGTTCTGCAAGGACAGTCCATGGTTTCTCACAATCCGAGGTTGTGGGTCGTAGTGGGATGCAGCAAGTAACACCCAGGGCCCCACTGTCCGAGCCTGTGCCTCCCACTGAGATGCCGCAAGGCAGACCCAGCGTGAGGGGAAGGAGAAATCGACCACGCTCTCCTGAGATGCAGGATGCAACAGATGTGGTTCAGATCATGGCATTGAGTGCAGAGAGCATTGACTTTACCCGATCACTCCTGGGCACCATCAGTTGGGTGAGTGATGAGGTAGCGGGACTGTCGGGAGAAGTAACAGCAATGGCACGGGAAATGGGAACGATGTCTGGGAACATCAGTGAGGGAATAATGTCCACGAGGGAGGGAATGTCAGAGGTAGTGGAAAGGACGACACTGGCAATGACACAGGCCATCAGTCCACTGAGACACTGTCAGGGTGCATGAGGGAGGGCAAGTGTGAGTTAGCTGCTGCAATAAAGGCACACACCCAGACCCCGCGCCCATTGACAGAATCAAGTGCCACTCCCACTGCGATCCCCACATCAGCCTCTGATGAGACCCAAGCCGGGCCCTCCACATTAACACCTGACACCACCCGGCCCCACCACCCATCAAGAAGTGCAAATTAAACAAGATGTTAGAAGCTTGGTACCAAGCCCAAAATGACTGCGCCACCGCCTATAGGCACGGGTGGTGGAGAGTCCAAGACCAAGTGCGGCGGGCGGTGTTAGACTAAGCAGGATGAGAGATTGGCGCTATTGTGTTCCTAACACAGATGAGGCTGCACACAGGGAGGTTAAAGTAACAATGACCTCAGTCTTTCTAATAAGACACTCCAGAGTGAGGAACATGCCTTAGGAGCCGGCTTATATACAGTGCTCCCAAGAGACTTCAGGGGATGAGCTCCCTGGTGGCGGAACATGGGAGTGCATGCTTTACAGACACACAACATCACTTCTCCCCCAAGTCAAAGTGAAAACTATTTACAAGGTGAGGCGGTCGGAAACCTTTCTTTCCCTGGTGGACCGCCTCGGTACAAATGTCTGTTCTGGTGTGTTGGCTGTGCCCTCGCTGGGCTGGCGTGTTGTTGGCCCTGCAGGGCTGCTGGGTGAGCCTGGCCTTGCTGGGCTGTTGGGCATGATGGGTTTAATTTCCTGGTCCGGAGTGGTGTCGTTGATCCTTTGGGTGTGTTGGAGGCTCGAAAAAGGTGGTGCCTGCTGTGGGTTGTTCAGGGCAGTCTTGTGAACCGCAGCCTTGTTCTGCTAATTTGTCCATTGTCTAGTTTGATTACAAACACCCTAGTCCCTTCTTTAGCTATCACCGTGCCCGCGATCCACTTGGGACCATGTCCATAGTTTAGCACATACACAGGGTCATTCGGATCAATTTCCCGTGACACAGTGGTGCGACCATCGTTTACATTTTGTTGTTGCCGCCTGCTCTCTACCTGATCATGGGGTGAACCAGCGAGAGTCTGGTTTTAAGTGTCCTTTTCATGAGTAGCTCAGCCAGGGGCACCCCTGTGAGCGAGTGGGGTCTCGTGCGGTAGCTGGGCAGTATTGGAACAGGCGGGTTTGGAGTGAGCCTTCTGTGACTCGTTTAAGGCTCTGTTTGATGGTTTGTACTGCCCCTCTGCCTGCCCATTGGAGGCTGGTTTAAATGGGGCTGAGGTGACATGTTTGATCCCATTGCGTTCATGAATTCTTTAAATTCGGCACTGGTTAAACATGGGCCGTTGTCACTGACCAGTATGTCAGGCAGGCTGTGGGTAGCAAACATGGCCCTCAGGCTTTCAATGGTGGCTATGGCGGTGCTTCCCGACATTATTTCACGTTCAATCCATTTTGAAAAAGCATCCACCACCACCAGGAACATTTTACTGAGAAACGGGCCCGCATAGTCGACATGGATCCTCAATCATGGTCTGGAGGGCCAGGACCACAAACTTAGTGGTGCCTCTCTGGGCACGTTGCTCAACTGAGCACACATGCTGCATTGCCGTACACAGGACTCTAAGTCAGAGTCGATACCAGGCAACCACACGTGGGATCTGGCTATCGCTTTCATCATTACTATACCCGGGTGTGTGCTGTGGAGATCCGAGATGAACGTCTCCCTGCCATTTTTTAGTAGCACTACGCGGTTACCCACAACAGGCAGTCTGCCTGAATGGACAGCTTGTTCTTTCACCGTTGGAACAGCTTGATTAGCTCTTGCATTTCAACGGGGATGCTGGCCCAGCTCCCATGCAGTACACAGTTTTTTACTAGGGACAGCAGAGGATCTTGGCCGGTCCAATTCCTAATCTGGCGGGCCGTGACAGGTGATTTATCATTTTCAAATGCTTCCATGACCATCAACAAGTCTGCAGGCTGCGCCACCATCAACAAGTTTGCAGGCTGCGCCATTTCCACCCCCGTGGTGGGCAATGGTAGCCGACTGAGAGCATCCGCACAGTTCTCGGTGCCTGGCCTTGTTTTCCGTGAACAGGGATATGAGGGGCTTGTGATCGGCTTCCAGCTCAAATTTGAGGCCAAACAGGTGCTGATGCATTTTCTTTAACCCGAACACACACGCTAATGCCTCTTTCTCAATTATGCTGTAGGTCCACTCAGCCTTAGACAAGCTCCTGGAAACATAGGCGACTGGTTGCAACTTCCCCGCAACGTTAGCTTGTTGTAATGCACACCCGACTCCGTACGACGACGCGTCACATGCTAGCACATGGGTTATACAATTTTACACGGGTTATACAATACAAGCAGCTTGTTGAAGCATAAAATGTTTCTGGCTTTCTCAAAAGCAATTACTTGTTTTTTTCCCCATACCCAGTTCTCACCTTTGCGCAATAACACATGTAGGGGCTCTAAGAGGGTGCTTAATCCCGGCAGGAAGTTACCAAAATAGTTGAGGAGTCCCAGGAACGACCGCAGCTCCGTGACATTCTGTGGCCTGGGCGCATTCCTGATAGCCTCTGTCTTGGCGTCTGTGGGCCGAATGCCGTCCGCCGCGATCTTTCTCCCCAAAAACTCCACTTCTGTTGCCATGACGACGCATTTCGACCTCTTCAGCCACAGCCCTACGCGATACAGTTGCCGGAGGACCTCCTCCAGGTTTTGTAGGTGCTCGGCGGTGTCCCGACCTGTGACCAACATTTCGTCCTGAAAGACCACCGTGTGTGGTACCCACTTGAGTAGGCTCTCCGTGTTTCTCTGGAAGATCGTTGCAGCCGACCGAATTCCAAATGGCCATCTGTTGTAGATGAACAGTCCCTTGTGCGTGTTGATGCAGGTGAGGCCCTTTGAAAACTCCTCCAGCTCCTGCGTCATGTAGGCCGAAGTCAGGTCGAGCTTGGTGAACGTCTTGCCTCCTGCCAGCATCGCAAATAGGTCATCTGCCTTAGGTAGCAGGTATTGGTCCTGTAGCGAGAAACGATTAATAGTTGCTTTATAATCGCCGCAAATTCTGACCGTGCCATCACTTTTGAGTATTGGAACAATCGGGCTAGCCCACTCGCTGAATTCCATTGGGGAGATGATGCCCTCGCGTTGCAGCCTGTCCAGCTCGATTTCCACTCTCTCCCTCATCATGTGAGGTACCGCTCGCGCCTTGTGGTGAATGGGTCATGCCTCAGGGACCAACTGGATCTGCACCTTCGCCCCGGAAAAGTTTCCAATGCCTGGCTCAAAAAGGGAAGGAAATTTGTTAAGAACCTGGATACATGAGGCCTCATCAACATGTGATAGTGCTCGGATATCATCTCAGTTCCAGTGGATTTTGCCCAGCCAGCTCCTTCCAAGCAGTGTGGGACCATCGCCTGGGACAATCCAGAGTGGCAGTTTGTGCACTGTGCCCTCGTAGGTGACCTTGACCATGGCACTGCCCAGGACAGTGATAAGCTCTTTGGTGTACGTTCTCAGTTTTGTGTGGATGGGACTCAGGGCTGGTCTGAATGCCTTGTTGCACCAGTCTCTCAAACATCATTTTACTCATGATGGATTGGCTCGCACCAGTGTCCAGTTCCATGGCTACGGGTAAGCCATTCAATTTTATGTTTAGCATTATAGGTGGAACATTTCGTCGAAAATGTGTACACCCCATGTATTTCAGCATCTGCCTCCTCTCTCTGAGGCTCGAAATTGCTTTGATCCACCATGGACCGATCTTCCTCTGCCACATGGTGGTTAGCAGGTTTTGCAGAGCTTGCAGCTCTTTTGCAAGCTCGTTGGAGGTGCCCCATTGTTCCACAGCTCTTGCCAACATACCCTTTGAAGCGGCATGAATAGGCTGAATGGAAGTCTCCACAACGCCAACAAGGTGTGAATTGCCTTGCATTCATCCTTTGTTGAGGACTCTGAGTCATCAGGGTCACCTGAGGCCTGCTGGCAGTTGCAGTCTCGTGGGTTCTGCCCTATACATTTCTACTCACAAACACAGTTCCAGTTAATTTATGAACATTGCTAGCACTTGTGTGCTGAGAGATTTGTTTGGTGTTATTACTCTCCCTCTCTGTGGCTTGCCAGCTCCCTCCCACCCTGCCCACTAACCCCCCGCAACCCCCCCCCCCCCCCACCCCACCACCAGCGTCTCCGTTGATTTGCTTGCTGCAGCCTCTCCGTTGAATCCCGATGCCAGCAAGTTCAATCGCTCCTCCCCCTAGCCCAGGTCAAATGGCTTCCCAGTGCATTGTCCCGCCCCTAGCCCAGGTCACGTGGCTTCCTGGTGTGTTGTCCATCCCCTAGTCCTGGCCAAGTGGCCTCCTGCACTGGCCCGCTTCCTTCCCGGGCCGAGTTTGAAGATGAAGGTAGGACGTTAATTTTTTTATTTCTTATAGAATTGTTCGGTTTTGTTTGCAAACATTGCTAAGGGTAAGGCTTGGTTGGTTTAGGTGCAGGTCCTCTTCACTTCCCTCCCCGATCCCAGGCCGAATGGCCTCTGATGTACCAACCTGCGCCGATTTCTTAACTCTCCGCAAGCGTTTTCTGAAGTGGCCACATACGCTGGCCTATGTAGAAATGGAGTAACTATTAACTGGCCAAAGTTGCCTAAATGGCCAGAACTGGCGTAGGTGGCTGGTAATGCCCCCTTTTGAGAAAAAAAAACTAACCTAAAAAAAATGTAACTAAGTGAGTTACACTGGTGCAAATTGATTGGGGAAACTGGAGATTTTTAAGTTATGCAAGAAAAAGCAGGTTACTCCAAAAGAAAATGGAGCAACTCCTGGCCAAAATTGAGCCCTTTGTGTGTAGAAATGTTTTCTAATTTCACTCCTGAAAACTGGTTCTAAGTTTTAGACTATGCCCCCTAATCCTAGACACCCCTGTTATGTATTTAACCCTTTGTAACCTGCATGACACCTGACCACCAGAGGGCCCACCTGTTGGAGTCCCAAGGGATCCCAGCATCCCTTGGGAGTGCAGTATATAAGCAGGCCACCCACGAGGTACCGGCACTCTGAAGTCTTATTAAAGGAGCTAAGGTCACACTTGCTCATTACACACAGTACTCAGTTTCACCCTTTATTATGAGTGTAATAATTGGCGACGAGGTAATGAACAACCGTGCGAAAATGCAAAGAACAGTTGGCATCCTGGAGAAGTTCTCAAAAGGGAATGATTAGGAGGCCTTCATGGAGAGAATCGGCCAATACTTCGTGGCCAACGAGCTGGAAGGGGACGCGAACGCTACCAAACGAAGGGCGATCCTCCTAACTGTCTGTGGGGCCACAACCTATGGCCTCATGAAGAATCTCCTGGCCCCAGCAAAACCAACAGAGAAATCCTACGAAGCATTGTGTACGCTGGTCCAGAGGAAAGCATTTTGATGGCAAGATATTGATTTTACACGTGTCAACAATTGGAGGGCCAGGAAGTGGCGAGCTACATCACCGAACTAAGGCGCCTCGCAGGACATTGTGAGTTTGAAGGATTCCTAGAACAAATGCTCAGAGACTTTTTTGTATTGGGCATTGGACATGAGACAATCCTTCGCAAACTGTTGACTGTAGAAACTCCGAATCTAAGTAAAGCCATAACAATAGCCCAGGCATTTATGTCCACCAGCAACAACGCCAAACAGATTTCACAGAACAAAGAAGCTTTGGCCAGTACTGTGCATAAAGTAACGTCGGTTTTGAGCAGAAATGTAATGGCAGAACGTACACGCCGGCTGCTGTGGCCTGACCTCAATTGACCCAGAGTCCGCCATCATCTGTTAATGCGAGGCAGTTAACACCCTGTTGGTGCTGCGGAGGTGATCATTGGCCCCAGCAATGCCGCTTTAAGCACTACGCGTGCAATGGTTGCAGAACAATGGGACACCTCCAACAAATGTGCAGGCGAGCTACAAACCCTGCAAACCACCACGTTGCAGAGGAAGATCGATCTACTGTGGATCAGGCTGAATTAGAGACTCGTACTGAGGAGGCAGAAGTGTACGGGGTACACACGTTCACTTCGAAATGTCCACCTATAATGTTGAAAGTTGAACTGACCGGCATTCCAGTATCTATGGAGCTAGACACGGGGGCAAGTCAATCCATAATGAGTAAAAAGGCCTTCGACAGGCTGTGGGGAAATAAGGCACACAGGCCCAAGCTCAGCCCCATTCACACCAAACTAAGGACTTACACCAAGGAACTAATCCCGGTAATTGGCATTGCAGAAGTCAAAGTCTCCTGCGATGGAGCAGCACACGAACTCCCGCTGTGGATTGTACTAGGGAATGAACCCACATTGTTTGGCAGAAGCTGGCTGGGAAAAATCCGCTGGAACTGGGACGACATCCGAGCGCTTTCGTCCGTTGATGACGCCTCATGTACCCAGGTTCTGAGCAAGTTTCCATCATTGTTTGAGCCAGGCATTGGAAGCTTTTTGGGGGAGAAAGTGCAGATCCATTTGGTTCCCAGTACGCGACCCATCCACCACAAGACTTGGGTGGTACCGTACATCAGTAGTGCAGCAGCATAGAGTGGCATTTGTGAGTTTGGTAAGTGGGTGATGCTGTTTTGTCTAGTTTTTCCTACCAGTGCTGACACCAGAGCAGCTGATAAGGAGTGCGAGAGTAGGAGACGGAGGCCCAGAGACCAGCCCAACCAGCTGCAGACAAAGATAGAGGGGTGAGAAATCGAGAGGTGACGTCAGAGTGCGGGGAGGAGCAGCGTCAGCGGCAGTCCGGGGTCAGCGGCCTACAAAGGCCCAGCGGCAGTCGGTGAGCGAGCAGTGCGGGGAGGAGGGACAAGAAATCAAAAAGTGACGTCACAGCCAAGCTGGCAAGTGGTTGGCTGATCGGCTGGTGAGTATATCTCTTTGATTTTGTGTTCTAATAGATAAGAGGATAAATTACTAAATAGCTGTTTAATGTGTGTAGTGGGAGTCAGTGTTTTTGCTGGGTAATTTAAGGATAACTAGTGGGATGGCAGGGCAGCTCGTTCAAACGGAATGCAACACCTGTGCCATGTGGGAATTCCTGGATGCTTCCTGCAATGGGGATGACCACATGTCCAGGAAGTGTCTCCAGCTCCTCCAACTCGAGCGCCGAGTCTCGGAGCTTGAGCGAGGACTGGAGACTCTGAGGAGCATCTAAGAGAACGAGAGGTACGTGGATAGCTCGTTTCGGGCGTTGGTCACCCCACAGATTAAAAGGGTACAGGAGGATAGGGAATGGGTGACCATCGCACACAAGAGTATGGTGAGGCAGGTAGTGCAGGAGTCCCCGGAGGCTATCCCGCTCTCCAACCGGTACTCTATTCTGACTACTGGCGAGGGCAGTGATGCCTCTGGGGAGTGCAGCCTAAGACCAAGTCCACAGCACCGTGGGTGGCTCAGCTGCACAGGGGGGGAGGAAGAAGACGGGAAGGGCTATAGTGATAGGAGATTCAATAGTTAGGGGAGCAGATAGGCCTCCCTGGTGCAAGGGTCAATCATGTCACTGAGGGACTGCAGGGCATTCTGGGGAGGGAAGGGGAACAGCCAGTGGTTGTGGTCCACATTGGTACCAACGACATAGGTAGAAAGAGGGGTGAGGTCCTGAAAGCTGAGTTTAGGGAGCTAGGAGTAAGATTGAAAGCCAGGACCTCAAAGGTGGTAATCTCAAATTGTTGCCAGTGCCACATACTAGTGAGGGTAGAACGAGGAAGGCTAGTCAGATAAATACGTGGCTGGGGCATTGGTGTAGGAGGGAGGGCTTTAGTTTCCTGAACAATTGGGACCGCTTCTGAGGTAGGTGGAACCTGTACAAGTCGGACAGGTTACACCTCAACAGAGACGGGACCAATGTTCTCGCGGGTGGTTTTGATAGTGTGGTTGGGAGGGCTTTAAACTAGCTTGGCAGGGGGATGGGAACCCAGGAGAGGGCTCTGAGCTAGTTAGAGTGGGTGAGAGCTCAGATGAACAGAACCCCAAGAAAGGATGCAAAAAGCAGGAGGCAACAGAGCAGAGTAGCACTGGGGTAAGTGTAAACCACAAGGTGATAGGAAGGGACAATATGTATGAATATAAAGGGGCTGCAAGAGGGGTCAAAACTAAAAATCATGGTTTAAAAACTAGTATTAAAACACTTTACCTAAACGCACGCAGCATTTGAAACAAAGTAAATGAGTTGACGGCACAAATCATTACAAATGGGTATGATTTGGTAGCCATTACTGAAACGTGGTTGCAGGGTGGCCAAGACTGGGAATTAAACATACAGGGGTATCTGACGATTCGGAAAGATAGACAAGAAGGGAAAGGAGGTGGGGTAACTCTGTTAATAAAGGATGATATCAGGGCAGTTGTGAGAGACGATATTGGCTCTAATGAACAAAATGTTGAATCATTGTGGGTGGAGATTAGAGATAGTAAGGGGAAAAAGTCACTGGTGGGCGTAATTTATAGGCCCCCAAATAATAACTTCACGGTGGGGCGGACAATAATCAAGGGAATAATGGAGGCATGCAAAAAAGGAACGACAATATCATAGGGGATTTTAACCTACATATCGATTGGTCAAATCAAATCGCATGGGGTAGCCTTGAGGAGGAATTCATAGAATGCATACGGGATTGTTTCTTAGAACAGTATGTTACAGAACCTACAAGGGAGCAAGCTATCTTAGATCTGGTCCTGTGTAATGAGACAGGAATAGTAAACGATCTCCTAGTAAAAGATCCTCTCGGAATGAGTGATCACAGTATGGTTGAATTTGTAATACAGATTGAGGGTGAGAAAGTAGTGTCTCAAACGAGCGTACTATGCTTAAACAAAGGGGACTACAGTGGGATGAGGGCAGAGTTGGTTAAAGTAGACTGGGAACACAGACTAAATGGTGGCACAATTGAGGAACAGTGGAGGACTTTTAAGGAGCTCTTTCATAGTGCTCAACAAAAATATATTCCAGTGAAAAAGAAGGGTGGTAAGAGAAGGGATAACCAGCCATGGATAACCAAGGAAATAAAGGAGAGTATCAAATTAAAAACCAATGTGTATAAGGTGACCAAGGTTAGTGGGAAAGTAGAAGATTGGGAAAATTTTAAACGACAGCAAAGAATGACTAAGAAAGCAATAAAGAAAGGAAAGATAGATTACGAAAGTAAACTTGCGCAAAACATAAAAACAGATAGTAAAAGCTTTTACCGATATATAAAATGGAAAAGAGTGACTAAATTAAATGTTGGTCCCTTAGAAGATGAGAAGGGAGATTTAATAATGGGAAATGTGGAAATGGCTGAGACATTAAACAATTATTTTGCTTCGGTCTTCACAGTGGAAGACACAAAAACCATGCCAAAAATTGCTGGTCATGGGAATGTGGGAAGGGAGGACCTTGAGACAATCACTATCACTAGGGAGGTAGTGCTGGACAGGCTAATGGGACTCAAGGTAGACAAGTCCCCTGGTCCTGATGAAATGCATCCCAGGGTATTAAAAGAGACGGCGGAAGTTATAGCAGATGCATTCATTATAATCTACCAAAATTCTCTGGACTCTGGGGAGGTGCCATCGGATTGGAAAGCAGCTAATGTAACGCCTCTGTTTAAAAAAGGGGGCAGACAAAAGGCAGGTAACTATAGGCCGGTTAGTTGAACATCTGTAGTGGGGAAAATGCTTGAAGCTATCATTAAGGAAGAAATAGCAGGATATCTAGATAGGAATAGTGCAATCAAGCAGACGCAACATGGATTCATGAAGGGGAAATCATGTTTAACTAATTTACTGGAATTCTTTGAGGATATAACGAGCGTGGTGGATAGAGGTGTACCGATGGATGTGATGTATTTAGATTTCCAAAAGGCATTCGATAAGGTGCCACACAAAAGGTTACTACAGGAGATAAAGGTACGCAGAGTCAGAGGAAATGTATTAGCATGGATCGAGAATTGGCTGACTAACAGAAAGCAGAGAGTCGAGATAAATGGGTTCTTTTCGGTTGGAAATCAGTGCTTAGCGGTGTGCTACAGGGATTGGTGCTGGGACCACAACTGTTTACAATATACATAGATGACCTGGAAGAGGGGACAGAGTGTAGTGTAACAAAATTTGCAGATGGCACAAAGATTAGTGGGAAAGCGGGTTGTGTAGAGGACACAGAGAGGCTGCAAAGAGACTTAGATAGGTTAAGCGAATGGGCTAAGGTTTGGCAGATGGAATACAATGTCGGAAAATGTGAGGTCATCCACCTTGGAAAAAAAAACAGTAAAAGGGAATATTATTTGAATGGGGAGAAATTACAACATGCTGCGGTGCAGAGGGACCTGGGGGTCCTTGTGCATGAAACTCTTTTTGGAGTCCTTGTGCATGAATCCCAAAAAGTGAGTTTGCAGGTGCAGCAGGTAATCAGGAAGGCGAATGGAATGTTGGCCTTCATTGCGAGAGGTATGGAGTACAAAAGCAAGGAGGTCCTGCTGCAATTGTACAGGGTATTGGTGAGGCCGCACCTGGAGTACTGCGTGCAGTTTTGGTCACCTTACTTAAGGGAGGATATACTAGCTTTGGAGGGGGTACAGAGACGATTCACTAGGCTGATTCCGGAGATGAGGGGGTTACCTTATGATGATAGATTGAGTAGACTGGGTCTTTACTCGTTGGAGTTCAGAAGGATGAGGGGTGATCTGATAGAAACATTTAAAATAATGAAAGGGATAGACAAGATAGAGGCAGAGAGGTTGTTTCCACTGGTCGGGGAGACTAGAACTAGGAGGCACAACCTCAAAATACGGGGGAGCCAATTTAAAACCGAGTTGAGAAGGAATTTCTTCTCCCAGAGGGTTGTGAATCTGTGGAATTCTCTGCCCAAGGAAGCAGTTGAGGCTAGCTCATTGAATGTAATTCAAATCACAGATAGATAGATTTTTAACCAATAAGGGAATTAAGGGTTACGGGGAGCGGGCGGGTAAGTGGAGCTGAGTCCACGGCCAGATTAGCCATGATCTTGTTGAGTGGCGGAGCAGGCTCGAGGGGCTAGATGCCTACTCCTGTTCCTATTTCTTATGTTCTTATGTTCTTATGTTCTTATGTACATGATGCGTGAAAAAGTGGAAATTGAGCTCGATAGGCTGCAACATGAAGGCATCATCGCGCCGGTGGAATTCAACGACTGGGTCAGTCTGATTGTCCCGGTACTCAAGGAGAACGGCACGGTTAGAGTTTGTGGGGACTATAAAGTAACGATTAACCCTATTTTGCTGCAGGACCAGTACCCTATACCCAAGGCAGACGACCTATTTGCGATCCTGGCTGGAGGGAAAACATACACCAAGCTGGACCTGACCTCGGCCTGCATGACGCAGGAGCTGGAGGAGTCTTCGAAAGGCCTCACCTGCATCAACACGCACAAAGGTATGTTTATCTACAACCAGTGCCGGTTCGGGATTCGGTCGGCCACGGCGATCTTCCAGCATAACATGGAGAGCCTGCTAAAGTCGGTTCCTTGTACAGTGGTCTTCCAGGACGATATATTGGTTACAGGTCGGGACACCATGGAGCACTTGAAGAATCTGGAGGAGGTTCTTCTTCGGTTGGATGACGTGGGGCTCAGCTTGAAACGCTCGAAGTTTATTTTCCTGGCACAGGACGTCGAATTCTTGGGAAGGAAAATCACAGCAGATGGCATCAGACCCACCAACGTCAAGACGGAAGCCATTAAGAACGCGCCGAGACCACAGAACGTGATGGAGCTGCAGTCGTTCCTGGGACTCCTTAACTAGTTCGATAATTTCTTACCTGGGTTAAGCACCCTGCTAGAACCCCTACATGCGCTACTGCGCAAGGAAGACGACTGGGTGTGGGGGAATTCACAAGAGGCTGCCTTTAAGAAAGCCAGAAATCTGTTGTGTTCTAACAAACTGCTTGTCCTGTATAACCCTTGTAAACGATTAGTGCTAGCTTGCGATGCGTCGTCATACGGGCTTGGGTGTGTGTTCCAACAAGCTAATGAATCGGGGATTTTGCAACCGGTCGCCTATGCGTCCAGGAGTTTGTCCAAGGCTGAAAGGGCCTACAGCATGATTGAAAAAGAGGCTCTGGTGTGCGTTTACGGGTAAAAAAAATGCACCAGTACTTATTTGGCCTCAAGTTTGAGCTTGAAACTGACCTCAAGCCGCTCATATCGCTGTTCTCTGAGAGCAAAGGGATTAATACCAATGCCTCTGCCCGCATCCAAAGATGGGCGCTCACACTGTCGGCATACAACTATGTAATCCGCCACAGATTGGGCACAGAGAACTGCGCAGATGCTCTCAGTCGGCTGCCATTGCCCACCACCGGGGTGGAAATGGCACAGCCAGCGGACTTGCTCGTGGTCATGGAGGCATTTGAGAACGAAAAGTCCCCCATTATGTCCCGCCAGATCAGGATCTGGACCAGCCAGGATCCTTTACTGTCCTTGGTAAAAAACTTTGTCCTCCATGGAAGCTGGTCTGGTGTCCCAGTGGAGATGCAGGAGGTGATGAAGCAGTTCCACAGTTGCAAAAACGAGTTGTCCCTGCAGGCGGACTGTCTATTGTGGGGCAATCGTGTGGTCTTGCCCAAGAAAGACAGAGACACATTCATATCTGAACTACACAGCACCCACCCAGGCATCATAATGATGAAAGCCATAGCCAGATCCCATGTATGGTGGCCTGGATTTGACTCAGATTTAGAGTCATGCGTGCGCCAGTGCAACACTTGCTCTCAGCTGAGCAATGCACCCAGAGAGGCACCGCTAAGTTTGTGGTCGTGGCCCTCCAAACCATGGTCGAGGATCCATGTAAACTATGTGGGCCCAGTTCTAGGCAAAATGTTTTTGGTTGTCATGGATGCTTACTCAAAATGGATTGAATGTGCAATAATATATGTAAGCATGTCCTCGGCCACCATTGAAAGCCTACGAGCCATGTTTGCCACGCACGGCTTGCATGATGTCCTAATCAGCGACAATGGGCCATACTTCACTAGTGCTGAATTCAAGGAATTCATGATGCGCAATGGGATCAAACACGTCATATCTGCCCTGTTCAAGCCCACATCCAATGGCCAGCCAGAACGGGCAGTTCAGACCATCAAGCAAAGCTTAAAACATGTGTCGGAAGGCTCCCTGCAGACCCGGTTGTCCCGAGTGCTGCTCAGTTACTGCACCAGACTCCACTCACTCACCGGGGTTCCCCCAGCCGAGCTGCTCATGAAAAGGGCGCTTAAAACAAGATTCTCTCTTGTCCACCCTGATCTCCATGATCTCGTGGAGGGCAAGCGGCATCAACAAAGTGTGTAACATAGAAACATAGAAACATAGAAAATAGGTGCAGGAGTAGGCCATCTGGCCCTTCGAGCCTGCACCACCATTCAATAAGATCATGGCTGATCATTTCTTCAGTACCCCGTTCCTGCTTTTTCTCCATATCCCTTGGTCCCTTTAGCCGCAAGGGCCATATCTAACTCCGTCTTGAATATATCCAATGAACCGGCATCAACAACTCTCTGCGGTAGGGAATTCCATAGGTTAAGAACTCTCTGAGTGAAGAAGTTCCTCCTCATCTCAGTCCGAAATGGCTTACCCCTTATCCTAAGACTATGTCCCCTGGTTCTGGACTTCCCCAACATCGGGAACATTCTTCCCGCATCTAACCTGTCCAGTCCCATCAGAATTTTATATATTTCTATGAGATCCCCTCTCATCCTTCTAAACTCCAGTGAATACAGGCCCAGTCGATCCAATCTCTCCTCATATGTCAGTCCTGCCGTCCCAGGAATCAGTCTGGTGAACCTTCGCTGCACTCCCTCAATAGCAAGAATGTCCTTCCTCAGATTAGGAGACCAAAACTGAACACAATATTCCAGGTGGGGCCTCACCAAGGCCCTATACAACTGCAGTAAGACTTCCTTGCTCCTATACCCAAATCCCCTTGCTATGAAGGCCAACATACCATTTGCCTTCTTCACCGCCTGCTGTACCTGCATGCCAACTTTCAATGACTGATGAATCATGACACCGAGGTCTCGCTGCACCTCCCCTTTTCCTAATCTGCC
Source organism: Pristiophorus japonicus (assembly GCF_044704955.1). NCBI lineage: Eukaryota > Metazoa > Chordata > Chondrichthyes > Pristiophoridae > Pristiophorus > Pristiophorus japonicus. Next base: position 186,075,511 of record NC_091984.1, read on the forward strand.
GCCATTCAGGTAATATTCTGCCTTCGTGTTTTTGCCCCCAAAATGGATAACCTCACATTTATCCACATTATACTGCATCTGCCATGTATTTGCCCACTCGCCTAACCTGTCCAAATCACCCTGCAGCCTCTTAGCGTCCTCCTCACAACTCACACCGCCACCCAGTTTAGTGTCATTTGCAAACTTGGAGATATTACACTCAATTCCATCATCCAAATCATTAATATATATTGTAAAGAGCTGGGGTCCCAGCACTGAGCCCTGCGGCACTCCACTAGTCACTGCCTGCCATTCTGAAAAGGACCCGTTAATCCCGACTCTCTGCTTCCTGTCTTCCTCTCTGCCAACCAGTTCTCTATCCATGTCAGTACATTACCCCCAATATCATGTGCTTTGATTTTGCACACCAATCTCTTGTGTGGGACCTTGTCAAAAGCCTTTTGAAAGTCCAAATACACCACATCTACTGATTCTCCCCTGTCTACTCTATTAGTTACATCCTCAAAAAATTCCAGAAGATTTGTCAAGCATGATTTCCCCTTCATAAATCCATGCTGACTTGGACCAATCCTATCACTGCTTTCCAAATGTGCTGCTATTTCATCGTTAATGATTGATTCCAACATTTTCCCCACTACTGATGTCAGGCTATATTTGTCACGTGATATTGAGATCAATGATCCTGTGTTTGTGCTCAATTATGGACATGGTCTCAAATGGCTTGCTGGCAGGGTCACAGCCAAAGAGGGGAGTAGGGTGTTTCAGGTCAAATTGGCCAATGGACAAACGCATAGAAAACATTTGGACCAAATCAAATTGCGGTTCACCAACAGCTACGAACAACCCGAAGAGGACACCACCAACATTGACCCTCCAACACGTACACAAGTGTCAACTGACATCATGGTTGACCACGAAACTGAACTCACCATCCCCAGCAGCTTGGCAAGGCTGGCTGCCCAACAACCCAGTGAAGAACTGACCAATCCACCCATACCCGCATTTGTACCGAGACGATCGACAAGGGAGCGTAAAGCCCTAGATTGTCTCACTTTGTAAATAAGTGTACTGTTGACTTCACGGGGGAGTGATGTTATGTATTTAACCCTTTGTAACCTGCATGACACCTGACCACCAGAGGGCCCACCTGTTGGAGTCCCAAGGGATCCCAGCATCCCTTGGAAGCACAGTATATAAGCAGGCCACCCACGAGATACCTGCACTCTGGAATCTTATTCAAAGATCTAAGGTCACACTTGCTCATTGCACACAGTACTCAGTCTCACCCTTTATTATGAACGTAATAACCCCAACCAGCGGAAATAGTTTCTCTCTATCTACCCTATCTGTTCCCTTTAATATCTTGAAAACTTTGATCAGATCACACCTTAACCTTCTAAATTCTAGGGAATACAACCCTAATTTGTGTAATCTCTCCTCATAACTTAACCTTTGAAGTCCAGGTATCATTCTGGTAAACCTACACTGCACTTCCTCCAAAGCCAATATATCCTACCTAAGGTGTGATACCTAATCGTAGCCAGAAAATCACCTGCAACGTCTTCTCTTCCCACTCCCACATTGTTACCTCAGGGCTCCACCAAGAGTATATCCTTGGTCCCTCCTATTTCTCATCTACATGTTGCCCTTTGGCGACATCATCCGAAAACACGGCATCCGTTTCCACATGTACACTGACGACACCCAGCTCTACCTCAACACCACTTTTCTCGACCCCTCCATGGTCTCTAATTTGTCAGACTGCTTGTCCGACATCCAGTACTGGATGAGCAGTAATTTTCTCCAATTAAATATTGGGAAGACCGAAGCCATTCTCTGCCACAAACTCCATTCCTTAGCCACCGACTCGATTCCGCTCCCTAACATCTGTCTGAGGCTGAACCTTGGTGTTATATTTGACCCTGAAATTAGCTTCCAATCACATATCTGTGGCATAACTAAAACCGCCTATTTTCACCTCTGTAACATTGCCTGTCTCCGCCCCTGCCTCAGCTCATCTGCTGCTGAAACCCTCATCCATGCCTTTGTTACCTCTAGACTTGACTACTCCAACACACTCCTGGCTGGCCTCCCACATTCTACCCTATGTAAATTTCAGGTCATCCAAAACTCTGCTGCTCCTGTCCTAACTCGCAACAGGTCCCGCTCACCCACCATCCCTGTACTCGCTGACCTACATTGGCTCCCAGTTAAGCAATGCCTTGATTTCAAAATTCTCATCCTTGTTTACAAATTCCTCCATGCCCTCGCCCCTCCCTATCTCTGTAATCTCCTTCAGTCTCACAATCTCCTGAGATATTTGCGCTCCATAAATTCTGCCCTCTTGAGCATCTCTGATTATAATTGCTCAACCATCGGTGGCCGTGCCTTCAGTTGCCTAGGCCCCAAGCTCTGGAACTCCCTCTCTAAACCTGTCCGCCTCTCTACCTCTCTTTCCTCCTTTAAAACGTTCCTTAAAACCTACCTATGTGATCAAGCTTTTGGTTATCTGCCGTAATTTCTTTTTATGTGGCTCGGTGTCAAATTTTTGCCTTATAATACTCCTGTGAAGCGCCTTGGGACATTTTACTACTTTAAAGGCGCTAAATAAATACAAGTTGTTGTTGTTGGTGCCCAGAACTGCTCCAGGTGTGGTCTAACCAGCGCTTTGTATAGCTGCAGTATAACTTCTACCCCATTGTATTCTAGTCCTCTAGATATAAAGGCCAGCATTCTATTTGCCTCTTTGATTAGTTTCTGTACCTGTTCATGACATTTTAATGGTCGATGTACCTGAACCCCCAAGTCTCTTTGGACCTCCACTGTTCTGAGCCTTGCACTATTTAGAATGTGCCCTGTACTATCCTTTTTAGGTCCAAAGTGGATCCATTTGCCACAGTTTTGCCCATTCACTTAATCTGTTGTTATCCCTTTGTAATTTTATGTTTCCATCTACACTGTGCACAATTCCAGTTATCTTAGGTGCATCACACACCTCACGATAAGATGATATATGCAAGCTGTTTCTGAAATTAGTTACATGAAGAGCTCCCGCCTTTATTTGCAGGGCAGCCTGGCATTTCCTTATTACATCCTGGTCAAATACAACTGAGAATGCATCAACACAAAAGAACCCAAGACTCCTCAATAAAGATCTTTATTGTAAGGTTGAACTGAGTAGATAAAAGTCAGAGACACTGATTGAGGAGACATGAGAGATTGTGTACAGTAGGGTATTTTTCTAACCCTGGAACCAGTTTGCAACATTCCCTTCGGGTCTTGTATATTGCTGTGTTGCTATGGACAAGTGGAGCTGCATGAAAAACATATTTTCTTTGATGGCACTATTCTATCTGTTTCCTCGAGTGCACAATAGTAACTGCCTTTGATCGTATGTTATTGGTTTTCAATGGGGATACCATACCTCTATAAATACTGCCAGTGGAGGGACATCTGGCCATAGCTGCCAGCAGCTGATTATATGCTGATGTGAGTTTCGTCAAGAGACCCACTTCCTTTTTTAACTCATTAAGAAGTTTGACTATTTTGTTGGTTGACCAGTGGCAGTCATCATCATATCATTATCATCATCATAGGCAGTCCCTCGGAGTCGAGGAAGACTTGCTTCCACTCCTGAAGTGAGTTCTTTGGTGGCTGAACAGTCCAATATGAGGGTCACAGACTCTGTCACAGGTGGGACAGATAGTGGTTGAGGGAAGAGGTGGGTGAGACTGGTTTGCCGCACGCTCTTTCCGCTGCCTGCGCTTGATTTCTGCATATTTTCTCGCGTTGAGACTCGAGCTGCTCGGCACCCTCCCGGATGCACTTCCTCTACTTAGGGTGATCTTTGGCCAGGGACTCCCAGGTGTCAGTGGGGATGTCGCACTTTATCAGGGAGGCTTTGAGGGTGTCCTTGTAACGTTTCCACTGCCACCTTTGGCTCGTTTGTCGTGAAGGACCAGCGCGTAAAGCACTTGCTTTGGAAGTCTTGTGTCTGGCATGCGAACTATGTGGCCTGCCCAGCGGAGCTGATCAAGTGTGGTCAGTGCTTCAATGCTGGGGATGTTGGCCTGGTCGAGGATGCTGATGTTGGTGCGCCTGTCCTCCCAGGGGATTTGTAGGATCTTGCGGAGACATCGTTGGTGATATTTTTCCAGTGACTTGAGGTGTCTACTGTAAATGGTCCATGTCTCTGAGCCATACAGGAGGGCGGGTATTACTGCAGCCCTGTAGACCATGAGCTTGGTGGCAGTTTTGAGGGCCTGGTCTTCAAACACTCTTTTCCTCAAGCGGCCGAAGGCTGCACTGGTGCACTGGAGGTGGTGTTGGATCTCGTCAATGCCTGCTCTTGTTGATGGGAGGCTCCCAAGATATGGGAAGTGATCCACGGTGTCCAGGGCTGCGCCGTGGAGCTTGATGACTGGGGGCAGTGCTGTGTGGCGAGGACAGGCTGGTGGAGGACTTTTGTCTTATGGATGTTTAGCATAAGGCCCATGCTTTCGTACGTCTCAGTAAATACGTCCTGGACTATGTCCTGGAGTTCAGCCTCTGTATATGTGCAGACGCAGGCGTCGTCCATGTACTGTAGCTCGACGACTTTCTTGAGGCACTGCTGGCGCGAATACACGACCTCATCTCTCTCATCTGGAGGGAGGAGAGCATGCAGGGGGATCTCAGAGATGCAGTAATCGTGACCATCTTTAAAAAAGGGGACAAGTCCGACTGCAGCAACTATAGAGGAATCTCCCTGCTATCAGCCACTGGGAAAGTCGTCGCTAGAGTCCTCCTCAACCAGTCGCAGTAATTCATCGTTCACAGAACACCTTGTTAAAGGGGCACCAACTTCATGCAACTGTCCTTGGCAACACTTTCTTGTTTGTTTAAAACCAGGTAATACACAGCATAAATTGGTCTGCAATACATCATCATGTCATTCACATATCATGGCACTGCACAAAAAGAGAGACAATCTAGTTACTTTGCAATCTATTTGATTGCACTTTCTACCTGTACTCCCTTCTAAATTGCAGTCACTCTGTGTGGCACTGACAATCATTGCCTAAAGATACACAATGGGGTAGATCTTGACTTTGTGGAATAGTGTAAAATGGGGGATAGTGAGATGGCAGCTCCTTTTACATCTCACCCCATTTTTATTTCCATTTACTTCAATCAGGGGAGATGTAATACAGGGCTGCCCACTCACGATCACCCGTTTTACACTATGGCACAAAATTGAGATCTACCCTAATGTCATCTGGTATCACAAAAACTGGACTATATTTAAATGAAGCCTCCCAAAAATGAATCTATATCAGATCAGTAGACTGACCTTAAAAGTGTGCACATTTCTTTCCAGCAATTCATACCGGGTTTAAATACTGCATCATGTATAAGTTCATTTACATAATTGAGACTCTGTTTCTCACTCTTACTGTATCAGAGCAACATGGTGTGCTAAAAGCAACAACAAAAACAACTGTATTTATATAGTGCCCTTAACATAGTAAAACGTCCCAAGGTGCTTCACAGGAGCGTAATCAGACAAAAATTGACACTGAGCCAAAGAAGGAGACATTCATGAGGGCTAAAAATTCACTGACCTTGCGACCGGTTTTTCAACGCTATTTTGCCGTTTTGGGTGAAAAACGGCAAACCGGGAAATTCGGAGAAGTCTTGTGCCGGCATTTTTCAAATACCGCTGGAGAGAGGAGCGTCGCCGTGCAAGACTCGAAGTATCGCTTTCATCAAAAATTTGGCTCAGATCTGAGCGCACCCATTTTAGGACGAAAAAAAACAGCAAGGAAAATGTTGCGTTGCAGCTCTTGGATCAGCGGTAAGTATGAAAACCTGCAATAAAGGTAAGTCAAAGTTTTAATTTTTAATTCGTTTGCAACAATTCGCTAGTTAAGTGTCTTGTGAATGTTTTGTGATTTTTTATTTTTTTAATTTTGCAATTTCTTTTTAGGTGTTTTCCCCCTTCCCACGGCCCAACTCGCAGCGGTATCGGCCTCGGAGTAAAGTTGGCGAGGATTGCGGTTTGCGCCACGAATCCTCGTGCAATGCCGATTTTTACTGTGTGCAAATTGAAGCTCGACTTTACTGCCTCATAGCCATAGTGTTGCCATAACGATAATTTGGGCGAAAAAATACAATTATGGCCGAGCACCGAATTTCTAGCCCTGTACAGACTGGTGACCAAAAGCTTAGTCAATGAGATAGGTTTTAAGGAACGTGGAGAGACAGAGAAGTTGAGGGAAGGAATACCAGAGGTTGGGGCCTAGACAGCTGAAGGCACGGCCGCCAATGGTGGGGCGAAGGAATTGGGGGTTGCATACGAGGCCAGAGTTGGAGGAATGCAGAGTTCTCAGAGAGTTGCAGAGCTGGAGGCGGTTAGTCACTTAAAGAGGCATGGTTGACCTATTAAAACAGTGGTATGTGACTCTAGCAGGAAATTTGCACACAGATAAGCAGTGACATGATTGATGATGTATGGCACTGATGCATCACTAGTGTATGTAATTTTAAAAATGTATTCTTCAAAACAGAAAACCTTATCATAAAAGTTGAAGTTATGCCAGGTACTGTAAACATTTTTCTGGTGGCCAGAATGACAGATGTGGAAAGAGATCATGTAGAACTGGCTGTTTCATCAATGAGGAGCCATTGCCTATCATCATCATCATAGGCAGTCCCTCGAAATCGAGGAAGACTTGCTTCCACTCTAAAAGTGAGTTCTTAGGTGACTGAACAGTCCAATACAAGAATTACAGTCTCTGTCACAGGTGCGACAGACAATCGTTGAAGGAAAGGGTGGGTGGGGAGTCTGGTTTGCCGCACGCTCCTTCAGTTGCCTGCACTTGTTTTCTGCATGCTCTCGGCGATGAGACTCGAGGTGCTCAGCGCCCTCCCGGATGCTCTTCCTCCACTTAGGGCGGTCTTTGGCCAGGGACTCCCAGGTGTCGGTGGGGATGTTGCACTTTATCAAGGAGGGTTTGAGGGTGACCTTGAAACATTTCCGATGCCCATCTGGGGCTCGCTTGCCATGTAGGAGTTCCGAGTAGAGCGCTTGCTTTGGGAGTCTTGTGTCAGGCATGTGAACAATGGAGCTGGTCGAGTGTGGTCAGTGACTCGATGCTGGGGATGTTGGCCTGATCGAGAACACTGACATTGGTGTGTCTATCCTCCCAGGGGATTTGCAGAATCTTGTGGAGACTTTGTTGGTGGTATTTCTCCAGCGATTTGAGGTGTCTACTGTATATGGTCCATGTCTCTGAGCCATACGGGAGGGCGGGTATCACTATAGACCAGAAGCTTGGTGCAAAATTTCAGGGCCTGATCTTCGAACACTCTTTTCCTCAGGCAGCCGAAGGCTGCGCTGGCACACTGGAGGCAGTGTTGAACCTCGCTGTCGATGTCTGCCCTTGCTGATAATAGGCTCCAGAGGTATGGAAAGTGGTCCACGTGTCCAGGGCCATGACGTGGATCTTGATGACCAGGAGGTAGTGCTGTTTGGCGGGGTCAGGTTGGTGGAGGACCTCTGTCTTACGGATGTTTAGTGTAAGGCCCATGCTTTCGTATGCCTCAGTGAAGATGTTGACGATGACTTGGAGTTCAACCTCTGAATGTGCGCAGATGCAAGCATCGTCCGTGTACTGTAGTTCGACGACAGAGGATGGGACAGTCTTGGATCTGGCCTGGAGGCGACGAAGGTTGAACAGATTGCCTATCAGAGTATGATGATGGTGCTCTTACAAGAAGACAAGCCCACTCTCTCTCACTCTCTCTGTTTCTAGTACAGGTACAACCAGTGTCATTAATGAGGGAGACATTTCCCCCCATATTTTTTTGTCTTTCCTGTCTTATTCCCTTCCCACCATTCCCCATGATGTACCCTAAACAGTGACTGCACCTCAAAAGTACTTAATTGTCTGTCGAGTACTTCAGGACGCCCTGAGGTTGTGAAAGGAAATGCAAGTTCTTTCTTTCCAGGTAGTTCCTCCCTTTCTGAATGAACATTGACTCTAATTTTGACGCATAACTAGAATGAAAGTAAAATGAGTAACCCTGCTTCGATGGAGTGTAGGCCAGAAAAACAGGGCACTGTGACCATTGTACCCAGTCACTGAGCTTGGTGATCAAACTCTAGGTAGTTGGGAGAGCAGCTGACTGGGTCCGATAGCTGAATCAATATTGAACATGAGTTGAAAATAAATATTTGAAAGAGATTGGGGGGGGGGGGACTTTGAAAAAAAATTGGTTTTGAAAAAAAGCTTTCATTATTTCATGCATTTCAGATGTAGAAAAAAAATAGAAAGGCTTCTTTTATTGACGTGTTAGGTGCAGTTTTAGTGTTTAACATATTCCCCTGCACTTTGTACAACAGTTAAGATGGGGTCCAAAGTTCAGTGGCTGCAGGAGCGGATGGATAAATGTGAACCTAGGAAAATGTGCCCAGTTCGAATGTAAACAGATGAGCTAGGCTACGTTTATGATGACCAAAGCCGGACACTTTCTTGTGTAGAAAATAGGAGTTTGGGGTGATTTACTTGTTTTTGGAAGAGTATGTTTCTATGTTAGCTTGTTGGACCATGTGGGGGAAAGTTCAGTAACATCAGGGAGACCTTGTTATGACGAGAGTTAAATACATTGGAATTGAAAGAAAAAATCTGGGAGGAAAGTTGGATTAGTTACAACTTTGTTTGTGTGGGGGGTGCTGGGGACATGGTGACCAAATTAACACCTCTGCAGCAGGAGCTGGTCAATGCATTGGTGGGTTCTGGGATCAACAAGCAGACCCTGATCGAAGCTCTCCATGAACTCGATCCTTATCCACCTGCCAAGACGGACGAAGCTCAGGGGTCGACGATCAGCGCCCTGCCCAGCCACGGCTCCAAAACCGAGCCGCTGCCGCCCTCAGAGAACGGCCACCACCTCGACAAAGTATCCGGCGACGAGAGCTCGGAGGACGGCGACGAAGACTACGACACCCCGGCGATCCTGAAGGAACTGGACGACCTCAGCCCCGAAGAAGCCGCCCAGCAAAGGGCAATAGTGGAACAGCTTCTACAGTAAGGACCCTTTTCCCCCTCCCCATTTGTTTTCTCCTCTTTAACAGGCAAACAACAACAAAAAAAGCAGAATATTGCCATTCCATCCCAGGTTGCCCCTGATCTTGTGCAGTCCATTCTGTGTAACGTGTGACGGAAAGCTGCCAGGCTGCATCAGGCGTGCCTCAGCTAGTTACTAATTATCCAATTGATTGTTATTTCTCTGTTCTTTTGCAAAATATAAACGAAAATAGTATAGCCGTCCCGTTTTGGTTACATTTGATCATTAACTACTGATTATACACGCGGCCGGAAGCGTGTGACCGATAGGGAAAGTCTGCCCAGATTAAAGTTATTTCTTTTTCTGTTATTAATTAATTTCTTTGTGTGCAAATTCGATCGTTACGGGACTTGTCTATTTCGTTCGTACAACATGTCAATTACAACAAAGTTGCACCGTGCAATGACTGTGTGTGTGTGTGGCAGAATTAGGTAAAAGGGAATACTAATGTCCTTTATAATTCTGCACACTGAATTCGTCTCGATATTTTTCATTTGTCACTGAACTTTGTTGAAATTAAATCGATAGTAACGTTACAAGGTACAAATAATCGTCTGTTACAGCCTCTGGGTAAATAGTCAAATGTTACAATTTAAAACATTGCACAAGAAAATGGGTTAATATCGAAAATGAACTGTTTACCCAATAAAACTGGGTAAAACTGCTAATCATTGAAGTTACTGCAGGCATATTTTGTATACTAACGAATTATTTCGGCTTGGCCAACTTTAAGGAAAGTTAGTTTTAAATAAGCATAATTTAAACTGTCCTATATAAATATATATATAAACAGTTACCGTATTAGTGGTGAATGTTTTAAAATCTCCTTTATTAAGTTAATGTTTTCCTTTGATCGTAAAGCAAGACATCACAATCTGGAAATTCTCGAACGAATTAAACCAAATTTGACCAACGGCCTATGAACCGTTAATAATAGGATTTATAATTCGTTTTGTAGTGAGGATACCGATTGATATGATTATATATTTGATTTGATTGTATTGATTCTGTGAGGTGGGTAACAGGTTGTTCGAATTGGATTCATTTTCGTAACTTACAGCAGGGAGCAGTCAGCTAGCGAGAGCTGTGTTAATTGCGCGGGTCAAAGTGTCCGCTTGGACTTTACATTAATATAGTGCTTTAATAATCAACCCGGCTCCCCTTTAAAAGCTACCAGGCTCAGGTTGATACGTAACCGAGTGTGGTTATTGAATGGCAGGAGAACGGGGGAACAGACCCGTTACTGAACCAGTGGCCAGCATCGCAGAGAAAGCACAAATTGGAGTTTGTAAAGCAGAAAAAAAGGTGGAAAAGAGCGCTTGTTTGTTCCAAGGTGATTTGGACTTTGGTCCAGGTGGCTGTTTTATCTACTGCTCAACATCAATAGTTCAATAAAAAAGTAGTTCAGGATTAACACAGGGGATTACCACATTGATTTGTTTGGGCAAAACTATATAAAATACGGTACAAAATGTTCATTATGTTTTTAAAAAAATACTTTAACCTATTTTCCACTAATTTTCCGTGTTTCTTTCGAGTTTGGATGCAAGTATTTTGCAGTGTGTGTGACGTGTCCCCGAGGTGTTATGTTCCCAGGGACCCGCCGCCACCAATGACCTTGCCGCACTATGTTCCTGGGAGATAAATGTACTGACGTTTTAATCATGGGACCTTCACCCTCCCCCTTCTCCAATTTATTCCAAATAAGCTCACTACATGTTAGAGTGCAGCTTGAATGGTGCCGAACAGAAATGACACCAGTTTGAAAAGGGCAGGGACCCTTGTGGCAGTGCTTGATGCGGTACATGCTCAACCAGGGCAGGTACATTGGTTCAGCCCAAATCCATTCCATATTAAAGCTGGAATGTTGGTTTTCAAAGGTGCTTTTAAATAGCCTTCTGAAAACTAGCCTGTTTAAGGAACGATTATAAGCACTGGGAAGGAACAATAGTAATGAACTAATCTCTTATTTAGCTGTATGATAAGAAATAAAAACTTGCATTTATATAGTGCCTTTCACAACCTCAGGGTGTCCCAAAGTGCTTTACAGCCAGTGAATTACTTTTGAATTGTAGTCACTGTTGTAATGTAGAAAACATGGGAGTCAATTTGTACACAGCAAGTTTTCACAAACAGCAATGTTATAATGACCAAATGATCTGTTTTTAATGATGTTGGTTGAGGGGTATGGGCCAGGGAGAACTCCTCATCTTCTTCAAATTGCATCATGGGATATTCTAGGTCCATCTATGAGGGCAGACAGGGCCTCGGTTTAAAGTCTCATCCAAAATACAGCACCTCTGACAGTGCAGCACTTCCTCAGTACAGCACCCAAGTGTCAACCTAGATTATGTGCTCAAATCTCTAGAGTGGTATTTGAGCCCAGAACCTTCTGACTCTGATTGAAATGCGATACCAACTGAGCCAAGGTTGGAATTTGCTAAATGTTACAGATTTGAATTCTAAGAAGTTTTTTTTACAAAGTGCACATAAGAGATTTGTTACAAAAACTAAAGCACATGGTATGAAAGAGAATGTAACTACATGGATAGAGCAGAGGCCAGGGAACAGAAAGCATTATTAGTATTAGGCAGTCCCTCGTATCGAGGATGACTGCTTCCACACCAAAAAGGGATGAGTTCACAGATGTTTCAATGAGGGACCTGACATTCTAGGTCCCGAACTACATATTGAAGGGTGGACGATGCCAATGCGTGAATTTTTTTAACTTGTGGTGGCCGTTGCACACCAGCCACCACATGGGCTTGACCCATTGGTAAGGGTTAATCAAGACGACTGGAGACCAGCTCTACTGCATGGACCTAGTATGCACACATGCTCCTACTATCCATAGATCGCAGTGTGGGCCGCTGGGCCTTCGGCTAAGGGTAAACAGATGGTTTTGAAATTGCCAGGGGCCACTTCCATTTTCTGTTTATTTAAATGATTTTGGACATGGACGCAAGAAGAATGATATTAAAGCAAAATACTGCGGATGCTGGAATCTGGAATAAAAAAAGAAACTACTGGAAATCTCAGCAGGTCAGGCAGTATCAGTGGAGAGGAAGCAGAGTTAATGTTTCGGGTCGATGGCCCTTCGAACAGATTCTTAACAAGCACTGAAAGAGGGAGGGGAGGAAAGAACAAAAGGGAAGGTCTGTGATAAGTTGGAAGACAGGAGAGATTAGAGAGACAAAAGGGGTGATGGCCCAAATTCAAATGGTAATGCCAGGAGTTAGAAAAACATTAGTAAAGACAGGGTGTGAATGGCAGGATAATAACCACCTGCCATTAGAGACAAGGAGAAAAATAGAAAGAAAGAAACAGGCTCTGCTGGGGGTGTGGGTGGGGAGGGTGGGGGCCGAAGGAGCCAAAGATTGGCAGCGGTTATGCTCTGAAATTTTTGAACTCAGTGTTGAGTCCAGAAGGCTGTAAAGTGCCTAAACGAAAGATGAGGTGCTGTTCCTCGAGCTTGCATTGGAGGCCGAGGACAGAGAGGTCAGAGTGGGAATGCAGTGGAGAATTAAAGTGACAGGCGACCAAAAGCTCGGGGTCACACTTGCAGACTGAACGGAGGTGCTCTGCAAAGCGGTCACCCAATCTACGCATGGTCTTCCCAATGTAGAGGAGACCATATTGTGAGCAGCGAATACAGTATACTAAATTGAAAGAAGTACAAGTAAATAGCTGTTTCACCTGGAAGGAGTATTTGGGGCCCTGGATAGTGGGAAGGGAGGAGGTTAAAGGGCAGGTGTTGCATCTCCTACCCTTGCACGTGGGAAGGGGAGGGGGTGCTGGGGGTGACTGTGGAATGGACCAGGATGTCGCGGAGGGAACGGTCCCTTTGGAATGCTGAGTGGGGAGGGGAGGGGAAGATCTGAAAGGTGCTGTCATCAGAGCAGATGTGACGGAGACAGAGGAACTAGGAGAATGAAATGGAGTCCTTACAGGATGCGGGGTGGGAGGAAGTGTAGCCCAGGTAGCTATAGGAGTCAGTGGACTTGTGGTGGATACTGGTCGAAAGCTTATCCCCAGAGATGGAGACAGAGAAGTTGATGAAGGGAAGGGAAGAGTCAGAGATGGACCATGTGAAGGTAAGGGAAGGGTGGAAATTGGATGTAAAGTGAATGAAATTTTCAAGTTTTGGGCAAGAGCAGGAAATGGCACCAATACAGTCATCAATGTACGGGTAAAAGAGGTGAGGAAGGGGACCTGAGTAGGACTGGAACAAAGAATGTTCCACATATCCCACGAAAAGGCAGGAATAGCTATGCGGTTTCCCATAGCAACACCTTTAATTTGGAGGAAGTGAGTGAAGTTAAAGGAGAAGTTGTTCAATGTGAGACAAGTACAGCCAGGCGGAGGAGGGTGGTGGAATGATATTGAAGTTTGGTGATGATACCAAATTAAGGGGCATAGCAAACTGAGGAGGAAGGCAGGAGGATCTAAACAGGCTAGCAGAGTGGCAGATAGGTGGCAGATGCAGTTAAATGCAAGCGAAGGTGAAAATTATCCTCAGTCTCTGACTCAGTAGCCAGTTGTGGTAAAGCATTTAATAACCATCTGTATGAAAACAGTTTTCTAACTTTCCCCTTCATACTTCTAGTGATAATCCTGAGTCTATAGGGTGGATCTTTGTATTTACTGGCTGGGTGGAAATCTGTTGGAGCAGATTGTCTCCTTATTGCAATCACCAGGGAAAACAAGCACAAAATCGTTTTATAAATTTGAAGACCTCCGTTAGAATCTCCCCAATTAACATTCTCTGTCCCCAGTGAAAAAATATCATTTTTGGGGGACTTTCTTCATAACTTTAACCTTTTATTCCTTATATTATTCTAGCGAATCTCCACTGTAGTTTTTCCGTTGCTGTAATGTTCTTCCAATAATGGGCTGACCAGAACTTCTTGCAATACTGCAATTGTGGCCGCACCAGTTTCTTTCACAAATTCAACATGACTTCCTTGTTTCCATATTCAATGACCCATGGCTACAACCCAGAAATCCGTTTGCCATTTTTATGGGGGGGGGGGGGTTCTATCTGCACTCCCAGCTTCCAAGATCTATGTATTTGCATCCCATATCTCTCTGTTATGAATCTTACTGCTTAGGATATGTTTCCTTTCAATTTTCTTTATTCCAAAATGTATTACTTCATAATTCACTGCATCTGCGAGTCCGCGGACCTGCTTAGGTTTTCTTGCAATCTTCTGCTTTATACCTTATTTTGCCATGCCCGGTAATTTGGTATCGTCAGCAAACTTCAACACCATAGGGAGCAGATTTCCCTCTTTCCGTGACTGGTGCTGTTGGATCATTTGCAGTACAGCAAACACAGGATGAACAGTTTAACGTCCCATCTGAAAGACAGCACCTCCGACAGTGCAGCACTCCCTCAGTACTGCACTGAAGTATCAGCCTAGTATTTTTGTGCTCAAGGCTCTGGAGTGGAACTTGAACCCACAACTTTCTGACTCAGAAGCCAGAGTGCTACCCAATGAGCCACTGATTATAATTGCCTAGCCTTACCAGATTATAAAATGATGACTCCTTCCTCATTCTCCTGAAACCTCACTGTAATCACCTACACATCGAGCTCAGTGAATGCTCAGTAAGATATCGGCACTTTTTTAAAAGTGCGTACTTTGCCAAGAGCTGAGTCAGGTGAGAATTGGTGGACGTTTTCTGTCCTGAAGCAAGTTCTACTCACAATCTAAAGGTCACAAACTCATGCCTGATTAGGTCACCATGACTTCTATTGCCTAGAGTTGCCAACCCTCCAGGATTTCCCTGGAGTCTCCAGTAATTGAAGATTAATTGCCAGGACACTGCTGCATGCAACTCTGGAGAAAAATCATAGGGGAAATGTAAAAATTCTGTGTTTTTTTCAATTTCTTCAAACATTTTCAATTATTAGTGATGACAATATTGGAGATGAAGAAAAATAGCTGTTTGATTGACAGCCAAGAATCATCCAATCGGGCAATGAAGGATCTGTTTGCTTTCCAATTGGCGAGGGAAGGTGGTATGCCGCGAGGATGGACAGGTCAGGTGATCAATGTTGAGGGCGGAGTGTTGGAGGTGGGAGGTCATGTGATGAAACCTCCAGGCTTAGATCCTACCAGAGTTGGCAACCCTATTGTTGCCTCTGACACTGGGAACTGAAATGTCTCAGAAGTGCAGGGTATTTCACTTTATTAGGATCAATTCGGACTCAATCCATTCTTTCCCACTTCGAGTGCTCCGCCGTTTGGCTGAAGGAAGTGACCGGATGTATGAGAAAAAGAGGAAACGAGGGGAAGTAATAAAGGACACTTTGTTAAACAGTATGTTCCAGCAAAGGGCTAGTTTACTGTCTCCATAATCCACCCACCATTCATTTCAGCAGGACTAATGGCAGCAGTCCACCAACCAAATTATTATTTATTAGCGGAATTAAGGCTTGAGCTTTTACCCAACATTTTTCATCTTAGTGTCAAGATGAATGAAAATTTCCATAAACAGATCAAGTCTCCTGTGATCTAAAGCCTATGCCCTTATACATGCCCTGGATGGCATAAGATGCCTAGTCTTAACAATTAACCATAACAGTTAGCTTTAATAATTAAGGTATCAACCTTGGCTCAGTGTTATTACATTCACCTTTGAATCAGAAGGTTGTGGGTTCACAATCCCGTACCAGGAACTTAGACATATTATCTAAGCCAACACTCCAGGGGCCAGAACCTCCACTTTTTTTATATGCTTAATGCTCACTTAACGCCCATTTTACCGCTGAAATGACGTATATCGCCCATATTTCGCCAATTCTGGCACAAATGGAAACTGACAGGCTTTTTTAGAAGGCATATCACCGAGCGTTATTTTCCCAATGGGCTTAACGCCGAGAAAAAATATCACCGCCCGCTCACTTTTTTTGGGCAGAATCAGCAGAATGAGCGAATTCAATGCGCATAATATCACCCAGCGTTACTTTACGAACGGAATTAACGCCGAGAGTCAATATTAACGCCTGGTGACTGTTTTTTGTCGTAAAGAGCACATTTATCCAAACTAGCGGCCATGGGGATCGGCCATCTTCAGTTTCACCACCTCGCACACATATCGCCCACAATATTGCTCGCTCAAAAAGTGGAACTAATTGGAATGAACGCCAGCGGTGTGGCTGGCACTTGTTAAATCCTGCTCGTACGTGAGGAGCTGATATCGAAAAGATTTGACTGAAAGAGCGCTGATATGAGTGACAGTTCTGACACACTGCTGTGTGTGTGCAGCTCAGACATCAAACCTTGGTGCCATTAAAGTTTACGTTGATTGATGTTAAGTTGTATTTAACCCTTTCATGGTAAGGAATCACCAGTGTGTAACGGTCCAGCTATCTGAGACAATGCGCAACAAGGTTATGTTCAATAACAAAAGTTTAATACCAACATTGGTCTGAAATCATAAGTATCACACCCAACCCCCGCCCACATTCCACTTTTTCTACCATTGACATCAATCACATGTTCAACATGTCCAGCAACACAGAATATAAAGGCAAAGCAGGAGCATGGTCCCCAGCCCCCATACATTGCAACAAATTGCATACACCCAGATGAAGATATAACACAGCCATCACCTGTGCACATGCACCTTACTTTCCTTCTCCCCTCTCCTTCTCCCACCTCCACCCCTTCCCCTCCTCGCTCCACGACGCTTGGCCGAGGAGCTCCTCAGGCAGTGTCTCATTGGGGGTGATGAAGGCAGATGCGTTGGTTGGATGGGTACGGGAGCGGGGGGTGCTGAGGGGGCAACATTCTCTGATGCAGAAGCAGGATATTGATCCTTGCTCTCATCTGTCGTTCGCAGTGGTGGTGCGGGACCTAGGGGTGGAGTGCTGCACTCTGGGACCACTGGGAGGGCTGTGGCAGCAGTGTTCCTGGCTATCGCATCCAGGGACTCCGCCATGCGCGGAATGTACTCTGTCATGGTGGCCATGTGTCGGGATATGCCCCCCAAAGCTTCGATGAGCTGGTCACCAATGTCTACAGTCCTCCTGGACAACTGTACCATCTCTCCGCTGTCATGTGGCGCTCGTGGAACAGACCTGCCACATCCACGAGACTTCCACGGGGTTGGCACCGTCCTGGGGACAAATGGGGTGGCCTGTGGAGAGGTGCTTGGGGCCGGCACCTCCAAAGTGGAGGCAGGAATGACCGGAGGACTAATAGATTGCCTTGGGACGGAATGGGTTCTGGAGTATGGTGATGCAGGTTCTTTGAAGTCTGCGCTCTCATCCATCAAGAACAGACCCAGCGGATTGACGGGCGATAATCGGAGCTCCTCAGCACCAGATGTAGTAGGATCGTCCACCGACTCCTGCCCCACGTCCCCACCTTCTGGCCTCTGGCCTTGCCTGGGGCTGCACTGCTGGCTGAGCTGCAAGACACAAATGAGGTTATTAGAGGAGAAGGGGGTGCTAGGGTGACAAGGTGAGTCCAGCGCTACACACAGCATATGCACGACAAAAACACCACCGCTCTCAAAATCATCGCAGACATTGCATTTCATCACCTTCAACATATTGTGCATTGCAATAATCTTCATTAGGCCAGCATTATTTCTGTGACACTTTTAGAAATCATCTATCATATATGATTGGTCGGATATGAATTGGTGTGGCATCTATTGACTTTACATCACGCAATGCGGTGAGCTTTACTCATGTGGCATCACTTCAGGGTCTGCAGATGCGTCCGTGGCTGTCCAGGGGTGCTTCCCCACGAGTGCTAGCACTCGCTCCTCCATCTCTGTGATATTGCTGGGGACTGGTGGCCCCCCCATCCGTTCGCCTCTGCTTGGACCTAATCGTCGATAGCTTCTTCTGTAAAAGGTGACAGGACGATATGGCATGAGATCATTGCGTGATATCATTGCTAGGTACTGTCAGAGAGACTGATACAAGACATAACCGACAGATGTACATGATTAATATGATTATTATCATTCTTTACCTAAAGACGTACACTGTGACCGCAGGCTTTGAGTAAAACATCCCCGGTAAAAGTGCAAGACCTCACATCTGCTGATAGTCATTCATGACTGTTACAAATCAAAATATATTAATACATAAGTACATGTAAATCAATGTAATGCTTACTCTTGTGGATCCCACAAGGTTGTTCCATCGTTTCCGGCATTGGTTGTCCTCACACACCTCGTTGGTCGCCGACGAGACCACCTCTGCTATCTCGGTCCATATCCTCTGGTAGGCCTTTGGGGTGGGCTTCCCACGCCCTCCCTGTGTCAAATCACCCCATCGTGACTCAACCTCCTGCAGGAAGGAGGCATTTTCCTTGTCTGAGAACTTCCTGGCTTTTTTGCGGCCTCCAATGTGCTCCTCTCCCACCTCACTGCTCTCTCCAATGTCAGTCTCCACAGCGTGCTGTGATGCCTCCTCCTCTCCCTCCATTATAGAGCAAAATCGGTCAAATATGTGGCTGGTAACAGCTACCTTTTGTTTGCCTACTTGCTGTGACGCTCTAAAGTCTCCCTCCTTCCTCCTAATGCAGCCACACCACACCCAGCCACACCTTCAGTCCTTTGAGCTCCCTCTCTCTCTCTGTCTCCTCTTCTGTGCATGTCATGGTGACCCTTGACCTCCAGAATCGCGGGAATCGAGCGTTGCCATGCCGTTGCTAAGGATGACCACACTTTACGGCAGAAGGTCAAAAATTTAATGCTACTGCTCATTTGATATTGCTTACGGTAATGCCAATTTTTAAAAATGTAAACTAGGTGTTTTGGGAATGGGCGAGAAGCCGGCGATCTGAAAACCCTTTTTTCCAGCCCATGATGGAAGTAACGCCCAAACCTCAAAAGTGGAGGTTCTAGCCCCAGGACACTACTGAGGCAGTGCTATTCTGTTGGAGGCATTATCATTTGGGTGATGGTAAACAGATGGCCCACCTGCCCTCTCATAAAAGATCCCACGGCACCATTTGTAAGATAAAAAGGGGAGTTCTCCCTGGTGTCCTGGCCAATATTTATCAAGACCGAAAGACTTGCATTTATATAGCACCTTTCACGACCTCAGGACATCTCAAAGTGTTTTACAGCCAATGCAGTACATTTGAAGTGTCGTCACTGTTGTAATTTAGCAAACGCAGCAGCCAAGTTGCACACAACAAGCTCCCACAAACAGCAATGTGATAATGACCAGATAATCTGTTTTTTGTGATGTAAGTTGAGGGATAAATATTGGCTGGGACAGTGGGGATAACTCCCATGCTCTTCTTCGAAATAGTGCCATATGATCTTTTATATCTACCTGCAAGAGCAGGCAGGGCCTCGGTTTAATGTCTCATCCAAAAGATGGCACCTCTGACATTGCAGTACTCTCTCAATACTGCACTGGAGTGTCAGCCTAGATTTCAAGTGTTCAAGTCTCTGGGATTTGAACCCATGATCTATCTAACTCCAAGGCAAGGGTGCTACCAACTGAGCCACAGATTATTTGGTCATTATCACATTTCTGTTTGTGGAACCTTGCTGTGCACGAGTCAGAAGGTAGGCTGTGGTGACCATACTTTAAAAAATACCTCATTGTCTATAAAGCACTTTGTGATGTCCTGAGGTCATGAAACATATATAAATGCAATTCTTCTTTAACCCTTAATTATGGTACTGTATATAGTTATTGGAGATTAGCTGGGATGTCCCCCTACGCTCTCTCATTTCTCCCAAAATGGAGATTAATGAATACAGCACAAAACTATTAATCAGCTTTATTTATTGATTAATAAATAACAGATGCCAAATAATATAGTGAAATACCGAAAGAGCTTAATACGTACTTAAAAGCAATGAATTTAGAATCAGTTCACGAGGAGTTAAATACACTTTCTAGAACATATTTCTTACAGAGTCTGATAAACAACCTTTGGATAAAATAGTTAAGTTTATCTCTTCCAGATGTAAGGTTATAAGTGGATGATGTGAAATCCAGCTCATCCGCGGAGTTCGGATCTCCCACCAGAACTAAAGACGATGGGCGAATTTCCCACATTTATTGAATCCATGAGTCCAGAGGCCTCTGCAGTCAGAACTGGCAGACATAACAGGAATTATTGCAAAGAATGCTGAAGAGTAAATGCTTTGTGTCATCTGGGTTTATGCCATGACTACGTACAATTTAATTTGCATCTGGAACAAAGCCCTTGTATACTGATTAATTTCCAGATCAAAAACCCTGTAGTCAATGCATTTACTGACCTAATTTACTAATTTTGAAATTTGGTAATGAAAAAGCAACTTCTAGTGTCAAGAAGAATGAGAGGTGATCTCATTGAAACAAAAAAATCTTACTGTGCTTGACAGGGTAGATGCAGGCAGGATGCTTCCTCTGGCTGAGGAGTCTAGGGCGTGAACCTCCACTTTTTTTGCATGCTTAACGCCTACTTAACGCCCATTTTAGCGTTGAAATTATGTACATCGCCCATTTTGGCACAAAATGGAAACTGATGGGCAATTTTAGGAAACTTATTGCTGAGCGTTACTTTCCCCATGTGCTTAACGGTGGGAAAAAATATTACTGCCCGCCCACTTTTTTTGGGCGGAATCATCAGAATGGGCGAAATCAACACCCATAATATCGCCCAGCGTTAATTTCCACGCTGATTTAATGCCGAGATTCAATAATACCGCCTGCCCACTTTTTTTTGTCGTAAAGAGATATTTGCCGAAACTAGCGGCCATGAGATCGCCCAGCGTCAATTTCACCTCCTCGCACACATATTGCGCATAATATTGCTTGCCCAAAAAACCACCCAGAAAAAGTGGAACTAACTGGAACTAATCACAGCGTTATGGACGCCATATTCTAGATCACGTGTCGCGTCCTTTAAAAGGCTGCTGTGCTTCAACCTCGGGGAGTTCGGATGTACTCTGCAGGTCGTTCGAATTGATGTGAACATCTTTACAAACATCTTGACCATACTGTGACCAATTGGAATTGAATAGATGTCTTTGTCGGGACCTTCCTTCATTGTGACCAATTGGTGGAAATCAGAGAGCTACTGCAATGGGGCCTGTCCTCTCTCACCCTCTCTTGATGACCAATTACAAGCAGCAGACTTGAGATCGCCGAAGGAACACTCCACTGCAATATGTGCCCAATGTAAGACGTGACAGACTGATGAGGAGGACCAGACGTTACACCCCCCGCAAGTACAAGGAGAAGCATTCTTACCTCGACTTGCCTGACACCATCTGCCTTCGGGGAGACTGCGCTTCCACAAAGAGGTTATCACTGAGGTATGCCAGCTGATTGCAGCCTGCCAGCACCATCAGTACTGCACTGTCGAGGTCAAAGTCACCGCGGCACTGTCGTTCTACGCCTCGGGTTCTTTTCAGGCCACAGCTGGCGACATTTGCAGACTTTCTCAGCATGTCACATGTCGCTGCATTAGACAGGTCACTGAAGTCCTGTACGCACGCAGGAGGGACTTGATCAGCTTCCCTATGACTAGGGAGGCACAGAGTGAGAAGGTTCTAGGATTCTCCAGAATTGCAAACTTCCCCAAGGTGCAGAGAGCAATAGACTATATGCGCATCATGATGTGGCCACCTTTTCAGGATGCAGAGGTTTTCAGGAACCACAAGGGATTCCACTCCTTGAATGTCCAACTTGTTGTCGACCACCAGCAAATTATACTGGTAGTGAATGCTCAATTTCCAGGCAGCATCCATGATGCTCACATCCTGCATGAGAGCCCTGAATCTGACTTGTTTAACAATCAGCCACAAGGTCAATGCTGGATGCTTGGTGGTAAAGGATATGGCCTCGCCACCTGGCTGATGACCCCCCTGCGTGACACCCACACTGAGGCTAAGAGGCGATACAACGAGAGCCACAGAGTAATTCGCAATATCGTGGAGAAAACCATTGGAATGCTGAAGCAGTGCTTTAGATGCCTGGACCACTCAGGAGGTGAGCTCCAATATCATCCTGAGCAGGTAGCTCAATTCGTGATGGTGTGCTCCATGTTGCACAACTTGGCTATCAGGAGGGGACAAGAATTGCCTGATGAGTCTGACAGTCCACCTCACCAGAGAGAGGAAGAGGAGGACGAGGAGGCAGACGCCGACATCAGCCCAGATAATCAGGCTGACGCTGAAGCCATACCCCCTATCATATATGTACTTTTGGGATCACTAGCCACTTGAGGCCATTGGGTTGCACGCATGTGTGTGCAGCCCAAGATTAAAAGGCCAGTCATTTTGTATATTAGGCACTTTGGGCCTTAATAAAGCAGAGCCAAGATCATACTTCTTGGAGTTAAACAGTACTCAGTCTAACAGTTATTGCATACACAACATTTGGAGATGAGGCAACAAGAACCTTTGCATGCAAAAATCAGCACAATTGGATTGTTGGAGTGATTTGTGGAAGGAGAAGATTGGGCACACTTTGTGAGCCATTTAAGCCAGTTCTTCGTGGCCAAAAAAATAGAGGAGGTTGGCGATTGGCGCCGGGCAGTGTTCCTCATGGTTTGCGGTCCAAAAATTTATGGTCTGGTAAAAGATCTACTCCTGCTTGTGAGTCCAACAGAGAAGATGTATGAAAAATGGTGTACACTGGTACAGGACCACCTTAAACCAGACAAAGGCATCATCATCTCGAGATACAGATTTTACACGCATGTTCACTCAAAGGGCCAGAATGCGGCGGAATTCGTTGCCGACCTGAGACGTCTAGCGGGACCATGTAAGTTCGAAGCTGTGTTGGCAGACATGCTGCGGGACTTCTTTGTAATTGGCATCAACCATGAGGTGATCCTGCGTAAACTACTGGTGTTGGAGACGTTGGACTTGAACAGGGCCATCACGATCGCTCAGTCTTGCATGATGACGGATAGAAGTCTAAAGCAGGTAACAGTGAAAAATCGAAACTCGGCAAGTACTGTAAATATGATTAATTCTGTGTTCGGCAGAGCGGCACATGGCGGGGCCTACTCGACTGCGTACGCGAAACCTGTGGCTGTCCAAAGTCTGCCAGTGGGAATGCATCCGATTTCTCCATGTTGTCGTTGAGGAGGAAATTACTGGCACCAGCAGTGCTGATTTAAGCAATATAGTTGCAAAGGCTGTCTGAGAGTGGGGCATCTCCAGCGCAAGTGTCCGCAGATGAGCAAGCGTGCTGCGACACACCACGTGGAGGATGAGAGTCAGACTAATGCGGATCCGGATACGCAATCCAAGATACCAGAGGAGGAAGTGTATGGACTGTACTCGTTCCTAACTAAGAGCAAACCGATAATGATCAACGTTGAAATTTAATGGGGTGCCGGTATCGATGGAACTGGATATGGGGCGAGTCAATCAATAATGAGCCAGGGGGCATGTGCGATACTAAGGCTGTGAGGCCCAGGCTGAGTCCATCAATGCCAAGTTGCAGCCATACACCAAAGAACTCATAACGGTGATTGGCAGTGCCACAATTGAAGTGTCGTATGATGGTGTGGTTCACGAGTTACCACTATGGATTGTCCCAGGCAATGGTCCAACGCTATTCGGCAGGAACTGGCTTGAAAAAATCAGATGCAATTGGAATGACATCAAGGCATTGTCGTTGGAGAAAGATACATGTGCCTAAGTACTGAGCAAGTTCCCCTCGCTGTTCGAACCAGGCATCGGCAACTTCACGGGTGCCAAGGTGCAGATCCACGTGGACTCGGATGCAAGACCCGTCCATCATAAAGCTCGGGCAGTTCCGTATATGATGAGGGAGAAGGTCGAAATCGAACTGGAGAGACTCCAGCGTGAAGGGATCATATCACCAGTTGAATTTAATCAATGGGCCAGCCCCACTGTTCCTGTGCAGTCAGAATCTGTGGTGACTACAAGGCTACTATCAACAGGCTTTTGAAACAGGATCAGTACCCGTTACCGAAGGCTGATGACTTGATTGCAATGCTAGCCGGGGGGAAGTCGTACACCAAACTGGATGTGACGTCAGCCTATATGACACAGGAGTTGGTCGAGATGTTGAAGAGACTTACGTGCATTAACACACATAAAGGACTGTTTATTTATCACAGGTGCCCTTTTGGAATTCGCTCGGCTGTAGCAAGACTTCAGAGGAACATGGAGAGTCGACTGAAGTCCATTCCCAGAACAGTCGTGTTCCAAGATGACATCCTGATCACAGGTCGTGACTCCGAGGAACATCTGAACAACCTGGAAGAGGCTCTACATCGTTTGGACAAAGTGGGACTCAGACTGAAATGCTCGAAGTGCGTCTGCATGGCACCAGAGGTCGAATTCCTAGGGAGGAAAATTGCTGCTGACATCAGTGCCTACGGACGCAAAAACAAAGGCCATCAAGAATGCACCAAACCGCAGAATGTGACGGAGCTGTGTTCGTTCCTGGGTCTATTCAACTACTTCGGTAACTTCCTACCTAAATTGAGCACCTTATTAGAACCACTGCACATGCTGCTAAGAAAAGGTGACAACTAGGTGTGGGATGCGTCTCAAGACAGAGCTTTTGAGAAAGCCACTAATCTGCTTTGCTCTAACAAGCTGCTAGTACATTATGACCCATGTAAACATTTAGTATTGGCCTGTGATGCTTCGTCATATGGAATTGGTTGCGTACTCCAAAAATCTAATGAGTTGGGTAAACTTCAACCAGTCATGTTTGCTTCAGAAAGTTTGTCTAAAGCGGAAAGAGCCTACAGCATGGTAGAGAAAGAAGCACTTACCTGTGTGTATGGGGTTAAAAAGATGCATCAGTACCTGTTTGGTCTTTGGTTTGAACCCGCATCCCGCATCCAGAGGTGGGCACTGACATTATCCGCTTATGATTATGTCATTCGCCATAGACCTGGCACCAAGAATTGTGCCGATGCTTTGAGCTGTCTGCCGTTGCCCACACCGGAGGCGGAATCTCCACAACCGGCGGACCTATTGTAAGTTATGGATTCTTTTGAGAGTGAAGGAACCCCTGTCACGGCTCAACAAGTTAAGACCTGGACCAGCCAGGCCCCGATTTTATCGGTGGTGAAGAGTTGCATCCTCAAAGGTGATTAGTCTGCCATATCCAAGCAAAAGTGTGAGAAGACCAAACCTTACATTTGTCGCAAAGACGAACTGTCTATTCAGTCGGATTGTATACTCTGGGGCAATTGTGTTATATCCAAGAAAGGGAGAGAGAAATTTGTACGTGAGCTACATAGCACACATCCTGGCATTGTAATGATGAAAGCCATCGCCAGGTCTCATGTATGGTGGCCGGGAATTGACTCTGAGCTGGAATCATGTGTGCATCTGTGCAACACTTGCACGCAGCTCATCAAAGCACCAGCGGAATCGCTGCTGAGTCTGTGGTCATGGCCATCCAAACCATGATCCAGGATCCATATCGACTTTGCAGGTCCCTTCCTGGGGAAGATGTTTTTAGTTGTGGTGGATGCATATTCGAAGTGGATAGAGTGTATAATCATGTCATCCAGCACATCCACAGCTACCATTGAGAATCTCACTGTCATGTTCGCGACACAAGGTCTGCCTGACATAGTTGTTAGTGACAACAGATCGTGCTTCACCAGTCAGGAGTTTCAAGAGTTCGTGAAACTCAATGGTATCAAACATGTAAGGTCAGCACCATTCAAACCTGCATCCAATGGGCAAGCAGAACGTGCGGTCCAAATCATAAAGCAGAGTATGAAGCGACTAACCCAAGGGTCACTGCAGACCCGCCTGTCATGCATACTGCTTAGTTACAGGACAAGACCACACACGCTTACCGGGGTCTCGCCTGCTGAACTAATGATGAAGAGAGGTCTTAAGACCAAGCTATCTCTTGTACACCCTGACTTGAATAATCATGTTGAATATAGAAGACAAAGTCATCAAGGGTATCACAATCATGTAGCTGTGTCATGCGATATTTCTGTAAATGATCCTGTATGTATTCTGAATTATGGTCAGGGTCCCAAATGGATTACTGGTACTGTCATGGCCAAGGATGGCAACAGAGTATTTATTGTCAAGCTCAAAAATGGGCAAACATACAGGAAACATATGGATCAGACAAAGCTGTGGCACACAGATGAAACGGAACAGTCGGAGGAAGAGATAATCGACGACCAACCAACCTACCCCCAGTCATCAGTGATCATCAGTGAATCGGGACTTTCAATCACTGACATGTTCAATGAAAATGGACTTTCAATCCCTGACATGGCCATTGCCACTCCCACCAGGTCAGCCACCCAGCCACCAGTCACAACAGACTCTGAACACTCACCCAAGGCTGGAGTTGAACTGAGACGGTCAACCCGGGAGCGTAAAACACCGGACCGTCTCAATTTTTAAAAGACTGTGTTAATATCTCAGAGGGGGGTATTGTCATGTATGTACTTTTGGGATCACTAGCCACTAGATAGCATCACTGTTGGAGGCCATTGGGCTGCATGCACGTGTGTGCAGCCCAAGTATAAAAGGCCAGCCATTTTGTGTATTAGTCACTTTGGGCCTTAATAAAGCAGAGCCAAGGTCATACCTCTTGGAGTTAAATAGTACTCAGTCTAACAGTTATTGCATACACAACACCCCTGCCCCCCTGTAGACCGCATGAACGGGCTCGTGGTGGCATGATAGCTGCAAGAGCCTTACGTAAGGAGCTCATCAATGATCACTTTGACTGAAAGAACGTTGGTGTTATTTACAAGGCTGACACACTGCTGGGTGTGCAGATCATACATCAATGGTGGGCATCACCTTGGTGACAGTTAAAGTTTAAGTTGATTGAAGTTAAGTGTAATTATACCCTTTGATGTTAAGGAATTACCAGTGTGTAACGGTGCAGCTATCTGAGCCAATGCGCTACAAGGTTTTGTTAAATAAAAAACATTTAAACCGAACATTAGTCTGAAATCATCAGTATTTCTGTATACCCTTCCCCACCCTCCCCCCCCCAGCTTCTCCTCCCCACCTCTACCCCTTCCACTTCCCCTCCTGACTCCAAGCCTCCTGGTCAAGGAGCTCCGCTTCTTTGTGGGGGGGGGGGGGTGGTGACGGCCGAAACGCTGTTTGGACGGATACGGGATACAGGATACAGGAGAGGACGGTCCAGAGGTGGGAACGTGTTCCGAGCCAGAAGCAAAATGTTTCTGCTGGCTCTCATGTGTGGTTGGTAATGGGGATGCGGCACCTTGGGCTGCAGTGCCGCGCTCCAGGACCACTGGGAGCCCTCTGCTACCAGCTCCAGGGCCTCCTCCATCCCTTCCATGTTATATATTATTTGTTGGACAAAAATTCGGTGCCAACTATGTTCTTGGTGCTTAGTAGGCTTTTTGCTACTGGTGAATCTCCCTCGTGCCTCCCACAACAGCCAAACAAGCACACACCACAGCCACACACGCTTTCAGTGCCTCTGAGCTCCATCTCTCTCTGTCTCCTCTTCTGCGCATGTCATGATGACCCTTGATCTCCTGAATTGCGGGAATCGAGCGTTGCCATGCCATTGCTAAGGACGGCGACACTTTACAGCAGAAGGTCAAAAAAATGTAATGCTAATGCCCATTTCATATCGCTTGCGGTAATGGCCATTTTCAAAAATGGAGACTAGGTGCTTTGAGAATGGGCGAGAAGCCGGCGATCTGAAAACCCTTATTTACAGACCACGCCGGAAATATCGTCCATTTTTGGGCGATAAGCGCAAAAGTGGAGGTTCTAGCCCCCAGAAATAGGAATCACAGTCTCAGAATAAGGGGTTGGCCATTTAGGACTGAGATGAGGAGAAACTTCTTCACTCAGAGAGTGGTGAATCTCTGGAATTCTCTATCCCAAAGAGCTGTGGAGGCTCAGGGCCCGAATTTGATGAAGGCCCCCGCCCGCCTAAATACCGCCCAAAGGACCGCCGATGGCTGCCGAGGTCCCTGACGGTTCTTTGGGTGGGTTTTCATCAGCAAGGTCCTTCGAAGGTCAGCGGGTGGCAAAGCAGCGACGTATGCCGCCAGCCTGGGCGGGAGCCGGCGGGAGCTCTCATTCTCGGTGACAAATGCGCTTGCCGCCCAAGTGCTGCCGAAGATGGAGTCGGGCCCACGGAGGAGCGAACACCTAAAAGTAAAAAGCATTAAAAAAAATGTCTGACGACCTTCAGGGGACCCCATCCAGGTAAGTCCCTGTACAGAAATAAATGTTAAAAATGCCACTAACCTGTTTTCCCCCATCTTGACACTTACCGTTGAGGACAGAGTTGCCTCCACTCAGCGGCCCACCGCCGTCCTGCCGCCGATTCCAGCCGACTCTCACCCACACCAATCTGGCATCTTGGCGGGCAGGAGTGTACTTATGCGCATCGGCCGTCCGCTGACATCGGCGGGCGCTTCCCGGCGGCTCTCCCCTCCCGCCCGCTCCGGTAAACGTCGAAAGTGGCACTGGGCGATTCGAGCAGAGGAATGTCAGCGGCAGTGGGTGGTAAGTTCACCAATTTCGGCCCCCCAGTCTTTGAGTATATTCAAGATGGAGATCGATAGATTTTTGGATATTAAGGGAATCAAGGGATATGGGGATATGCAGGAAAGTGGAGTTGAGGTCAAAGATCAGCCATGATCTCATTGAATGGCGGAGCAGACTCAAGGGGCCAAATGGCCTACTCTTGCTCCTAATTTTTATGTTCTACTTGAACTCTAGCTATTTTAAAACAGCGACATAAAATACTGACAGCTCGCTATTCTGTTACAGGCTGTAATGGCCTATGATTTCATCACCAACCATAACAGGATATCGTTGTGTTCTGAATAATGGTGTGTGCCATGCAGTGCCAGATGTTTCAATATTATTATCAGAATTTTCTTTCAAATGATCTGCCTCTGGATCACTACATAATGCTTCAGTTTACCAGCTACTAAACATCTAAAATGTATTTGCAAATTATGGAAAAAAGGAAATTCTGAACAATATTATTAAAAATAAGACTGTTATTTGCGAAGCAGCCAGCTAATTAACATTGTGAGTGAAGGAGAGGGCTGCTCCACTCTGATCGTTACAGATTCAGCAGCTTGTAAAGGCACTTGTTTCTAATGTGAGGCCATCATATTGTCAAACTTCAGTGAACACTTCATATCTTTGCATAATTTTGTATCTACATCAAGTATTTAATGCAACATTACTGTTGCACTTATTTGGACAATAACTAATACAGAAAGCATGGGATCCTAGATGTGTTTTAGCAGCTAGGCTATTCATTTTTCTCCCCCCACCTCCACCCCCCGCCCAGTTCCCTCCCTTCCTCTCCTAAAGATCCTCCCAAGTAAAAGACTTGCATTTTTGTAGCGCCTTTCACAACCACCGGACGTCTTAAAGCGCTTTACTGCCAATTAAGCACTTTTGTAGTCACTGCTGTAATGTGGGAAGCATGGTAGCAAGCTCCCACAAACAGCAGTATGATAATGACCAGATAATGTATTTTTGTTATGTTGATTGAGGGATAAATATTGGCCAGGACACCAGGGATAGCTCCCCTGTTCTGCTTCGTGTCAGCCTAGATCTTTGTCCTCAAGTCCCTGGAGTGGGACTTGATCCCACAACCTTCAGAGGCGAGTGTGCTACCCACCCACTGAGCCACACTAACACGTTGTGTAGCCATTCTTCACATGTAAGCTTAGATCGGCAATTCCAACATGAAATGTACCATACCTCTCTTCACCTGACATCTGCACATGCCCATCCAGCAGGAGGAATGCTGACCGACTCCCTGCCCCATTACCCTTCACCAGCCCTGGTTGCTATGGCTACTGGTAGCTCTCTCACCAATGGTCCAGTTGCAATCAGTTGCAACACAAATGACACGGACTGAACTCGGGGCCTTCCTGCTCTGTGGGGCTCAGTACCACAGCGACAGTGCATTTACCAACATAGGCATTAGGGGAGCTAGCCATGTTTTTCAATGGAAGAATTCATCAGATTAAACCAGGAACGAGTGAGCTAATTGCAGTGTTTTGCCATTAAAAGGGTAATTAAACAATAAATTATCCAACTGAATATTTGTATCAACAGAATTCTCCTAACGGCCAATAATGAAAATGAACTGTGTAAAACACAAGATACTGATGGAAACATTCACCTAGGGAAATGTTCAGTTGATGATTTTGTAGACATTTCATTATTTTCATTCTTTATTTTATTGCTGCTGTCGGGGTTGCTGAGAACGATTTATGCACAATCAAAAGTGCAACAATTTGTTCCCACATGCATAATTTATTAATTTGTGGTATTAAATGGCTGTATGATCAGGGGATTAGAGTTCATATGAAGGGAACTGAAAAGTCTGCAACAAAATTCAACAGTAAAATAGAAATTGCCAGGTTAGATAATGTTTTACAGTAAATATATTCATTTTTATTTGTCAAAAAATCATCAGGAGCAGCTAAGTTTTATTTTAGCATTTTGCATTTCAAGTTCCTTTTTTTGGCCTGGTCTCTGAGCAGGCTGAATGATGCCCAGGGTAGTATGGCAATCTGGCTGGACTAGGGTTATCTATGGTCTTTCGTAGTCCTTTAGCCTTAGCTATCTGGATTAATAAAGAAAATAGGCTAAAATGTATATAGCACCTTTCATGCCCTCAGGACGTCCAATGCGCTTTACAGCCAATGAAGTACTTTTGAATTGTAGTCACTGTTTTAATATAAGTAAAATATTGGCCAGGGGAGAACTCCCTCGTTTTTCTTCAAAATAGAGTCATGGGATTTTTATGAGAGAGCAGACGGAGCCTTGGTTTAACGTCTCACCTGAAAGGCAGCACCTCTGACAGTACAGCACTCCCTTGGCACTGCACTGGAGTGTCAGCCTAGATTTTGTATTCAAATCTCTGGAGTGGGAATTTGAACCCACAACCTCCTGATTCAGAAGCAAGAGTGCTACCACTGAGCCATAGCTGACACCTAAATATGTAATGAATCTATAATATAACACAATCTAATGCATTATTTCAGAAATA
The DNA here is from genome assembly GCF_044704955.1 of Pristiophorus japonicus. NCBI lineage: Eukaryota > Metazoa > Chordata > Chondrichthyes > Pristiophoridae > Pristiophorus > Pristiophorus japonicus. The sequence goes on from NC_091984.1 coordinate 186,106,613, forward strand.
CAGGGCAAGATCGAACATTTCTGCAAATCCATTCCATATTATTGTAATTATGACACTATTACTGTTATATACCCACCTATCAGTATCAGAGTCTTGGCTGCAATATGGCCTCTGTTATATCTCCGGCCCCATCACAAGGCTCTCAGCTATGACTGCCTCTGTTATTCCTGACCATCTTCATAAGGCTGTTTGTTATCACGCTATCTCTGTTACATCTTACCCTCATTGTAAGTCTGTCTAATATAACAGCGTGTCACCTTTAGCTCTGTGTTATAATGCTGTAGGGCCTATTCCCCAGGGGTTGGGTGGAAAGGTAACTTTCACATGTTTCAGACACTTTGAGACCAAAATAAAATCCTTCTTCTATTTTCGGCTAAAACACCCGATAAAAAGACATGGAGGCTGATAATGTTATCCTCGGAGGCTGCAGCACTGCTGTGTATCATGCACTGGCACTCTGTATCACAGGCTGTGGGTCTCGTTATCACTAGGCTCTGGGTCCCTGTGTCACTGGGCTCTGGACCACAAGTGTGGGTCTCTGTATCACTGGGCTCTGGGCCTCTGTGTCACTGGGCCTCTGTGTCTGGGTTCTGGTTCTCTGTATCCCAGGCTCTTGGTCTGTGTATCATTGAGCTCGGGTTCTCTATATCACAGTCTCTGGGTCTCTGTATCACTGGGCCCTGGGTCTCTGGGTCTCTATCACTGGGCTCTGGGTCTCTGTATCACAGTCTCTGGGTCTATCTATCACTGGGCTCTGGGTCTGTCTATCACTGGGCTCTGGGTCTCTGTATCACTGGTCTGTATCACTGGGCTCTGGGTCTCTGTATCACTGGGCTCTGGGTCTTTGTATCACTGGGCTGTGTATCACTGGGATCTGGATCTCAGTATCACTGGGCTCTGTATCACTGGGCCCTGGGTCTCTGTATCACTGGGCTCTGGATCTCTATCACTGGGCTCTGGATCTCTGTAACACTGGGCTCTGTATCACTGGGCTCTGGGTCTCTGTGTCACTGGGCTCTGGGTCTCTATATCACTGGGCTCTGTATCACTGGGCTCTGGGTCTCTGTATCACTGGGCTCTGGATCTCTGTATCACTGGGCTCTGGGTCTCTGTATCACTGGGCTCTGGGTCTCTGTATCACTAGGCTCTGGGTCTCTGTATCACTAGGCTCTGGATCTCTGTATCACTGGGCTCTATCACTGGGCTCTGGGTCTCTGTATCACTGGGCTCTGTATCACTGGGCTCTGGGTCTCTGTATCACTGGGCTCTGGATCTCTGTATCACTGGGCTCCAGATCTCTGTATCACTGGGCTCTGGATCTCTGTATCACTGGGCTCTGGGTCTCTGCATCACTGGGCTCCGGGTCTCTGCATCACTGGGCTCTGGGTCTCTGTATCACTGGGCTCTGTATCACTGGGCTCTGGGTCTCTGTATCACTGGGCTCTGGATCTCTGTATCACTGGGCTCTGGATCTCTGTATCACTGGGCTCTGGATCTCTGTATCACTGGGCTCTGGGTCTCTCTGTCACTGGGTTCTGGGTCTCTATCACTGGGCTCTGTATCACTGGGCTCTTGGTCTCTGTATCACTGGGCTCTGGGTCTCTGTATCACTGGGCTCTGTATCACTGGGCTCTGTATCACTGGGCTCTGGGTTTCTGTATCACAGGGCTCTGGGTGTCTATCACTGGGCTTTGGATCTCTGTATCACTGGGCTCTGGATCTCTGTATCACTGGGCTCTGGGTCCCTGTATCACTGGGTTTTGGGTCTGTATCACTGGGCTCTGGGTCTCTGTATCACTCGGCTCTGGGTTTCTGTATCACTGGGCTCTGGGTGTGTATCACTGGGCTCTGTATCACTCGGCTCTGGATCTCTGTATCACTGGGCTCTGGGTCTCTCTGTCACTGGGCTCTGGGTCTCTGTATCACTGGGCTCTGGATCTCTGTATCACTGGGCTCTGGATCTCTGTATCACTGGGCTCTGGGTTTCTGTATCACTGGGCTCTGGGTATCACTGGGCTCTGTATCACTCGGCTCTGGGTTTCTGTATCACTGGGCTCTGGGTCTGTATCACTGGGCTCTGTATCACTCGGCTCTGGGTCTCTGTATCACTAGGCTCTGGGTTTCTAAATCACTGGGCTCTGGATCTCTGTATCACTGGGCTCTGTATCACTGGGCTCTGGGTCTCTCTTTCACTGGGCTCTTGGTCTCTGTATCACTGGGCTCTAGGTCTCTGTATCACTTGGCTCTGTATCAGTGGGCTCTGGGTCTCTGTATCACTGGGCTCTGGATTTCTGTATCACTGGGCTCTGGATCTCTATCACTGGGCTCTGGATCTCTGTATCACTCGGCTCTGGGTTTCTGTATCACTGGGCTCTGGGTCTGTATCACTGGGCTCTGTATCACTCGGCTCTATGAATCACTGAGGCCTATGAATGCCCCCATAAGGACAGCACTCAATAATGTCTCTGGGTCTCTGTATCACTGGGCTCTGTATCACTGGGCTCTGGGTCTCTTGTCACTGGGCTCTGGGTCTCTATCACTGGGCTCTGGGTCTCTGTATCACTGGACTCTGGGTCTCTGTATCACTGGACTCTGGGTCTCTCTGTCACTGGGCTCTGGGTCTGTATCACTGGACTCTGGATCTCTGTATCATTGGGCTCTGGATCTCTGTATCACTGGGCTCTGGGTCTCTATCACTGGGTTCTGGATCTCTGTATCACTGGGCTCTGGATCTCTGTATCACTGGGCTCTGGGACTGTATCACTGGGCTCTGGGTCTGTATCACTGTGCTCTGGGTTTCTGTATCACTCGGCTCTGGGTTTCTTTATCACTGGGCTCTGGGTCTGTATCACTGAGGTCTGTATCACTCGGCTCTGGGTCTCTGTATCACCGGGCTCTGGGCCTCTCTGTCACTGGGCTCTGGGTGTCTGTATCACTGGGCTCTGTATCACTGGGCTCTGGGTTTCTGTATCACTGGGCTCTGGGTCTGTGTCACTGGGCTCTGTATCACTCGGCTCTGGGTCTCTGTATCACTGGGCTCTGGGTCTCTCTGTCACTGGGCTCTGAGTCTCTCTGTCACTGGGCTCTGGGTTTCTGTATCACTGGGCTCTGGGTCTCTGTATCACTGGGCTCTGTAATACTGGGCTCTGGGTCTCTGTATCACTAGGCTCCGGGTCTCTTGTCACTGGGCTCTGGGTATCACTGGGCTCTGTATCACTCGGCTCTGGGTTTCTGTATCACTGGGCTCTGGGTCTGTATCACTGGGCTCTGTATCACTCGGCTCTGGGTCTCTGTATCACTAGGCTCTGGGTTTCTAAATCACTGGGCTCTGGATCTCTGTATCACTGGGCTCTGTATCACTGGGCTCTGGGTCTCTCTTTCACTGGGCTCTTGGTCTCTGTATCACTGGGCTCTGGGTCTCTGTATCACTTGGCTCTGTATCAGTGGGCTCTGGGTCTCTGTATCACTGGGCTCTGGATCTCTGTATCACTGGGCTCTGGATCTCTATCACTGGGCTCTGGATCTCTGTATCACTCGGCTCTGGGTTTCTGTATCACTTGGCTCTGGGTCTGTATCACTGGGCTCTGTATCACTCGGCTCTATGAATCACTGAGGCCTATGAATGCCCCCATAAGGACAGCACTCAATAATGTCTCTGGGTCTCTGTATCACTGGGCTCTGTATCACTGGGCTCTGGGTCTCTTGTCACTGGGCTCTGGGTCTCTATCACTGGGCTCTGGGTCTCTGTATCACTGGACTCTGGGTCTCTGTATCACTGGACTCTGGGTCTCTCTGTCACTGGGCTCTGGGTCTGTATCACTGGACTCTGGATCTCTGTATCATTGGGCTCTGGATCTCTGTATCACTGGGCTCTGGGTCTCTATCACTGGGTTCTGGATCTCTGTATCACTGGGCTCTGGATCTCTGTATCACTGGGCTCTGGGACTGTATCACTGGGCTCTGGGTCTGTATCACTGTGCTCTGGGTTTCTGTATCACTCGGCTCTGGGTTTCTTTATCACTGGGCTCTGGGTCTGTATCACTGAGGTCTGTATCACTCGGCTCTGGGTCTCTGTATCACCGGGCTCTGGGCCTCTCTGTCACTGGGCTCTGGGTGTCTGTATCACTGGGCTCTGTATCACTGGGCTCTGGGTTTCTGTATCACTGGGCTCTGGGTCTGTGTCACTGGGCTCTGTATCACTCGGCTCTGGGTCTCTGTATCACTGGGCTCTGGGTCTCTCTGTCACTGGGCTCTGAGTCTCTCTGTCACTGGGCTCTGGGTTTATCACTGGGCTCTGGGTCTCTGTATCACTGGGCTCTGTAATACTGGGCTCTGGGTCTCTGTATCACTAGGCTCCGGGTCTCTTGTCACTGGGCTCTGAGTCTCTATCACTGGGCTCTGGGTCTCTGTATCACTGGCCTCTGGGTCTCTGTATCACTGGCCTCTGGGTCTCTGTATCACTGGCCTCTGGGTCTCTGTATCACTGGCCTCTGTATCACTGGGCACTGGGTCTCTGTATCACTGGGCTCTGGGTCTCTGTATCACTGGGCTCTGGGTCTCTGTATCACTGGGCTCTGGGTCTCTCTGTCACTGTGCTCTGGGTGTTCTCTGTCACTGGGCTCTGGGTCTCTGTATCACTGGGCTCTGGGTCTCTTTGTCACTGGGCTCTGGATCTCTCTGTCACTGGGCTCTGGGTCTCTGTATCACTGGGCTCTGGGTCTCTATCACTGTGCTCTGGGTCTCTGTATCACTGGGCTCTGGGTCTCTCTGTCACTGGGCTCTGGGTTTCTGTATCACTGGGCTCTGGGTCTCTGTATCACTGGGCTCTGTAATACTGGGCTCTGGGTCTCTGTATCACTAGGCTCCGGGTCTCTTGTCACTGGGCTCTGAGTCTCTATCACTGGGCTCTGGGTCTCTGTATCACTGGCCTCTGGGTCTCTGTGTCACTGGGCTCTGGGTTTCTGTATCACTGGGCTCTGGGTCTCTGTATCACTGGTCTCTGTATCACTGGGCGCTGGGTCCCTGCTTCACTGGGCTCTGGGTCTCTGTATCACTGGGCTCTGGGTCTCTGTATCACTGGGCTCTGGGTCTCTGTCACTGGGCTCTGGGTCTCTCTGTCACTGGGCTCTGGGTCTCTCTGTCACTGGGCTCTGGGTCTCTCTGTCACTGTGCTCTGGGTCTCTCTGTCACTGTGCTCTGGGTCTCTCTGTCACTGGGCTCTGGGTCTCTGTGTCACTGGGCTCTGGGTATCTGTATCACTGGGTGCTGAGGCCTATGAATGCCCCCATAAGGACAGCACTCAATAATGTGCCGTAGAATTTTAATTACACAGTTCTTTATTTCAATGAAGTTCTAAAATGGCTTAAATTGAAGACCTTTTAAAAAAATTTCCGAGTGTAGAGTTATCGGGACTGTAGATTTTGAATATCTGATCATCCAAATTTTAAAAAGAAACTGCCAGTCATGCACAAACTGAACCCACCAGATTACATTATTGAAGTTGAATTTATCTTCTCTCTAGCCTGTAAACAATTACATTCGCAACACTTATGAAAATAAGCTTGCTACAGGAATCTGAACTGCAGTTGTTCTTTAAACTGCTGATGTACCGTGACTGGATTTAAAAGGACAGTGATTGTTGCTTGCTCCATATAAAGGGCCACTGGGTCAATGCACTGAGAGGACAACATTACACAAAGCCCAGGAACAACACCAGTGTGACGATACATTTATAAAAGTGCAGTGCATTCTCGATCGGTGACTTTAAATTCTTTGCCAGCGAACATTGTAAATTGACATTTATGTTGGCACACCTTTTGTGGGAACTTTGCACAGTCAAGCAAATTTCTTCCTCACTTTTTTATGAAGCGAGGGGCAGAAATTGATCCCTGTCGCCCCCGATTTCTGGGTGGAAAAATAGGAGTTGGGGCAGAGCAATTTCCGGGCGTGATCTTCCACTCCCCAGCTCCCTGGAAGTGCGCTGGCTGCCAATTTGGAAACTTGTGACTTCCAAATGCCACGAGTATCCAACTAAAGTAGGCCCCTCGAATATGCTAATCAGCGGTCTCGATGCCAAATTGAGCAAAAGCTGGGTGGTGCGTGCACCACTCAGTTTTTCCCAGGTCTACAGCAGCCCCACCAGCGGTCTTTAAAGGGACCGCCACTGGCCACCAAAAAGCAGGTATATTTTCTTTTTTTACTTACCTTAATGTGGAGCCAGAAGGAACATTCCTGCTCCCCTCCTGCCTCCGTAGCAATACTGTAGGCTGCTGCTTCCCAGACTCGACCATTACCCATGGAATGCTGGCCTTTATTGCAACCTGACCGGCCTTTTGGCTAAGATCATGCATACCTGACGGTGGGGTGGCTTGACCCATCCACCTCCACGGAGGTGTGTGGGGGACGTGACCCATCCACCTCCATGGCACGAACCTGGTATTGCAGTACTTCCAGGAACGGTGCAGTGGCTCTCGGCCTTTTGGCTAAGAGCATTGGCGCAGAGTGATCCTTGAATGGGCCCAAGGTGACCTCTGGCGTTTGTGATTTGACAAAGAATTGGAACGATTGGCTACGAATTTCAAAAAAAAAAATGCATACCTGACCTGACAGGGGAGTAACCATGACCAGAAAGTGGTTCTCCCTGGATCAGGAAGGTGGTTCCCCTATGCTTTTTGGAAATAGGAGGTGGGTGGGGGGCCTGCCCTGTCCACCTCCATGGCACGAACCTGGTATTGCAGTACTTCCAGGAACGGTGCAGTCTTGCCTCTAGGCCTTTTGGCTAAGAGCAAAATCATTGGCGCAGAGTGATCTTTGTTTGGGCACAAGGTGACCTTTGGCGTTTATGATCTGACAAGTTGATCTGACAAAGAATTGGAAAGATTGGCAATGAATAAAACATTTAAAAAAAAATTACCCATGGAATGCTGGCATTTATTGCAACGGGGATGGAGTATAAAAGTAGGGAAGTCCTGCTCCAACTGTACAGGGTGTTGGTAAGACCTGGAATACTGCGTACAGTTTTGGTCTCCGTATTTAAGGAGGGATATACTTGCATTGGAGGCAGTTCAGAGAAGGTTCACGGGGTTGATTCCTGAGATGAAGTGGTTGTGTCTATACTCCTTGGAATTTAGAAGAATGAGAGGTGATCTTATTGAAATATATAAGATTCTGAGGGGGCTTGACAGGGTAGATGCAGAGAGGATGTTTCCCCTCATGGGGGAATCTAGAACTAGGGGGCATAGTTTCAGAATAAGGGGTCGCCCATTTAAAACAGAAATGAGGAGGAATTTCTTCTCTCAGAGAGTCGTGAATCTTTGGAATTCTCTACCACAGAGAGCTGTGGAGGCTGGGTTTTTTAAATATATTTAAGGTGGAGATAGACAGATTTTTGAATGATAAGGGAGTCAATGGATCTGGGCAGCAGGGGGGTAAGTCGAGTTGAGGTCAGGATCAGATCAGCCATGACCTTATTAAATGGCGGAGCAGGCTTGAGGGGCCAAATAGCCTACTCCTGCTCCTATTCCTATTCCTTATGTATTCGCCTCCCCAACCCCCACTCCTCCCCAAGGACTTACCTGGTTTTAGACCTGGTGTTCAAAATGGTTATAGTTAAAGAATCATAGGGGCCGAATTTGGTCAAGGGCTCCGCCCACCCACGTGCCACTCAAAGTGCCGCCGATGGCCGCCGAGGTACTGGATGGTACTATCGGCAGGGTTTTCATCGCCGAGGTCCCTCGAAGGTTGGCGGGCGGCAAATCAATGATGTACGTTGCCAATCTGGACGGCAGCGGGCGGGAGTTCTCAATCTTGGCAGCAGAGGCGCTTGCCGCCCAAGTGCCGCCGAGGACGGAGTCGGGCCCACGGAGGGTCGAAAAGGTCAAAATAAAAATCATCACCAACAAAAAAATAAACATCTGAGGGCTTTCAGGGGACCCCATCCAGGTAAGTACTTGTAAATAAATAATTTAAAAACATTCCACTTACCTATTTTACAGGATCTTGACATTCACCATCAAGGACAGAGCAGCCTCCACGCAACAGTCCACCGCCGTCCAGCCGCCGATTCCTGCCTGCACCAATCTGGCATCTCGGCGGGAGGGCGGGGGTGGACTTACGCTCATCGGCCGTCTGCTGACATTGGCGGGCGCTTCCCGGCGGCTCTCCCCTCCCCCCTGCTCCAGGACACGTCGAAAGTGGCACTGGGCGGCAGTAGGCGGTAAATTCATCAAAATCGGCCCCTTAGGGTAGAAATTTCATACTGGTAGAATTTTTTTTTTTTTAAGTGCCATCTGCCAAATTCCAATTTTTCATAAGACAGAACTTAGATGGAGAATGTATCAACAGTTGTAAAGTAACGCCTTAATTTCTGTCATGCACCCGCTCTCGTCAGAACACTCAGTTATTCTGCAGTAGCATCCATTTAAGTAAGGAGGTGAAAAGTAGGATGTCCACTCTATACAGAGGACCCCCTGGGAACTGATTTCCTTCGATGTGCTCTTATGTTCCGACCAGCTGCACAGGCCAAATCGCACCCATCCACGTAGCCTGGACCAGTGCAGAACTGAACCTCAATCAGAGCAGCTTGTGGAAGCAACTTGGATTCTCCTCTCCTACTTTCTCGGCCTGTTGAGAAAATCTTTTTGACAGCTCAAGCCTTGTTCTCTTGGTGAAATGTTGCATTGGGTTTTGGAGTGTTGGTGGGACAGTCGAGTGTCACAGCTGAATGAAACATCAGCTGACTGAAATACCAGTGTGCTGGGGAGATCACTAATTCGGTTAGGCGAGTAAACTAGGACTTCTGCCGGGCAGGTAGATCGGTTAATTGTGATCAACTGGCTTCCACCCAGGTGTCTCGATTCAGCGTCCTCTCCTGTGCTGGCATTTTATAGGAGCTTCCAAGTTACAGAATCTTTATTTGACCCTGAGTCTTGTTCTAAGCTTCTCAGTATTAGCAATGTCCTGACTGCATTCATTATCAAACTCAGTTACAAAACTGTCTCTTTTACATAGCTCACTATCATTAGCAGGCTCTGGTAGAATAACAGCTCTGTTACACTCTCATTATAAGGCTCTCAGTTGTCGCACTAATATGTTACAACCATCATTATCAGGCTCTTGTTATCAGGCTCCTATTTCTTATGTTCTTCTATTCTTGAAATATCGGGGAGTCAAGGGTTATGGGGAACAGGCGGAAAAATGGAGTTGAGGCCAAGATCAGATCAGCCATGATCTTATTGAATGGAGGAGCAGGCTCGTGGGGATGTATAACCTACTCCTGCTCCTTTTTCTTATGTTCTTGTTGTAACATTGTCTCTTTTCCCCAATTCACGCTCTCAATTGTAACACTGTCTCTGTTATACATATGACCCAGTTATAGAAAGCAAATAAAACACTGAGGAAATAAAAAAATAAAAAGAAATAGTGAATGGTGGGTGATGAAGAGTTACAGGAAGAAACAGCAGCCTCTGAAGCTTCTTCTGTTAAAGAAAGCAATCAGTTGTCGTGCAAGATCTTTAAATCATGAACCCTTCACCCATGTCAGAAAAAAACCTGTTAATAAACACACTATCCTCCTTATAATGGATGTTGCAAACAGAATTGAACTCTGTATTCTGTGATACCTTGTCAGAGTGGGCATGTTGAAGTGCTTTTTCCAGTCATTGAACTGAACCTAAAGCTTTAAATCTTGTATTTCAATTCTCTGCAAATTGGGCTCAATCTATTTGTACTAAGCAAATACTTAGTAAACGTAGGAATGTGCTCATCACTTACACAAACATAAAAATAGGGTTGAATTTACACTGTGCCGCACTAATAAGGAATGTGAAATTCTTCTTCCTGCTATTTTAGCATGGTCCCCTTTGGGTTACCACCTTCATTAAAATGTTACACAAGGATTCTAAATAGACTAGATAATGTCGACCATGACAAGCCGTCTCACTTTGTCCACAGCCGAAAAACCAGGGGACACAGCCCGCGCTCGAAGGGGGTAGATCCAATAGTTAATCTGCAGAAACATTGGGGGGAGTGGGGACGGATGTGAATCTCCAGGAAAATACGGGTTTCCTGGAGGTCCTGCCAAATTTTAATTTTTGTACTCGGTTTCCCCGCCGCAGCCAGCCAAATTGAGAGGCTGGCTGGCTGTTTGGCAGGAAGGCCTGGCATACCAGGCTGGAGCCGGGGAGCAGAGAGGAGGGAAGGAGGGATCATAGATCGGATGGGAGATTGTGGGCGAGGGGCTGGCCTGGAGAGAGCGGTCGGGGGGGCGGGACATTGTAGGCAGGGGGACTCGGAGAGATCAATGGGGGGCCATCGAGGTGGGGTTGGGGATCGGACAGAATGCGGGGGTGGGGGGATCACAGGAGAGGTTAACAGGTTTGCTAGAGAGGCTGGGGGGGGGAAGCACTCCTGAGCCTTCTGGACCACAAACAGAGCTGGAAAGGTACTTGCTGTTGGATCTTGGTGTTCATATAAACAAATCATTAAAGGTGGCAGGGCAAGTTGATAAGGTGGTTAAAATGCATATGGGTTACTTGGGTTTATAAATAGAGGCATAGAATATAAAAGCAAAGAGATCATGCTCGAACTTTACAAATCACTGGAGTATTGGAGACAATTCCAGGCACCACACTTCAGGAATGACGTAGAGGCTTAGAAAGGGTACAGAGGAGGTTTACCAGGATGTTACCAGGGATGAGGGACTTCAGTTATGAGGAGAGGTTGAAAAGGTTGGGACTGTTTTCCTTGGAACAGAGAAGGTTAAGAGGTGAGCTAAAAGAGGTTTTCAAGATGATGAGAGGTTTTGATAGAGTAGATAGAGAGAAGCTATTTCCACTGGAGAGTGGGTCAGTAACCAAAGGTCGGAGATTTAAAATCATTGGCAAAAGATCTGGAAGGGAGAGGAGTATGTTTTCACTCAGAGAGTTGTGGGGATCTGGAACGCTTGGCCTGAAAAGGTGGAAGCTGACTCTATAAATCATTTTAAATTGGAGTTGTACAGTCACTTGGGGATGAGCAACTTTCAGGGTTACAGACACAAAGCGGGGATGTGGGACTAAGGACCACATTTTCCCCAGCACTGGGCACCGTTTTTTTGGCGGCCCATGCTGAAGATCAGTTTGAAGGTTCCACAGTGTTGGTGTGCCGGCATCTACTGCCAGCGCCAGAATGTCAGCCATGATCTTTTTGAATGGCGGAGCAGGCTCGAGGAGCTAGATGGCCTACTCCTGTTCCTAATTCTTATGTTCTTATGTAAAGAAGGCTCCTGGGCCATTTCTGAGCAAAGGGCCAAGTTTCCTCCCGAAATAAATTTATAGAACCAGCGCACAGACCACAAGCACCGCAGGAAAAAACCTTACCTGCATTTACAGAAATCCGCTCTGGCCCTCTCCTATCCCTGGCCGAACGGACTCCCTGATTCATAATTTAAGTTTTAACAAAATTAAAAATGCAACAGGAACTGTATGTAAGTAAAAAAAAATGTCAAAAATAAACTTACCACAAATGCTGCTCCTTCGATGTTGAGTGTAATCAGGCCATACCATTGAAGCAAAGAAATGTAAAATTTTTCCAGCAATGGCTCTGGATCCAAAAATCTTCTAAGAAGGTTCCAACCAAGGTAATCCAACAGTTTCCAGAATCTTCGTAGACATCCAGCAGCTTTTCAAAGCAGTCTTCTCTTCACTGCACAACAAGGGTAGCCTTCTATCTTTTCTCAACTCGACTGCAGCCTCCGGCCAAAGGTCCTCCACCCACATGGCCCGCTGCTATCCCAGGCCAAAGGTCCTCCAGCCACATGGACCGCTGCTATCCCAGGCCGAAGGTCCTCCACCCACATGGCCCGCTGCTATCCCAGGCCAAAGGTCCTCCAGCCACATGACCGCTGCTATCCCAGGCCGAAGGTCCTCCAGCCACATGGACCGCTGCTATCCCAGGCCGAAGGTCCTCCAGCCACATGGACCGCTGCTATCCCAGGCCAAAGGTCCTTCACCCACATGACCGCTGCTATCCCAGGCCGAAGGTCCTCCAGCCACATGGACCGCTGCTATCCCAGGCCGAAGGTCCTCCAGCCACATGGCCTGCTGCTATCCCAGGCTGAAGGTCCTCCAGCCACATGGCCCGCTGCTATCCCAGGCCAAAGTTCCTTCACCCACATGGACCGCTGCTATCCCCGGCCGAAGGTCCTCCAGCCACATGGCCCGTTGCTATCCCCGGCCGAAGGTCCTCCAGCCACATGGCCCGTTGCTATCCCAGGCCAAAGTTCCTTCACCCACATGGACCGCTGCTATCCCAGGCCGAAGGTCCTCCAGCCACATGGCCCGCTGCTATCCCCGGCCGAAGGTCCTCCACCCACATGGCCGCTGCTATCCCAGGCCGAAGGACCTCCATCCACGTGGACCACTGCTATCCCAGGCCGAAGGACCTCCATCCACGCGGACCGCTGCTATCCCAGGTCAAAGGACCTCCACCCATGTGGACCATTGCTATCCCAGGCTGAAGGTCCTCCACCCACGTGGACCACTGCTATCCCAGGCTGAAGGTCCTCCACCCACGTGGACCACTGCTATCCCAGGCTGAAGGTCCTCCACCCACGTGGACCACTGCTATCCCAGGCTGAAGGTCCTCCACCCACGTGGACCACTGCTATCCCAGGCCGAAGGACCTCCATCCACGTGGACCACTGCTATCCCAGGCCGAAGGACCTCCACCCACACGGCCCGCTGCTATCCCAGGCCGAAAGTCTGCACACAAAAGACAGTGCAAGATACTCCAGGCTCATAGAGAAGCAGCAGTGATTTCTAATAAAGGTGGACCATTACATTGTATAAAAAAAATATTCCCACCATAAATCTGTTGTTTTTATGGAGTATTGGAGTGCTTAGGTGGACATTACATTATGTTTATTAAATATTTCCACCACAAATCTTTTATGTTTTAATGGCATTTTGGAGTGTTGGAGTGCTTAGGTGGACAATAATACTAAGTTGTTCATGGATCCAGACTGGGTGAGGGTCACTGATACATGCACCATGGTGCTTCGTTGCACGTATCAGTGACCCAGAACAAGGCAGGATCCATAAACATCTTAGTATTGGAACCTGCTCCTGTATCATTTAAACTAATAGGTTGCAAGGGGTAAGGCCATTTTACATGTCGAATCCGGTTATCCTGCAATATTTATTAGTGCAGCATTAAAAAATGAAGTGCAGGAGTCAGGTTAAAAGTCCAAAATTAAAATGTTTATTAAACATTTGTACAGCACAGTTGTAATTAGCTTAACATTACTTATCTTTAAACCTTCATAACTTTAAAAACTTTATTCAAAACCGTGGCAAACTTTAAAAAGAACAATCAACTAAAGCAATCAAAAAACAAACAATTATTTTATCCTCCTCCTGAGCGCTGTGCACCAATCCTGCCCCAGTAGATGCTGCACGTGCCCATAGTTGCAGACCTGCTTCTTTGCCCCCCCTTACCCCCAGGTGTAATCTGTTTCTTTTCCGGCGTGGCGTTTCTTGATGCTGGGCTATAACAGGGACAGAGCCAAAATGTGTCATTGTGGAATGCCCGGGTTCCTCTTCATCGTCAACCTCAGCCTCAGGATCAACCCTTGATTTTGATACAGAGTAGAAAGCGCTCCTCGCATTAAGGACAGCCTGGGTGAGCCCCCCTATTGCCGATACTACCTCATTCAACCGTCCCGAAAGTCTTTCCACCTGTAATGACAGTCCCCCCAACTCTGCCCTCACCCCACCAAAGGCTTCCAGGAGCAATCAAGATTGTTGGATGTTCTCCCCGCTCATCCCCGCAAGATGTCCTAAGTTCTCAGAGTCCAGTGTTTCTGGATCAGGTCAGGAGTTCGCCCTCCTATGACGTCTCACAGGTGTGACTTGCTGCGACACACTTCTACCCGCAGCCTCGGACGTCACACCTAGAAAAGTCCTCTCGCTTGATTCGCTCATGAAAGGGCTTGGAATCCTCGAGTACCTCCAAATCCAGGGTAACCATCTCGTCGTCTATGACTTCTTGCTGCCCATCTTTGTCCTGAGTTGGAATATCTGACGTGGCAGTTTCTTGAACATTCTCTCCTTCAACTTCAGGTGTACCTTCTGTCTCCTCCTGATGCTCAACCTCTGTGAAACAAAAGATGGATGCTTGGTTAGCAGCATTGAGGAAGGAGAAGCAGGCAGCACACGCAGTACGTAACATTCAGCCAACCCAGACTGTGCAATTTGCAGGGCTTACCCTCTAATGGTAAACTGGGCCAGCTTCCGCATTAATTGTTGGTCTTCTCCTGTGACATTTAATCATTAACGCTATCCTCTGCTCCATGGCTGTTAGTTGGAGCCTACTTGGCGGACCTCCTCCAGTTTGTGACCGTTCTCGGTTGATCTGTGACACCATCTTCTGCAAAGATGCAAATTGAACTTTTTAAGAGAGAGTCCTTCTGAACACACCGCAAACACACAAGCACACATACACACACACACACACACGTACACACACACACACACACGTACATACACACATACACACACGTACACACACACACACACACACACACACACGTACACACACACACACACACACACACACACACACACAACACACACACACACACATGTACACACACACACACACACACACGTACACACACAAACACACACACGGATCACATTTACAGATGCTATTTCATTGCATAAATATACATATATTTTAAAGCCCAAATAAATGTAAGTTTAACTTATTACTTACAGTCACTGCTTGTCCGAGGTCCTGCCAATTCTTTTTCAGCTGCGCACCGGTTCTCGGGATCATGGACATTCCATTAAACTCGACTGCAACCTGGTCCCAAACTTTTGTGAGTGCAGACGGTTTAAGCTTATTTTTACCGAAGCTCAAGAACTCCCCATCTACTCTCGATTAAGTCTACCAGGGGCTCAATTTATTCCACGAGAAATCTCTGCACCCTTACGGTTTCCCCTTCTCCATCCCTGGCCCTGGCCCTTTTCCTTACATTGCAGCTATCTCATGATCGAAGCTGTATTTCCTACCTGCAAATCCACCTCTGCCACCAATGGATTCTCAATGGTTGTCCACACAGTCCCCACATATGCTTTTTTAAAATACTTTCTACTGTGCATGTGCAAATTTATTTTTCTTTTCGTGCGCCTGTGCAATGGGTTTGGTGCCCGTTTTTTTCCAGCGCCTGCGTTGTGCGGTTTAGGCGTACGTTGGAGGCTTCGCCCTGCGAGTTCAGATCAGGTAGCGCCAGTGCCAGAGGGTACGCATGTGCTGAGACAACTCTGCATTTTTATTTTCAGTGCTGAGGGGCAAAAAAAAAACGGGCCTCCAGGTAAGTGAGCGGCATTATTTTTCTTTAGGGAAACTTGGGCCCTAAGGACTGCCCTTTGACAGAGCCACCACAAGCACAACGGGTGAAAAATCCTCCTTCTGTACTGTACATTTCTATGATTCTAGAATTATTTCAGTGAACGAGTGGTCAATCTATGGAACAGGTTCCCTAGGGAGACGGTGGAAACAGATCAAATGCAAATTTAGCAGATTTCTTTCAGAAAATAACATTTTGGGATTCAGTATATGAGTAATTTGAGACATGACATGTGGTAATTGTAGCTTGGGAGGAACGGGTGACTTTGGACCTATGGTTCTCAATGCTCTCCACCACTGGGGCTTTCCTTGCCTCATGTCTGGGTCTGTTATAGACTAATTGACAGAGATTGGTTGCCATGATTAGTCAACAACTCCATTAGCGTTGCACCATGCGACTACCAGGAAGGTAGAAGGTGAACGAGAATGATCTTGTTCTTTTTTCATCTAGCAATTCCTATTTTGTGCAGAGGCATTAATGTACTCATTACTAATATCGCACAGGGCAAATTCAGCCTAATATGTACAGACCGAAAGTAAAAACATGAATATCGTTAATTGGAAATAAGGAACCAGGTACAGGTGCAAATTGTGGTGCTGCAAAGTCCTCTTTGGGCTCTCTTCATGCAATCTGATTTTATTCGGTAATGTTTAAAGGTTTAACTTTGCTGCTAAACTCCATGAGAATGTTAAAAGCATAGGGAGCGAAATTGCACTGGCCCTGTTCCTGCGCCAGGCGCGGATTCCCGCCCCGCGACCTATATTTAGGTTACTGCCCCGAGAAATATCGCTCTCCACTTGCTCTGCGGGGCACGGGGGGGGTGGGCGGAAGGGTCAGTGAGGGGTGCAGTGCTATGCGGTGGGACGAGTAACGCTGCCGTGTAGAAAGGGCCCTCCCCTTCATTAAAGGGCAGGGCCAAGCTGCCCACTCTGCGGGCGGGAAACCGGGCCATCCCTGGACCATCAGGGAGCGGAGTGCCATGGCAGCAAGATCGCGGCACGGACCCTGCGATCGAGAAGGAAGAAGGCCCTGACCAGTAGGCCATTTTTTTTTTCAACTCTCCAACTCCCCTTTAATTTTCACTTTGCGAGAGGCCTACACCCCGGTAAGCTTCCCCTGAAGCTGTTGCGGGCATCATCCAGCACAGCCTCACGGGGCGCTATCGAATTTTCGCTCCGGGGCGAAAACAGGTCATTGCGCACAGTGATGACGTTGTCATCGCTGGCACAGCGGAGTGGGACGCTACCGGTTGCCATGCGGTGCTACTGGTTATCGCTGCCGCTAAACTCCTGCGGCAATTCGGGGAAGTTGTTAGCGGCGCCGTGCCCGGGCAAAATGTTGTTTGCAGCCCGTTAGTGCCCCCTGAAGGTGCTAATGGGAGGCGCAAATAACCCGAATTTCTCCTCCATACTGTTTATTTCACCCCAGTCAGAAAGACAGTGCTGCCTGCTGAGATCATTTGATATACTGCCCAAAAGGTTCAAGGGGGCAGAAATGTCAGTCAGCGCATGCTTGCTGTTTTAGTGATGGACTCTTCGACCAGGCCAACATCCCCAGCATTGAAGCACTGACCACACTTGATCAGTTCTGCTGGGCAGGCCACATAGTTCACATGCCAGACACGAGACTCCCAAAGCAAGCGCTCTACTCGGAACTCCTTCATGGCAAACAAGCCAAAGGTGGGCAGCGGAAACGTTATAAGGACACCCTCAAAGCCTCCCTGATAAAGTGCAACATCGCCACCGACACCTGGGAGTCCTTGGCCAAAGACTGCCCTAAGTGGAGGAAGTGCATCCGGGAGGGCGCTGAGCACCTCGAGTCTCATCGCCGAGAGCATGCAGAAATCAAGCGCTGGCAGCGGAAAGAGGGTGCGGCAAACCAGTCCCACCCACCCCTTCCCTCAACAACTGCCTGTCCCACCTGTGACAGAGTCTGTGGCTCTCGCATTGGACTGTTGAGCCACCTAAGAGCTTATGTTAAGAGTAGAAGCTAGTCTTCCTCGATTCCGAGGGACTGCCTATGATAATGATGATTTGCTCGAACATCACTGCCAGTATACTCCTAGCTGTGGAAACTGTATACGATCTCTTTTCTGGGCTAGGAAGTGGGGCCATTGGCCAAGGTTTCCTTTTCTGATCACTATCCAGTGACTCCTGATGGAAAGTGCAAGTGTGTGAACATGGGTGAGGATAGGATTGAGCTGATCTATGATATCGCCCATGATTGAATAGTTTGGCTGGCATTTTCCGACAGGATCGCTGGTAGGCCGGGTGGGAAAATGTTTTATTTTTTGCAGCGGGTCAGGAACCCGCAGCCAGTCCGCCGCCACGGGCCTTTCCCAATGTCAGGTCTGTCAGCGCTGAGCAGACCCGACAGGCAGTGGCAGGCGACCCGGTTAAACTTATTAGCATCTAGTTGATAGATGATTAACAGACTTTTTTAACTTGCCTTTTTACTTTAACTGCTTGACCACAGGAACCACGCTGTTCGGGGACCACAGCTGTCAACCTGAGGCGTGAATTACATAAGAACATAAGAATTAGGAGCAGGAGTAGACCATTCGGCCCCTCGAGCCCGCTCTGCCATTCAATGAGATCATGGCTAATCTTCGACCTCAACTCCATTTTCCTGCTCGATCCCCATATCCCTTGATACCCTTAATATCCAACAATCTCTCGATCTCTGTCTTGAATATACTCAAAGGGCTAGACTTCCCTCTTTGGTTTTCTCGGCGGTGCTGCTCGTTTTCGGCGGAAAATCACCCGCCGAAAGTTGCCACTTCATGTTTTAAAGAGTTCCGCCGACATTTTCAAAATGTCGCTGGGGAGTGGTCCGCCCGTGTGCACCGCCGAGAAAACCTCCACCGCCCGAGTTTGGGCTCAGCGGTGACCTGTAGGTCAGATCAAAAAAAGCACCAGGAAAAGCAGCTGGAGCTGGGCAGTAGGTAAGTACCCCTGCAAAGAAAGGTAAGTTAAAGGCTTTTTAATAATTCTTTTAAAATACTTTGAAAATGATGAAGTTAAAAAGGGTCTTGAGAATGTTTTCAGAATTTTTATTTTTTGTTTCGTTGAAAAAATATTTTTTTGAGTTTTTCCCCCCTCCCTAGGCCCAACCACAGCCTCGGTGTAAATTTGAGTACTTACCGCCCAATTCTGATCAGACCCGCTGAATTTGCCCAGGATTGCGTTTAACCGTCGAGAATCTACGTGTAAGATCCACTTTCTCGCCGGGCGGTATTTTTTCCCTTTTTTATGCAATTTTTCACCAGCGTTATTTGAAGAATCTTTGCGGTCTTTTTGGATGGCAATCCAGTGGTGGTGGGCTTTAGGGAAAGTCTAGCCCATAGCCTCCACAGCCCTCTGGGGTAGAGAATTCCAAAGATTCAGCACCCTCTGAGTGAAGAAGTTTCTCCTCATGGCTGACCCCTTATTCGGAGACTGTGACCCCTGGTTCTAGACTCCTCAGCCAGAGGAAACATCCTCCCTGCATCTACCCTGTCAAGCCCCGTACGAATTTTGTATGTTTCAATGAGATCACCTCTCATTCTTCTAAACTCTAGAGAATATATGCCTAGTCTGCTCAATCTCTGGCCATTGCTCCAGCTGATTGCTTGACCGCTTCAAAAATCCAGTAAAAGCTTCCATAGGACAGATCATCACTTTCCTCAGTCACAAGCTGCTTCTCAGTCCATTTCCTACACAGATTCTGCAGGCTTTCCACTCTCCATCTGCTCTCACTGCATTGGAAGAACGCTCCTCGCCATTGACAGAATGCTTCTATCATCTCTACTTCACCTGCCATCTATTCCATCAACATGGGTGCCCTTTATACTGTCTCACGTTGGTTGTTAGAATCTGACCACGAGCAGCCCCAACACCAGCAGCACCAACCTTCTCCATAATCACCTGATGCTGCACAGGTCAGAGGGCATCAGCGCCCGGCCACATTGCTGTCCGGGAGGAGGCCAGGGATGGCTTCACCATGGCCAGATTTACTTCACTTGACGCTGTACACTCTGGCTGTCACGTGATGCACCAGGTTTGCATCACCCCACACCAGCACCATAAAGCCCCCCTACAATGTCCAAGCTATTCCTTTCACATTCACCACCATTGTGGGGGGCGGGGGGGGGGGGGGGGCGGGGGGCAGGGGACAGGGGGGTAACCGTTATGTTTCACCATTCACTACAACTCACTAAGCTAATTTCAAAGGTGCACACAAAAAACAGAGTGTTGAAAATAAAGGTTTCAATGTTTGACAGCGCATTAACAGAAACTTTACATAAACATTGGATAAAAGACCCAAGTGCTTGTGAGTTGTTAGTTGGTATGATTGTACTAGGATGAGGGTGAGTGTGAAGAGTGGCAAGTGAGATGGGAATGTGATAATGTAGATAGATCGAGAGAGAGGGATAGGTGGAGGTGCAAGGTAAGTTGGTGTGAATAAGGATGTTCAGGAGTAGGGTAGGGAAGGCAGAGTGATGGGGATGTGATGAGAGGCACAGCAGAATGAAGGTGAGTGTGGCTTTGTACTAACGTTTCGCGATCTAATGAGATCATTGAAAGGTTTGTGCCACTGCACCCAGGTCCTCCTGACGATATCCCTGCATATAACCTCCTCTGCAATGTGCAAGCAGGTCTCCTGGGGAGGTCTCTTCCACCCATGAAAAGGGAAGAGGATCTCCTTTTATGCTCTGACTCTCACCATAAGCATATGGAGAGAGTCATGGGAGAGCCTGGGTGCAGCCCTGTGCCTCTGTGCAGTGATTGTCAGTGTTTTCAGCACCTCAATGTTGTAGAACACTGACAGCACAAATATAAAAAAAAAGTTGTCCAAGGTCCCTTTAAGGAAACCGGCTGATGACACGTCATGAATGACGTCACCAGACTCGCTTCCTCTAATTGGAGCGGGAAATGCGCTGGGCGGACTTAACAAGCCCTGTCAACGGAAAATCATTTTCCAGAGCGGGATGGAGCCAGCAATGGGACTGCGACCCTCACCGACCTTGGCTGCACTGGAACCGCCGATGTAAGGAAAATCTCGACCTTTGTTGGCATTCACTATCTAAACTCCTATGCTCTTCTTTAAAAACATGCAAATGCGATGTTTTATATTCACTCCAACCATCCAAACAGGGCAAACAATAGCTCCCCTGTAAGCTTGAGAACTTTTAATAATCTTTCTTCAAGTGAATTGATATCAAAGAGGAAGAATTTATTTACTAATTTTTTTGGAAAGAATCACTTTGCTTCAGTTTCCCTTTAGCTCCGTAAAGCGGTTGGATGGTTCCAGTCCGGATTTCTTCATTTGCAGGAGGTCACTGGAAATAATATTAGCTGCTAATTTTCAATTACTACGAAAGCAGCCGCACATACCTTCCCTCCAGGCCTTTTGTAATATCGCCCTACTATGATAGACAATGTGTATTATGTAGTCAATTAAATAATTATACCATCAGGGAAAATGGGAATACAGTTGTAATTTCTATGCTTGCAAACACTTAAATTGAACAATTAAAGTATTTGTTTGGCATAAAGTTAGCTGACTACTGAATTTTTATAAATCTGAGATAGTATCTTGTCTCCTAATGCAGGGCAACCATACAGAACTCCCCAGGAGTCATTAAATATTCCTCAATGTGCAGCTCTGCTAGCATTAACACAGCGACGAGAGCTGAGTGGAGCTAAGCGAAGCAATTGTTTCAAACATTTAATCGCTGGGAAACATGGCAAGATTTTCCCCAGGGAGGGCAGAAGACGACCTCCTTCAATGACACCTGTTAACAGCTGCGAGTGGATCAAATTCTGATGGCCTCAGCTTAGTTAACATCCGCTACTGGTCCAAAGGGGTAAAAACAGCTTTAAAAAGATTTGAAAATCACAACTTTTATTTAATTAACCCTGGTCATTGGTGTCCTACATCTGGGCTTTGGCTCTCCACCTTGTATATCATCATTATAGGCAGTCCCTCGGAATCGAGGAAGACTTGCTTCCACTCTTAACATGAGTTCTTAGGTGGCTGTACAGTCCAATACAGGAACCACAGGCTCTATCACAGGTGGGACAGATAGTCGTTGAGGGAAGGGGTGGGTGGGATTGGTTTGACGAACGCTCTTTCCGCTGCCTGCGCATGATTTCTGCATGCACTCGGCGACGAGACACGAGGTGCTCAGCGCTCTCCCAGATATAGTCCTTGTATATAGTCAATTAAAGAATCACCAATTTGCTTTGAATTCAACACCAGTGTTGCAGTGTCTCAGTGGAGAAGTTCAGAATTAAAGGGCAATTGGCATTGTACATTGTGATTTTTTTGAGGGAAGTTCAGTTTCTGGAAGAACCATGTTTTCAGCTGCCCACCACTTTGTGCAGCAGCATGGGCTCGAACTGTAGCCCTTAGCTTTGAGGGGCACAGTAGCCCAGTGGTTCTGTCACTGGACTAGTAATCCAGAAAATGTGAGTTCAGATCCCAAATTGAGAATTTGAATTCAATTTAATAAAAATAAAAAGCTGGTATGAGTAAAAGTGACCATGAAGCTATTGGTTTGTTGCAATTTCCTTTAGGGTCTGACTGGTATGTGACGCCAATTCTACACCAATGTGATTGACTCTTAACTGGCCTCTGAAGTAGCCAAACAAGCCACTCAGTTGTAACTAGGGATGGGCAATAAACAAGTGAGTATTGCCACCATTGTATAAGACAATGAGTTGGAGGTGGGGTGGGACTTACGGCAGGACTCACATCAAACAAGGGTCTATTTAAACAGAGTCTCTACACAAACTACAGACAACGGAACTCATGAACAAAACTGCAGCACATTCTCCCAATAACATAAGAACATAAGAACATAAGAATTAGGAATAGGAGTAGACCATCTAGCCCCTCGAGCCTGCTTCGCCACTCAACAAGATCATGGCTGATCTGGCCGTGGACTCAGCTCCACTTACCCGCCCGCTCCCCATAACCCTTAATTCCCTTATTGGTTAAAATTCTATCTATCTGTTATTTGAATACATTCAATGAGCTAGCCTCCGCTGCTTCCCTGGGCAGAGAATTCCACAGATTCACAACCCTCTGGGAGAAGAAATTCCTTCTCAACTCGGTTTTAAATTGGCTCCCGCGTATTTTGAGGCTGTGCCCCCCTAGTTCTAGTCTCCCCGACCAGTGGAAACAATCTCTCTGCCTCTATCTTGTCTATCCCTTTCATTATTTTAAATGTTTCTATAAGATCACCCCTCATCCTTCTGAACTCCAACGAGTAAAGACTCAGTCTACTCAATCAATCATCATAAGGTAACCCCCTCATCTCCGGAATCAGCCTAGTGAATCGTCTCTGTACCCCCTCCAAAGCTAGTATATCCTTCCTTAAGTAAGGTGACCAAAACTGCATGCAGTACTCCAGGTACGGCCTCACCAATAACCTGTACAGTTGCAGCAGGACCTCCCTGCTTTTGTACTCCATCCCTCTCGCAATGAAGGCCAACATTCCATTCGCCTTCCTGATTACCTGCTGCACCTGCAAACTAACTTTTTGGGATTCATGCACAAGGACCCCCAGGTCCCTCTGCACCGCAGCATGTTGTAATTTCGCCCCATTCAAATAATATTCCCTTTTACTGTTTTTTTTTCCAAGGTGGATGACTTCACATTTTCCGACATTGTATTCCATCTGCCAAACCTTAGTCCATTCGCTTAACCTATTTAAATTTCTTTGCAGCCTCTCTGTGTCCTCTACACAACCCACTTTCCCACTAATCTTTGTGTCATCTGCAAATTTTGTTACACTACACTCTGTCCCCTCTTCCAGATCATCTATGTATATTGTAAACAGTTGTGGTCCCAGCACCGATCCCTGTGGCACACCACTAACCACCGATTTCCAACCCGAAAAGGACCCATTCATCCCGACTCTCTGCTTTCTGTTAGCCAGCCAATTCTCGATCTATGCTGATACATTTCCTCTGACTCCGCATACCTTTATCTTCTGCAGTAACCTTTTGTGTGGCACCTTATCGAATGCCTTTTGGAAATCTAAATACACCACATCCATCTATCTACCATGCTCGTTATATCCTCAAAGAATTCCAGTAAATTAGTTAAACATGATTTCCCCTTCATGAATCCATGTTGCGTCTGCAGCAGGGTGATTTCTCCAGCAAAGTGCAGTGAGTGGAGGAAAGTCACGCAATACAAATTATGTGCGTAAAGTTACTTAGAGCAGTGAGGCCTCCAGGCCTCGTTATTGGGGGAATCACCCAATCGTCTTCATTCTGACCAGGACTCATTGTGGCTCTACATGCAGCCAGCAATTAATACTGGCCTTGCCAGAATTTATTTCTGGGAATGAATACAGAAGAAAATCCAACATTACTTTTTATTTAAATTGAACTGTTTTATTGAGTAACATAGCGTTACTCAAGGTGAGGACATCATTGTGAATTGATAACATGTTGAAAATTGTGACATCTCGTCTTGCAAAGCAACACAATAAAACATGGAGAGATGGGCATTACTGTAGAATGGGAGAACTTGGTTGATTGTCTGTTTTACCCATGACCAGTTTTTAATCTCAGCTGGAACTGCTGGGGATTTGTTGAGAATCAGAGCTTGGGAAAGTTTCTCCGTTGTATACTAATGCCAACTTTTTTGCCAACATTAGTGAACAAAAAAAATACCTGTAAATCCAAATTAGGGCAATTTTTAAAGAAATGTTTTAGTGAACCTTTGCACAGGATGGGCACTGACACTATAGAATGGAAGACTCAAGCATTCAGCAACATCAAACACTCATAGTAAAGTACATTTAGATTCATGGAATCCTATATTATAGAAGGAGCCCATTCGGCCCCTCGTGCCTGTGCCGGCTGTTTGATAGAGCTATCCAAATAGTCCCACTCCCCCGCTCTTTCCCTATAGCCCTGAAATTGTTTTTCCCTTTCAAGTATATATCCAATTCCCTTTTGGTAGTTACTATTGAATTTGCTTCCATCACCATTTCAGAATAAGATTACCTCTGCTCTACAGCCTAGCACTCCCTAATGCACCAATATGACATTTTCAGTTTCCAAACCAACCATATTTGTCTGCCTTTCTTATTGAGATTGTCACTTTACTGCTTATTGGGGCAGTTTTGTGCTGCATCACTTTTTAAGATTCAGGCAACTTCTCAATGCTCTTTATTCATGTTCCCCACAATAGCCAACTTCCTTAGGCAAGCCAATATTCGTTTTGAACTGAAACATGGGGGCCAAAATTCACCCCCGCAGAAAACGGGATGCGCCCACCGTGTTTGATGTGGGTTGATGCGGGGGCTTCTTGCGCAATATTCAGTTCTGTCTTTTTTTTCAAGCGGGCCGGAAGTCGGTCATAATGAGGGCAGAAGTGGGGACCCGCTGGAAAAACCACAGAGGTGAATTTCGCGAGCGGCAGCCTTTCGACAAAAAGTCGGTGGCCATTCGACAATGCCACGCGGCTGCCGCTTTCTGGCGGTAACAGGCTTTATCGGGGGGCTGAATTAGCCCCATGATCTCATGCGCATAATATCTGGGCTAATGAGCTATGAAGTAAACAATGGATCCTTTTACCTTTGGGTTATACGCCAGAAATAGTACCGATGTCACCATGTAGTTCTGGGGCTAGGACTTTCACACGTTTTATCAACAACGGTCAAAAATCTTCTGAAAACACCACACTTATAGACCAGATAACAGGCTAAAATCTGTAAAACAGATTTATTGAAATAAGATAATACAGAAGGAAAAAAGGTTAGACGGAGGTACATTACAAAACTTTCTCTAATATTTTAACAAGTTTTCTAAATCCAGCATAAGTAATTTCCAGTTTCTTGCGGTCTTATTATCAGTATTGTTATTAGAAAAAAATAGAATTAGTACATGAACTGTTGAATTGACCAAAGGCCGCAGTATGTATTTGTGAGTATACAGTTGTTGATCCAATCAGAGACTCAAGTGGGGTGGAAATAGAGCTGAGCAGTGCTGCCACGGAAATGTAGAATTACAGTAGTGTGACCCTGACCTGGGCTGCATATTCCTTTTAATGAGCGTTCAGTGCTGGCTCCGACAGTCGTGGACTGTGTTTCCCTGTGTGCTAGTGTCACTTCAGTCTGTGCAGAGAAAACACCCTGGATACCCCTCAATCTTCACCGCTCCTGCAGTCTAGACAGAGTGCCATTTCTTATAAGCATTTATAATTGGGCTCCAGAGTTTTAAGAAAACAGCAGACAAAAAGGAATCTGCAATGTTTGTTCAATTTATAACTCAATTTTAAACAGGTGAAGTCTTCACAATGTAAATTCCAATCAGTTTGTATGTTTAGGCTAAATTGGTCCCACTGCTCACAAGCATCTTATTTCCTAGTTAGATTTTCCCTCAGTTTTTCCTTTGTTGTTGAACAACCTAGATGAAGGGAAAAGGCTCATGGGGCCCATTGCACCATCAAGGTGGGAAAAGAGTGGGAGAGGAGATAAGATACATCAAGAAATAATACGTAGGTGATACTAAGATGGGTTTAAAAATACTCCAGACTGTAGGAGAAAGGGAAGACTGTGGGAGATAAGGCACTCCACAGTTTTGAGTCCCTAGGAAAGAATGAGTGAAGAGTTGGAGCTGGTGCAGTCAGCCTTGATTTCAATAGAGGTGGTGCAAGGAGGAGGAGTGAAGTTATTCTCAAGAGAAGCTGTGGGGTTGAGCTGGAAAGTTAGAGGACAGAAATGAGAGGAATTGTTTAACAGATGACAAGACTTGCCCCATCATTACATTCCCTTGCACCACTAATTATTCCTTCACTCATGAGTGTGGGAGGATGAGCTGTTCCCAGATATCTACTTTATATTTAACTATAAGCTGGTTTAGAGGTGCGCCAGAGTGCCTGAGGATGACGAATCCTCTGATTTCACCTCCCTCCTGGTAACAAAGCATCCGGAAAATAAAACATTGGAATGTATTAAAAGATCAGTATTGACCCGAAATAGTGCGGTATTCCTGGCACTTTATAAATCATTTGTGCAACCGCACTTGCATTTATATAGCGCCTTTCATGACCTCAGGATGTCTCACAGCATTTAACAGCCAATTAAGTACTTTTCACTATAACGAAGGAAAGTATATTGAAGAGAGCAACTAGGATGATTGAGAGGATGAACGGATTGGATTATGAGGAGCAATTATTTAAATTGAGCATGTACTCACTGGAAAAGAGAATGAGAATCGATATGCTTACTGCTCCTAAGATTCTAAAAGGACCACATAATATAGACCCATGACAAGCTATTGCACCTTGTTCAGTACAGTAGAACCAGAGGTCATAGGCTGCGTTTGAAGTGAGGGTAAATTTAAAGCTAATCTGCAGAAACAATATTTCATTGAGCAAGCGGTCAATCTATGGAACAAGCGCCCTAGGGAGACGGTGAAAGCAGTTAGTATTGATTCATTCAAATGCAAATTAGATAGATTTATCTCTAGAAATAACATTGTGGGATTCAGTACATGAGTAATTTGAGACATGACATGTGGTAAGTTGGGGGACCAGATGACTTTGGTCCTATGGTTCCCAAAGCCCTCCTCCACTGCGGCTTTCCTCGCCTCAAGTCTCGGTCTGTTGGAGACTAATTAATAGAGATTGATGAAAGAAAGACTTGCATTTATATAGCGCCTTTCACGACCACCGGACATCTCAAAGCATTTTACAGCCAATGAAGTACTTTTGGAATGTAATCTGTTATAATGTAGGAAACATGGTGAGCAATTTTGTGCACAGCAAGCCCCCACAAACAGCAGTGTGATAATGACCAGCTCATCTGTTTTAATGATGTTGGTCGCGGGATAAATATTGGCCAGGACACCAGCGATAACTCCCCTGCTCTTCTTCGAAATATTGTCGTGGGATCTTTTATGTCTATTTGAGAGAGCAGGCAGAGCCTTGGTTTAATGTCTAATCCAAAAGACGGCACCTCCGACAGTACAGCGGAAGCTCCCTCAGTACTGCACTTGGAGTGTCAACCTAGATTTTTGTGCTAAAGTACCTGGAGTGGGACTTGAACCCACAACATTCTGACTCAAAGGCGAGTGGGCTACCCACTGAGCCACAGCTGACCCTATGATTACTCAACAACTCCAATATTGCTGTATCACGTGACTACCAGGAGGGTAGAAGCCAAACTAGATGGACTTTGGTCTTTTATCGTCTAGCAATTCCTCTGTTCCATCACTCAATACCTCCCACAGCTGGCCTGGCTGCAAACATATCTTAGTTTAATGAGTTTGTGATGCCTGGCAAGATGACTCATTTGCAAAGCTTTTGGTTTTCACAGCAAAACAGATTGAATTGCAGAATGCAGTTCCAAAAAACACTGGTAAAAATGTTGGAAACCCATGTAATAAAAATGGATTTGGCTTATTCAGTCACTTTAGACTTGTTGCCCACCTCATTAGAAACAGAAGGTAAATGTTTAGTTTCACCTACCACTGCCAAGGAAGCAAACTCTACTTCACCAAGGCTCCATCACTGCAGCTTATGATGCATGCTTGCAGGAACTGAGCTGAGCTGCAGTTCCTCCTTCCTGAAATCATGGCTCCACCCGAGGATGGCCAACCTCCAGGATCACCCCGGAGTCCCGATCAGTTGAAGGTTAATCTCCAGGACACTGCTGCCGCAACCCAGGAGATAAATCTCAGGGGCACTGTGATTTTTGGTTAGTGGTGTGCCACAGGGATCGGTGCTGAGACCACAACTGTTTGCAATATACATAGATGGCCTGGAAGAGGGGACAGAGTGTAGTGTAACAAAATTTGCAGATGACACAAAGATTAGTGGGAAAGCGGGTTGTGTAGAGGACACAGAGAGGCTGCAAAGAGATTTAGATAGGTTCAGCGAATGGGCTAAGGTTTGGCAGATGGAATACAATGTCGGAAAGTGTGAGATCATCCACCTTGGGAAAAAAAACAGTAAAAGGGAATATTATTTGAATGGGGAGAAATTACAACATGCTGCGGTGCAGAGGGACCTGGGGGTCCTTGTGCATGAAACTCTTTTGAGTTTACCTGCGAAAACATAAAACATGTATCCGTGCCACCCGACCTGGATGACACACACAAGACATTTACAAGGCCCTTTTTTGTTTTTTTTTTTGGGTTTTTTTTTTTGTGGTTTTTTTTTGGGCACTAAAATCAAATTTTTCCTTTTTTCCAGTGCCCCCTATAAAAGGAGAGGGGGACACTAAAAGCACCGGCAATTAAAACAAGTTAACTTTAAAACGTAAAATCAAATTAAAATTTGGTTGCCGGGCGTGATGATGCACTCCAGTCCCTCCGGTGCCCACCTCTTCCTTGTGCATGAATCCCAAAAAATTAGTTTGCAGGTGCAGGAGGTAATCAGGAAGGCAAATGGAATGTTGGCCTTCATTGCGAGAGAGATGGAGTACAAAAGCAGGGAGGTCCTTCTGCAATTGTATAGGGTATTGGTGAGGCCGCACCTGGAATACTGTGTGCAGTTTTGGTCACCTTACTTAAGGAAGGATATACTAGCTTTGGAGGGGGTACAGAGACGATTCACTAGGCTGATTCCGGAGATGAGGGGGTTACCTTATGATGATAGATTGAGTAGACTGGGTCTTTACTCATTGGAGTTCAGAGGATGAGGGGTGATCTTATAGAAACATTTAAAATAATGAAAGGGATAGACAAGATAGAGGTGGAGAGGTTGTTTCCACTGGTCGGGGAGACTAGAACTAGGGGGCACAACCTCAAAATACGCGGGAGCCAATTTAAAACCCAGTTGAGAAGGAATTTCTTCTCCCAGAGGGTTGTGAATCTGTGGAATTCTCTGCCCAAGGAAGCAGCTGAGGCTAGCTCATTGAATGTATTCAAGTCACAGATAGATAGATTTTTAACCAATAAGGGAATTAAGGGTTATGGGGAGCGGGCGGGTAAGTGGAGCTGAGTCCACGGCCAGATCAGCCATGATCTTGTTGAATGGCGGAGCAGGCTCGAGGGGCTAGATGGCCTACTCCTGTTCCTAATTCTTATGTTCTTATGTTCTTATGGCACAAAATAGTGGGGTTTCTTTCATTTTTTTTGAACAGTTTTATTTATTAGTTAGAAAAATATTAGAGGCGGAAAAGAAAGGCTGTTTGACGGGGCGGGCGGGTGAAGACAAGCGGTCATGTGATGAAACCTCCAGGGATACGCCCAAGCAAAGTTGGTATCCCGACTCCAGCCCCTTCACTAAATGCTGCAAGTACAAGGCAGGCCTTTCTGCATTTGTAAAGAGAAAAGGCCAGTGAAAGTTTTGTAGTTCTGTGGTTTTTGTAGAACTGATAGTTCTGACAAAGTGTCTTCACCTGAACTGGTCATCTCTTTTCAGATGCTGATGTCCTGCTGTATATTTGCGGCATTTTCTGTCAGAACAGATTGGAAAACCGCAAATGTAACGCCCCTATTTAAAAAAGGAGGAAGACGAAAAGCAGGAAACTATAGACCAGTTAGCTTAACATCTGTCATTGGGAAAATGCTGGAGTCCATAATTAAGGAAGCAGTAGCGGGACATTTGGAAAAGCATGATTCAATCAAGTAGAATCAGCATGGTTTTATGAAAGGGAAACCATGTTTGACAAAATTGCTGGAATTCTTTGAGGATGTAACAAGCTGGATGGATAAGGGAGAACCAGTGGATGTGGTGTATTTGGATTTCCAGAAGGCATTCGATAAGGCGCCACATAAGAGGTTACTGCACAAGATAAAAGCTCACGGGGTTGGGGGGAATATATTAGCATGGATGGAGGATTGGCTAACTAACAGAAAACACAAAGTCCGGATAAATGGGTCATTTTCTGGTTGGAAAACAGTAACTAGTGGGGTACCGCAGGGATCGGTGCTGGGTCCTCAACTATTTACAATCTATATTAATGACTTGGATGAAGGGACCAAGTGTAATGTAGCCAAGTTTGCTGATGATACAAAGATGGGTGGGAAAGCAAATTGTGAGGAGGACAAAAAAAATCTGCAAAGGGATATAGACTGGCTAAGTGAGTGGGCAAAAATTTGGCAGATGGAGTATAATGTGGGAAAATGTGAGGTTATCCACTTTGGCAGAAAAAATAGAAAAGCATATTATAATTTAAATGGAGAAAAATTGCTGCAGTACAGAGAGATCTGGGGGTCCTTGTGCATGAAACACAAAACGTTAGTATGCAGGTACAGCAAGTAATCAAGAAGGCAAAAGGAATGTTGGCCTTTATTGCAAAGGGGATAGAGTATAAAAGCAGAGATATGCTGCTACAACTGTACATGGTATTGGTGAGGACACACTTGGAGTACTGCATGCACTTTTGGTCTCCGTATTTAAGGAAGGGTATACTTGCATTGGAGGCTGTTCAGAGAAGGTTCAATAGGTTGATTCCGGAGATGAGGGGGTTGACTTATGAAGATAGGTTGAGTAGGTTGGGCCTATACTCATTGGAGTTCAGAAGAATGAGAGGTGATCTTATTGAAACTTGTAAGATAATGAGGGGGCTCGACAAGGTGGATGCGGAGAGGATATTTCCATTCCAAGGGGAAACTAAAACTAGGGAACATCATCTCAGAATAAGGGGCCGCCTATTTAAAACTGAGATGAGGAGAAATTTCTTCTCTCAGGGGGTTGTAAATCTGTGGAATTCTCTGCCCCAGAGAGCTGTGGGGGCTGGGTCATTGAATATATTTAAGGTGGAGATAGACAGATTTTTGAGTGATATTGGAGTAAAATGTTATGGGGAACAGGCAGGGAAGTGGAGCTGAGCCCATGATTGGATCAGCCATGATCTTATTGCGTAGGCTTGAGGGACCAAATGGCCTACTCCTGCTCCTATTTCTTATGTTCCTATGTTCTTATGTTAACGCGGAGTGTTATGCCTGAAATATTATTTTTCTCTCTTTTTCAATGCTGACGATCCTGCCTTGTATTTCTAGCATGTTCTGTGTTTGCTTGTGTTAAATATAGGGCCTTTATTCATTTGATAAGATGGGGGCACCTGGAAAACAGATGTCTAGCAGAAGAAAATTGGCAATAGGAGACATGGGTTGGAGGGGGGAGGAGGGCGTGGTGGGAATGGGTAAGAGGGAAGGGAGTGGTAGAGGGGGGTAGTGGATAAGACAGGGAGAGAATGGTGGGGGGGGGAATGGGGGGGAGGGGAGGGTAAGAGGGGGCGAGAATGGTGGGGGGAGGGTGGGTGAGGGGGGGAGAATGGTGGGGGGGAGGGTGGGTAAGGGGGGGGTGAGAATGGTGGGGGGAGGGTGGGTAAGGGGGGGAGAATGGTGGGGGGAGGGTGGGTAAGGGGGAGGAGAATGGTGGGGGGAGGGTGGGTAAGGAGGGGTGAATGGTGGGGGGGGAGGGTGGGTAAGAGGAGGGAAAACGGTGGGGGGGCGGGTGGGTGAGGGGGGTAAGAATGGTGGGGGGGAGGGTGGGTGAGGGGGTGAGAATGGTGGGGGGGAGGGTGGATGAGGGGGGGAGAATGGTGGGGGGGAGGGTGGGTGAGGGGGGAGAATGGTGGGGGGGAGGGTGGGTGAGGGGGGGGAAATGGTGAGGGGGGAGAATGGTGGGGGGGGAGAATGGTGGGGGGGAGAATGGTGGGGGGGAGAATGCTGTGGGGGAGGGTGGGTGAGGGGGAGGGTGGGTGAGGGGGGAGAATGGTGGGGGGGAGGGTGGGTGAGGGGGGAGAATGGTGGGGGGGAGAGTGGATGAGGGGGGGGAGAATGGTGGGGGGAGGGTGGATAAGAGGAGGGAAAATGGTGGGGGGGCGGGTGGGTGAGGGGGGTAAGAATGATGGGGGGAGGGTGGATGAGGGGGGAGAATGGTGGGGGGGAGAATGATGGGGGGAGGGTGGGTGAGGGGGGGAGAATGGTGGGGGGAGGGTGGGTAAGAGGAGGGAAAACGGTGGGGGGGCGGGTGGGTGAGGGGGGCAAGAATGGTGGGGGGGGGGGTGGGTGAGGGGGGAGAATGGTGGGGGGGAGGGTGGATGAGGGGGGGGAGAATGGTGGGGGGGAGGGTGGATGAGGGGGGAGAATGGTGGGGGGAGGGTGGGTAAGAGGAGGGAAAACGGTGGGGGGGGCGGGTGGGTGAGGGGGGTAAGAATGGTGGGGGGGAGGGTGGGTGAGGGGGTGAGAATGGTGGGGGGGAGGGTGGATGAGGGGGGAGAATGGTGGGGGGGAGGGTGGGTGAGGGGGGGGAAATGGTGAGGGGGGAGAATGGTGGGGGGGGAGAATGGTGGGGGGGAGAATGGTGGGGGGGGAGAATGGTGTGGGGGAGGGTGGGTGAGGGGGGGAGAATGGTGTGGGGGAGGGTGGATGAGGGGGGGGGAGAATGGTGGGGGGAGAGTGGATAAGAGGAGGGAAAATGGTGGGGGGGCGGGTGGGTGAGGGGGGTAAGAATGGTGGGGGGGGGGAGGGTGGGTGAGGGGGTGAGAATGGTGGGGGTGGAGTGGGTGAGGGGGGAGAATGGTGGGAGGGAGTGGGTAAGGGGGGGTCCTCGCCCCGATACAATTTTCAGGTGGATCTGTAAATTGGCGTACGGCTCGCCCACCTGTCTTGGACGGGTGGGCTGTTTAAATATGCAAATCTGGGTTCTAGGCTGTTGTAGGATCCCAATTGCAATTCTGAAGTACAAAAGTGCAGCGAGTGGCCTAACCGGCAGACCTTTTTTTAAAAAAAGAGATCCCTTTTTCTTTTGTGGCGCCATACTGACGCCCTGCTGCTGGCCTGTGTTTTCCCCCTCCCTGATTGGCTTCAAACCTTCCCCCCCCCCGCCATACCGCCCCTTCCCCCCCCTTCCTCACCCCCCCCCCCCCAGGCCTACCCTACTGGCTCAGAGTAGGAGCCTGCCAATGACTTGCCCTCACACTCCCAGGTGCTGGTCGATTGTTTTTAATGAGGCCCGGACCTGAGATTGGTTCGGGCCTCTTGACGCTGGCTTTTGGCGAGACCTTTGTCAGCTCCTCCTCCTTCACATCCGTTTTGGGTGTATGTTTAACATCCTCCCGCTCTGTGAATTAAATTGTCCCAACATCATTATCTGAATGTTCGGGAATAAATCCATAGATCCATGGCCCAACATGTACATTTTCTCTATCAATTGCTGCAGAATGTGATTATCAGTGAAATAACATGATCAATGGTTCGAAAAAAGATTGTCCTAGTTGTACTAAAGTTTGCTCAAAGGCTATCTATACTGTTTCTTAAATATCACCTGTAGTTCAAATCCACTGCAGTCATACAAAAGGAAATTTAATCATTTAACAAATATATATTTTTGCTACCACAATGGTTTAGTGTAAGTGCACGTGTGACATGGAAGTGATTCATAAGGACCAGGAATGACCTAGAATTACATAGAATGTCAGCCCAAGAGGTTCATGCCGGAGTTTATGCCCCTTCCCCCCTCATTTAAGCCGAGCAGCATATCCTTCTATTCCTTTCTCCCTCACGTTTATCTAGCTTGCCCTTAAATGCATCGATGCTACTTGCCTCAACTGCTCCTTGTGGTAGCGAGTGCCACATGGTGCCAGTTTTGATGCCTGGCTTGTGCCGAGTTAACTGGACTCAACCGAAGAGGCAGTATTGATGTTAAAAGTGAATTTAATATCTCTGGAGGGAGAAAAGAAAATCAGACATTGCTCCTGCTCCAGATTTTATCCAGTGACCCTTGTCAGTGCGGCGAGAGCTCTGTTGTATTCAGTGGCAATAGGATATGGTTACATGGACATGTTCTAACTTGCCCAACTGGCCATCATTCATATGTGAGCTGAGCAGACTATTTGGGTGTAGTCATACTAAACCCAATCCTGTGCCCCCAACATCCTGACACACAGATGCCTTTTCACCCAGGGTCACTTAATAATTCAGGAGCAGGAACCCAGGCTGCTTTTCCCTTTCCTTCACTTAGGGACATTAAAGCCAATTGTAGCACGCCAATCTCAGGACACACCAACCATTGAACTAGAGACATAAGAACATAAGAAATAGCAGCAGGAGTAGGTCATTTGGCCCCGCGAGCTTGCTCTGCCACTCAATAAGATCATGGTTGATCTGATCTTGGCTGCAACCCCACTTCCCTGCTCGCTTCCCATAACCCTTGAGACCTTCCTCAGTGCTCCTGGGTAGTGAGGGGAAAATCAACCTGGTTTCCCACTCCTGACCCTTGCTGGAAGTGCGCATGTGTGTGTGGACATTGGGGGAAAACTGGGAGAGGCGCCTATTTCCAATAGCCTGTTTACACTCACTGTCCAGTTCTACACATGTAAGGTGGCCACTTGGGCAAGGTACAGGAAGGTGATCAACACCTGTGGACCGTGCTTCAACGAGAGGGAGGTGAGAAGGGGAGTGACAGGCAAGGAGACAAAAGCTAGAATCGTAACCCTGTCTGTACTTTGCCTTCTCCACAGAGAGGACCCATGGAGGGCAGCCAAGATGATAAAGTGCTACATGCAACAGCACAATATCCCACAGCGAGAAGTGGTGGACACAACCGGCTTAAACCAGTCTCACTTGTCACAACATCTGAATAAGGGGACGCCAATGAAAAATCAGAAGCGGGCTGCTCTCTACGCCTGGTACTTCCGGAAACAAAGAGAGATCGCCCAGCGTAAGTATCATTGCTTCTAAAATCTAGGCACTTGGCTGCGACTCAAGGCACTTGAATAGTGTATTAACATAACAACTTAGAATTCTTGATAATATAATTTCAGAAGTAATTTACTTCTGTTTTTATTACTCTGAAAAAAATGAGGGCCACGTTTTCTTTTCCATTTTCTCTTTTAAAAAGTCCTGTTCCCCCTCCCCCACAATGTATTGCATTATTCCCTGAGTGATGTGACAGGCAATAAACCCCTCCTCGGCTTCTGCTCTGGAACTGGCTGATGGAGGTGCTGTCGTGTCCTGGGGTGATCGATTCTCTTTACCTCCCTTCAGAACAGCACAGCGCCACCACTTACGACCTCTTCTGGCAACCTGGCCAAGATAAGGAACTTGTGTGTGAATGGAGCAAAGTTGTAGTATGTTTATGTACTGCGTTCTGATAAACTTTTCTCTTTATGTATACTTTTCTCCTTAGTCCAATCTTCCCTTTTTAGTCTTAGGCTGGACTTTAGTCTTCTTCACCAGTGACTTTGGGCTAAACTTTCAGACCGTCCCACCCCACCTGACCCCACCCCATCCCATCCTGCCCCGCCCCTCAAAAGTGGTGGGCAATGACCTACCGCCCCATTGCCACCATGGCCGTTGCCATGGCAATGTTTTTATCGCTGGGCTTAAAGCCAGGGCAGGCCCTGAGTAATAGGTCCATTTAAAATGTTAATTGGGGTACGATGATGTAGATAGGTCCCTGATTGCCATTTTGGGACTGAAATGGGTGGAGCATGTGACATACACACATCAACCAATAACAGCTGGCACCTGGCCAAAGAGGATCCCAAAGGCATTTTATTTATTTGGGGCAGGAAGAGCTGTAGAGCTCCTCCAGGCTCCACAAAACCAGCCTGGGCTGCTCCGGCTGCCCTCGACCCCCTCCCCCCCCATCCCCTTCCAGACATTGAGGCGCCACCACGCATGGACCTTCCTTCTGGTCTGGAGACCGGTTAATCCACCCGATATTGTGCTGACCTGGAGTCTCTGGCTGCAGCTCACTGCTAATGATACCCGGCCTTCAAAACGGCCGGCCGGCCAGCCAAAGATCCACTTGGGGGTGGGGGGTATGGGAAATCCATCTCATTATAAGATCTGACAACAGGAAATAGGTGTGACTGGAGCAGGCTCCAGTGAGACCGGCAGGTACTCAATGAGCTGTTCGGCTGCCTCACAACAACACTGTTTAAAAATGAATGCTTCTTCCTGTAATCAGTTTAACTCCCTGTGTTTGGAATTTTCTCTCCTTATTGGGTGTCCTACATCTGTCTCGTACCTCTGCTATGATGGATTCCATTCCTGGAGAAGTGCTGATGAGTTTTGTCAATTCTCAATCTAGCTATAACAATGCAAGGGTCTGCAGCTAATGCATCCCAATCAGCAAAATGTAAATGCATCTCGCACAGCCACTCAAGATTCCTAACAGTGGTGAAATATAATCTAACATACCCCAGGATTCACTCTTTACTCGTCAGTCTTGTTTAGATTGGGACTGACTTCATTAGTAGAAAATTAAACCTGCCAGGAATGAGTTATAGCTCTAGCAACATCCGCAGTGTTGCACCTGTGGGGCCTGGAGCTATGCCTGTAGCAAGAGAGAATGATTGAGAGCAGAATTCATTGTGTAAACAGGACTTGCAGATGATGGCACACTGCAAAAATGTCAGGAGTTTAATATTCAAACAGAAATTATTACTTTAATGAAACTGCATTTGCAGTAAAATTGATTGAACAGAACTGGTTGTAATGAACTCGAATACAGTAAAACTTCACTTTTAGTGAACTCATGTATAATGAAGTTCTGCTAACAGTGGAGAAACTGTTCGTGTCCCATTTCATTTACTATGAGGCTGATGCATGTTCATGGAGAGTGTCTGCAATACAATTAGGGAATATCAATGATAGAAATGCGAAAGCAAAGATCAATTGGTTTATTCTCTGAACACTGACATTAGATTATAGTATTGAACTTGCTCTCAGGTATCAGTAAAAGGAGCGGCGAGCAGCGGCCATGGGCAGTGTGGCTGCGTACCACTGCAAGGTACAGCGCGAGCTGGTGCAGGAGGGCGACGGCAGCGAAGTAGGACGTCATCAAGGTCCAGTTCAGTTATTGGAGCGTGGGCAGACACAGCAGGAGCGGCGAGGTCGGGGCGAAGGAGCGGCAAGAGATTGTGGAGGGATGTGATCGGGGCCCAGGAGAGGCGAGAGTTCGGGGCCAGAAGACGCGAGGGCCCAGGGGCAGCATGGGCCAGCCCACACTGCGATTGTGTGCGTACTAGGTCCGTGCAGCAGAGCAGGTCTCCAGTCGTCTTGGTTAACCCTTGCTACTGGACCAAGACCTAGCTCTGTCAAGCCCGTGTGGTGGCTGGTGTGCAACAGCCACCTCATGTTAAAAAAATCCACGCACAGGCATCTTCCACCCTTCAGGATGTAGTTCAGGACCTGGAATATTAGGTCCTTCATTGAAACACCTGTGAACTCATCCCTTTTTTGGGTGGAAGCAAGTCATCCTCGCTTCGAGGGACTGCCTATGATGATGATGATATTTGTGAATATGTGTTTATCCATATACTCTATCTCCTCTACATATGATGATGTTCAGAAAGATATTAGTCTTTAACCAGGTACTCACAGCTCTCAACTATATCCTAAAGCTCATTTTCAAATTTTGAACAAGATAAAGTTTAATGCCTTCTGATGCAACATAGAATTTACTTCGAGTCTACAGCACAGAAACAGGCTGTTCGCCCATTTGTTCAGTGCTGGTGTTTATGCTCCACACGAGCCTCTTCCCACCCTACTTCATCTCACCCCGTCAACATATCCTTCGACTCTTTTCTCCCCCATTCACTTATGTAGCTTCCCATTAAATACATCTATGCTATTCGCCTCAACCGTTCCCTGTGGTAGATTGTGTATAGAAGAACTCCACGAGGCTGAGTATTATGAGCTAAACTTAGTGTGACCTTAGTCTTCTTTAATAATTCCAGCGCCTAAACAACATGGCAGCCAACCTTTTATACTGGCCCTGCACGTGTGTGCAGGTGACCATTAGGACTCCAACAGTCGCGTCCTCTGGTGGCAAGTATTACATAGTTACACACATAACATCACTCCACCCCCGCCCTCAAAGTCTTCGTTACAAGTTATTTACAAGTTGAGGCGATCCGGAGCCCTTCGTTCCATGGTTGATCGTCTAAGTTCAAACCCTGGCATGTGTGAGTTGGTTGTACCATTGCTGCACTGCACCGTGGCTGGTCTGACTGGACTGTCAGGAACGGTGGGTTCATCCTCGTGATTGACAGCAAGATCGATTGCTGGTTGGGTGTGTGCTGATGGATCGTCGATGGTGATGTCATCTTCAAGTCGTTCCTGGTTGTCAGTAAATCACAATTTGGTCTGATCTAAATGCTTTCTGCACGTTTGGCCATTTAACAGTTTGATTATAAACACCCTATTCCCTTCCTTGGCCAAAACAGTGCCAGCAACCCACTTTGGACCATGACCGTAATTCAGGATAAACACAGGGTCGTTAACATCAATGTTACATGAAACAGCTGCGCGATCCTGGTACATCTTCTGCCGGTATCGCCGGGTTTCCACGTGATCATTAAGATCCGGGTGGACTAGGGAGAGCCTGGTTTTGAGGGCTGTCTTCATTAACAATTCTGCCGGGGGAACCCCGGTGAGTGAGTGGTGTCGCATCCGGTAACTGAGCAGAATGCGAGACAAGCGGGTCTGTAGGGAGCCGTCCGTCACACATTTCATACTCTGTTTGATTGTTTGGACTGCCTGCTCCGCTTGACCATTAGACGCGTGCTTAAACGGAGCAGACCTGACATGCTTGATGCCATTGCGGGTCATAAACTCGTTGAATTCTGAGCTGGTGAGACACGGTCCATTGTCGCTGATAAGCCATGGGTGGCGAACATAGCCCGGAGGCTTTCAATGGTGGCTGTGGATTTGCTGGATGACATGATTACGCATTCAAACCATTTGGAGTAAGCGTCCACAACGACTAAAAATATCTTTCCTAGAAAGGGGCCGGCAAAATCTACGTGGATCCTGGGCCACGGTTTGGAGGGCCATGACCACAGGCTCAGTGGAGCCTCCTTTGATGCATTGCTCAGTTGCAAGCAAGTGTTGCACTGATGCACGCATGACTCCAAGTCCGAGTCAATGCCAGGCCACCAAACATGCAACCTGGCAATTGCCTTCATCATGACAATGCCTGGGTGGGTACTGTGTATGTCGCATATAAACGTTTCCCTGCCTTTTTTTGGCAAAACCACGTGATTACCCCATAAGAGACAATCCGATTGGATGGACATTTCATCTTTGCGACAGTGAAATGGCGTAATTTCATCTTGCATTTCCCCAGGAACGGCTGACCAGTTCCCATTTAGGACGCAACTCTTTACTAATGATAGCACAGAATCCTGGCTGGTCCAGGTCCTGATCTGTCGAGCTGTGATGGGTGACCCCTCGCTCTCAAAAGCATCCATGACCAGTAGCAAGTCTGCGGGTTGCGCCATTTCAACCCCAGTGGTGGGTAATGGTAGCCGGCTGAGAGCATCGGCACAGTTTTCAGTGCCTGTGGCAGATAACATAGTCATAAGCGGATAATGTTAGTGCCCATCTTTGGATGCGGGGCAAAGCATTGGTATTTATACCTTTGCTCTCTGAAAACAGCGAAATGAGCGGCTTGTGGTCAGTTTCAAGCTCAAACCAAAGTCCAAATAGGTATTGGTGCATTTTGTTAACCCCATATACACATGCTAATGCCTCTTTTTCGACCATACTATAGGCTCTCTCAGCCTTAGACAGACTTCTAGACGCATATGCAACCGGTTCGAGGTTGCCCGATACATTGGCTTGCTGTAACACACAGCTGACCCCGTACGATGAGGCGTTACAAGCTAGCACTAAATGTTTACATGGGTCATAGTGTACAAGTAACTTATTTGAACATAGCAGGTTCCTGGCTTTCTCAAAGGCTGTGTCTTGAGATTTGTCCCAAACCCAGTCATCATCCTTACATAACAACATGTGCAAAGGCTCCAACAACGTGCTCAATCCGGGTAGAAAGTTACCGAAATAGTTGAGGAGTCCCAGGAGCAAACGCAGCTCTGTCACATTCTGTGGTCTGGGTGTATTCTTGATGGCCTCTGTCTCTCTGTCTTTGAGTCCGTGGGCCTGATGCCGTCTGCTGCAATCTTTCTATCCAAAAATTCGACTTCTGGCGCCAGGAAAACACACTTGGAGTATTTCAGCCTGAGTCCCACTCTGTCTAGGTGACTTAGAACCTCTTCCAGGTTGTGTAGATGCTCGATGGTGTCACGACCAGTGATCAGAATGTTGTCTTGAAACACAACAGTGTGCGAAACAGATTTCATCAAACTCTCCATGTTCTTCTGGAAAGTGGCTGCATCCCAGCGAATCCTGAAAGGGCACCTGTGATATATTGTGTGTGTTGATGCACGTCAGTCTTTTTGAAGATTCAGCCAGCTCCTGTGTCATGTAGACAGAGGTTAGGTCCCCCCCCGCTAACATTGTGAACAGATCATCCACCTTGGGCAGCGGGTACTCGTCCTGTAGTGAGACTCGGTTAATTGTTACCTTGTAGTCTCTGCAGATTCTGACCGTGCCATCGTTTTTCAACACCGGAACAATTGGACTGGCCCACTCATTGAACTCGACTGGCGATATGATTCCTTCGCTTTGGAGTCTGTCCAGTTCGATCTCAACTTTCTCCCTCATCATGTACGGAACCGCCAGAGCCTTGTGATGGATGGGCCGTGCATCGGGGCCTAGATGGATCTGTACCTTGGCGCCTGTGAAGTTGCCGATGCCCGGATCGAATAGCGAGGGAAACTTGCTCAGTGCTTGAGCATACGAGGCTTCATCCACTGAAGATAGTGCTTTGATGTCGTTCCAATTCCATCTAATCTTTTCTAGTCAGCTTCTGCCATTGCCTGGAATAATCCACAATGATAGGTCATGCACAGCTCCATCATACGATACCTTCACTGCCGTACTTCCAATGACTGGTATGAGTGCTTTGGTATAGGTATGCAGCTTTGCATTAATCCGGCTCAGTTTGGGCCTTTGTGCTTTATTGCTCCACAGTATCTCTAAAGCCTTCTGGCTCATTATTGACTGACTCGCACCTGTGTCCAACTCCATGGATACTGGAACTCCATTTAATTTGACTTTCAGCATTATAGGAGGGCTCTTGGTGGTGAAGATATGTACCCCATACACTTCTTCCTCGGGTTGAGTTGCCTGTGTTGCGTGATCTGTGCCGGATTGATCATCCTCTACCACGTGGTGTGTAGCAGCACATTTGCACATTTACTGGAGGTGCCCCATTGTTGCGCAGCCTTTACACACGTAGTGCTTGAATCGACATTGATGATCCTGATGATTACCCCGCAGCGCCAACACAGTGCTAATGGATTCACATTCACCCTCAATGGCGGACTCTGAGTCATGACAGGTCTTGCAGCTGCAGATGTATAGGCCCTGCCATATGCAGTTTGGCCTGCTAGCGACATCATTTTATGCACAGTACTTGCCGGTGAGCTCAATGTTGAGAAGATATCTGTTTGATGTTATCGTTCATGGCCATGCATGCCTTGGCGATCGCGATGGCCCTGCTCAAGTCTAGGGTTTCGTCAGCCAGCTGCTTTCGAAGAATGACCTCGTGACTGATGCCAAGCACGAAAAAGTCCCACAGCATTTCCCCCAATGCAGCTCCAAAATCGCAAGGTTCCACGAGGCGTCTCAGGTCGGTGACATAATCCACGTCCTGGCCCCCGGAGCGATGGTGCGTGTAAAAATTAGACCTGGCCATGAGGATACTCTCCTTCGGCTTGAGGTGGTCCCAAACCAGCGTGCACAACTCTGTATATTCCTTCTCTGTTGGTTTTGTCGGTGCGAGCAGATTCTTGATGAGGCCGTATATTTTAGGCCCACAGACGGTGAGGAGAACCGCCCTGCGCTTGGCCGCATTAGTGTCTCCTTCCAGCTCGTTGGTCACTAAGTACTGGTCGAGACGCTCGACGAAGGCTTCCCAATCATCACCCTCTACGAATCTCTCTAATATTCCAACGGCAGCCATGGTTGCATGAAGGTTCGGCAATTGTTGTGTATAGAAGAACTCCATGAGGCTGAGTACTGTGAGCTAAACTTAGTGTGACCTTAGTCTTCTTTATTGCAACTCCAGAATGCCTAAACAACATGGCAGCCAACCTTTTATACTGGCCCTGCAGGTGTGTGCAGGTGACCATTAGGACTCCAACAGTCGCGCCCTCTGGTGGCAAATATTACATAGTTACATACATAACAGTTGCAAGTGCCACATTCTAACCACTCTCTGGATAAAGACATTTCTCCTGAATTCCTTATTGGATTTATCAAAGGCTATCTTATATTTAGGACCCTTGTTTTGGATTCTACCACAAGTGGAAACATTGTCTCCATGTCTACCCGATCAAACACCTTCATAATTTTAAAGATCTCTATCACGTCACCCCTCATCATTTTTTCTAGAGAAAAGAGCCCCAGCCTGTTCAGTCTTTCCTATAGATAGAGCCTACATTGTATGCTAAATCCTAATAAAACAAATATTTTACACATTATAACAAAATAATGCTCCTCTTATAGTAAAATCTGTCTATTTATAAAAAATAGCCTGAGCATTGATTAATAATTACTTTTTAACCTTAAGGAAACTTGCTCTACATATCAATGCCTCCACTTATAATGCACCTGATCATTGCTTCCAATTACTGAAATCTCTTAGTTGCACCTTCTAAATGGATCAGCAACCTGGACCCATCTCAGGTCTCTTAATTTGTTCCATAGAGTCAGTTTACAATCAGACTCACTGCTGGGGCAGTGGATGGGGAAGCATGGTAAGCAGCCTCCCCATCCACTGCCCCAGCTTTCCCTTGGCATGTGCGCCTACTTTAAGTAAATGTCCTTGTGGCTCAGAACAGGAACCTGCCAAATGAACCCAAACCAGCCCAAAGTGGGTTAGCACATGTTCCGATTTCAGTCCAGTGTTGGTCCCTGGTCTTGTGACCATCGCAAACCACTGCTGTGTCAGAAATGCTGCAACAGATGTAAATCACCGTGAAGCACTGTACATTTGTGGCAAACGTCCGTATTCAATCACCAATATGTTTTTTTCAGAGTTGATTATGCAGATTAATCTCAATAGGGAACCTCATGATTTACGACTGTCCCTTTCAGCTAGCAACATTTCATTGTGGAATTCACACTTATAACTCTCACAACAGAACTGAAATCTGGGGTAGATCTTGATCACATGATGGTTGGGGGATTGAATTTGAAGGGCAGCCAGTGGGGATTCTCACTGCCTTTTGATCTGGAGACTGTATGGAGAAAGTTGGAAAACTCAATACTGCTTACTTCAGCTTAATGCAAGTGATTGCTTGGCTGATATCTTGATGTAAACTCCAAAATATTTATTCTTGCCTCAAACAATTAGACAGAGAAAATCCAGATGCATAAAAAATAAATGGCTCTTGCAGCAGTTGGCAGTGAAGTCTGCTTGACCCAAGAGATGGCCTCAGTACTTAGCATTGTGTGTGCGGAACTCAGCGAAGCAGACTATTATAATACCACTTCATGAAATGTACATAGGGCTCTCTCAGTCATAAAGCACATCGAAACATAGAAACATAGAAAATAGGTGCAGGAGTAGGCCATTCAGCCCTTCGAGCCTGCACCACCATTCAATATGATCATGGCTGATCATACACTTCAGTACCCCATTCCCGCTTTCTCTCCATACCCTTTGATCCCTTTAGCCATAAGGGCCACATCTAACTCCCTTTTGAATATATCTAACGAGCTGGCATCAACAACTCTCTGCGGTAGAGAATTTCACATGCTCACAACTCTCTGAGTGAAGGTTTCTCCTCATCTCGGTCCTAAATGGTTTACCCCTTATCCTTAGACTGTGACCCCTGGTTCTGGACTTCCCCAACATCGGGAACATTCTTCCTGCATCTAACCTGTCCAATCCCATCAGAATTTTATATGTTTCTATGAGATCCCCTCTCATTCTTTTAAATTCCATTGAATATAAGCCTAGTCGATCCAGTCTTTCTTCATATGTCAATTCTGTCATCCTGTGCATCAGTCTGGTGAACCTTCACTGCACTCCCTCAATAGCAAACATGTCCTTCCTCAGATTAGGAGACTAAAACTGTACACG
Organism: Pristiophorus japonicus; assembly: GCF_044704955.1. NCBI lineage: Eukaryota > Metazoa > Chordata > Chondrichthyes > Pristiophoridae > Pristiophorus > Pristiophorus japonicus. The sequence continues at coordinate 186,150,918 of NC_091984.1, forward strand.
ATATTCAAGGTATGGTCTCACCAAGGCCCTGTACAACTGTAGTAAGACCTCCCTGCTCCTATACTCAAATCCTTTCACTATGAAGACCAACATGCCATTTGTCTTCTTCACTGCCTGCTGTACCTGTATGCCAACTTTCAATGACTGATGTACTATGACACCCAGGTCTCATTGCACCTCCCCTTTTACTAATCTGTCATCATTCAGATAATAATCTGCCTTCCTGTTTTTACCACCAAAGTGGATAACCTCATTTTTATCTACATTATACCGCATCTGCCATGTATTTGCCCATGCACCTAACCTGTCCAAGTCACCCTGCAGCCTCTTAGCATCCTCCTCACAGCTCACACTGCCACCCAGCTTAGTGTCATCTGCAAACTTGGAGATATTACATTCAATTCCTTCGTCTAAATCATTAATGTATATTGTAAATAGCTGGGGTCCCAGCATTGAACCTTGCGGTACCCCACTAGTAACTGCCTGCCATTCTGAAAAGGACCTGTTTATTCCTACTCTCTGCTTCCTGTCCGCCAACCAGTTCTCTCTCCATGTCAATACATTACCCCCAATAACATATGCTTTAATTTTGCACACTAATCTCTTGTGTGGGACCTTGTCAAAAGCCTTTTGAAAGTCTAAATACACCACATCCACTGATTCCCTCTTGTCCACTCTACTAGTTCCATCCTCAAAAAATTCTAGAAGATTTGTCAAGCATGATTTCCCTTTCATAAATCCATGCTGACTTGGACTGATCTTGTCACTGCTTTCCAAATGCACTGCTATTACATCTTTAATAATTGATTCCAACATTTTCCCCACTACCGATGTCAGGCTGACCGGTCTATAATTCCCTGTTTTCTCTCTCCCTCCTTTTTTAAAAAGTGGTGTTACATTAGCTACTCTCCAGTCCATAGGAACTGATCCAGAATCTATAGAATGTTGGAAAATGACCACCAATGCATCCACCATTTCTAGGGCCACTTCCTTAAGTACTCTGGGATGCAGACTATCAGACCCTGGGGATTTATCGGCCTTCAATCCCAACAATTTTCCGAACACAATTTGCTGACTAATAAGGATTTCCTTTAATTCCTCCTTCGCATTGACCCTCGGTCCCATAGTATTTCCGGAAGGTTATTTGTGTCTTCCTTCGTGAAGACAGAACCAAAGTATTTGTTCAATTGGTCTGCCATTTCTTTGTTCCCCATTATAAATTCACCTGATTCTGACTGTAAGGGACCTACATTTGTCTTCACTAATCTTTTTCTCTTCACATATCTGTAGAAGATTTTGCAGTCAGTTTTTATGTTCCCTGCAAGCTTACTCTCATATTCTATTTTCTCCCTCCTAATTAAACCTCTGTCCTTCCCTGCTGAATTCTAAATTTCTCAGTCCTCGGGTTTGCTGCTATTTTTGGCCAATTTATATGCCTCCTCCTTGGATTTAACACTATCCCTAATTTCCCTTGTAAGCCACGGTTGAACCACCTTCCCCGTTTTATTTTTATGCCAGACAGGGATGTACAATTGTTGAAGTTCATCCATGTGATCTTTAAATGTCTGCCATTGCCTATCCACCATCAACCCTTTAAGTATCATTCGCCAGTCTATCCTAGCCAATTCACGTCTCATACCGTCGAAGTTTCCTTTCTTTAATTTCAGGACTCTAGTCTCTGAATTAACTGCGTCACTCTCCATCTTAATAAAGAATTCTACCATATTATGGTTACTCTTCCCCAAGGGGCCTCGCACAACAAGATTGCTAATTAATCCTCTCTCATTACACAACAGGTAGAGTTAGCCTAAGCCCAGTAACACAAACTGGGCTTATAGAGAATCGGCATTTCGCATTACACCACATCGATTTGCTTTTCCATTGACTTCAAACAGGCTGTTGGTTCTTTATGAGCGCATTTCATGCTACTTACACAGACCAATTGCACCCCTAAAATGTATTGCGTCAGAACCTGCCCCTCAGTATAAAATATGTTTCAGTGGCTCCCGAAGATGGCTTGCTGCTATTTCCTTTTAAACCATAGGTGCATTGTCCACAGCCTAATCACAGCAGCTATCTGTGTGGCGATGCCCGATGCTATATTGTGATGGGACCAGATCTATGCCCATGAGCACTGTACTGTACATGGTAAGTTCTGGATATTGACCATCCCATCAGAATAATGAGCCAGCCCTGCAGGAAAAATGGAAAGCAGTTACAAATTGTGCTTCTACAGAAGCATGAATTCTCCATTGTGAGCAGACAGAGCAAAGTGAGTAGAAACCAGGTCTAAACTGGTGAGCACAGCTTGCCTTTTTTTAATAACAGGTGAGCAGGAGTATTATTGTATGTATTTAATCCTACACAAAAACTCCAGAAAGTAAAAGCGTGATGGCTATAGTATGCTGCATTCATAAAATTCTTGTTTTTTGAGCCTTCGTACAAATTCCTTTTCTTTTAACGAGCCAAGTTTATCTACCCTTTCTTGATACAGAGTTCAGCCAACCAACACAGAAGACAGGACAGAATGTGGCTGAAAACAGACAGCAGCTGTTTCTCTTTGCAGAGTTGAACAATCCAGCCCAGGGAGCTCCTGGGGAAGAAGCTGTTGAAGAGCCAGCCAATAAGAAGATGAGGAGAAACAGGTTCAAGTGGGGGCCTGCATCGCAGCAAATTTTATTTCAGGCGTACGAGAGACAGAAGAACCCAAGCAAGGAAGAACGAGAAGCGTTGGTTGAAGAGTGTAACAGGTCAGTTAACTAGTGTGGCGAACGTCGTTGTGAGGTGGGCATACCAGAGATATGTCTCCGATTGAAATATTCATTGGCTCCAGGTCAGATGACGGGACTGAATTTGAGAACCTGCAGATAGTAAAGTATCATCTTTAGTACAAGCCCCTCTTCACCTCAGAGAGCAATTTGCAGGCTGAAACATTCAGAGAACTTTGTTTCATTGTAAGGGTAGCCAATGTAACCCCACTTTTAAAAAAGGAGGGAGAGAGAAAACAGGGAATTATAGACCGGTCAGCCTGACATCGGTAGTGGGTAAAATGATGGAATCAATTATTAAGGATGTCATAGCAGCGCCTTTGGAAAGAGATGACATGATAGGTCCAAGTCAGCATGGATTTGTGAAAGGGAAATCATGCTTGACAAATCTTCTGGAATTTTTTGAGGATGTTTCCAGTAGAGTGGACACGGGAGAACCAATTGATGTGATGTATTTGGACTTTCAGAAGACCTTCGACAAAGTCCCACACAAGAGATTAATGTGCAAAGTTAAAGCACATGAGATTGGGGGTAGTGTGCTGACATGGATTGAGAACTGGTTGACAAACAGGAAGCAAAGAGTAGGAGTAAATGGGTACTTTTCAGAATGGCAGGCAGTGACTAGTGGGGTACCGCAAGGTTCTGTGCTGGGGCCCCAGCTGTCTACATTGTACATTAATGATTTAGACGAGAGGATTAAATGTAGTATCTCCAAATTTGCGGATGATACTAAGTTGTGTGGCAGTGTGAGCTGCGAGGAGGATGCTATGAGGCTGCAGAGTGACTTAGATAGGTTAGGTGAGTGGGCAAATGCATGGCAGATGAAGTATAATGTGGATAAATGTGAGGTTATCCACTTTGGTTGTAAAAAGAGAGAGACAGACTATTATTTGAATGGTGACAGATTAGGAAAAGGGGAGGTGCAACGAGACCTGGGTATCATGGTACATCAGTCATTGAAGGTTGGCATGCAGGTACAGCAGGTGGTTAAGAAAGCAAATGGCATGTTGGCCTTCATAGCGAGGGGATTTGAGTACAGGGGCAGGGAGGTGTTGCTACAGTTGTACAGGGCCTTGGTGAGGCCACACCTGGAGTATTGTGTACAGTTTTGGTCTCCTAACTTGAGGAAGGACATTCTTGCTATTGAGGGAGTGCAGCGAAGGTTCACCAGACTGATTCCCGGGATGGCGGGAATGACATATCAAGAAAGACTGGATCAACTGGGCTTGTATTCACTGGAGTTCAGAAGAATGAGAGGGGACCTCATAGAAACGTTTAAAATTCTGATGGGTTTAGACAGGTTAGATGCAGGAAGAATGTTCCCAATGTTGGGGAAGTCCAGAACCAGGGGTCACAGTCTAAGGATAAGGGGTAAGCCATTTAGGACCGAGATGAGGAGAAACTTCTTCACCCAGAGAGCGGTGAACCTGTGGAATTCTCTACCACAGAAAGTTGTTGAGGCCAATTCACTAAATATATTCAAAAAGGAGTTAGATGTAGTCCTTACTACTAGGGGGATCAAGGGGTATGGCGAGAAAGCAGGAATGGGGTACTGAAGTTGCATGTTCAGCCATAAACTCATTGAATGGCGGTGCAGGTTCGAAGGGCCAAATGGCTTACTCCTGGACCTATTTTCTATGTTTCTATATTTGTAAGAAGTGGAAACGACTCCACCAATGTTTCAGTGTGGTACTGAACAATGCAGACTAGGAAGGTCCCAGGATTGAACCCTGGTCTGTGCATAAGTTAGCTGATTTCAGCTCAGGTGCTGGTAGAGATGCTACCTCTGAGCTAGTAAGCATGGGGGATGACGGTGGGGGGTGGGGGGGTGGTGTTGGAGGTTGGAGGGCGGGGCGGGGAAACTTGTCTGGACCCACTCTTGATGGATATCCCTACTGGAAAGTGCATGTGTGGACATAGGTTGAGGACAGTGTTGGACTCAGCCTTGACATCCTTCATAGCCTTAATGATAAGCACAAGTTGAACTCCAGCGTGAAGAAAGGCCATTTGGGTGAGGTGCAAAGCTGCCAGTGCATCTGCAACTGAACCCAAGGATAAGCTACTCCCATTGGAAGAGATGTGGAGAAAGATTGAGGAATTACATAGGAACAAAGGTAAACCACACAGCCCATCAAGCCCACTGTACCATTTTAGCCGCACTAACTATCCCTTTATTCCCAATTCCCCACTCTTTCTCCATATCCTTTGAATTATGTGTGTAGAATCAACAGCAGTGCGGTCTCCAGACGTGATTGACGAAGGAATTACCCAATCATCTCCATTGTGGTCGGGACTTCTGGTGTCATTCTATGCAGCCTAGTGTCATTCTATGCAGCCCAAAGTAGTGCCAATACTGGTGCCAAAGATGGGATCTGCTTAGCCTGACCATGGCTCATTTGCCCACTACAGTTTTTTTACTTCCTTGACTGCGTGGGACATGAGGGCTGAATAAGCATGAAGTTAGCAAAGAGGTGCATGCTCATTCTGTACGGGCCATCAGAACTACTCAGTGAACAAGGTTACATCAGCAACTTTCAAATCGCATCAAGAATTGCTTTGCCTGACAAATCTCATATTTATTCAACGGCAGCAAGGCATTTTCAATCCATATTTTTTTCTAACCGGTCACACCACAATTCTACTGAGACTCAATTTTGTTTCCATCTTGCTTCTGGCACTGAGCCCCCAATATTATTCCTCAATCATGCCAACAGAAAGCAGGGGATGACGGGTCATTGAATAACACATCCCATCATTATGTATGGTGGATAAACCAGGCCTGCCGGTGGGGGTGTGACCTTTCTAACACAAGTGAAGCCAACCACTTAAATCCAGCAATATTGCCTTGATGACTTAGTAGCTTGAGTGAGTGTGCGGAGTGCAAAGGAGAAAGCCATAAGGCAGTGAAGCTGCATTGTTGGGAAGGCGGGGAGAAGCCAGAGTCTTGATTGAACCGGCGCTAATCAAGTCAAGAGCTACTTATTCTCCAAATAGCTGCTTCCAGCATAAGAGAGGGGATTGGTTGAAGGAATGGAATTAGATACATTTGCATGTATTTATTTCTATTATACCCTCAGGCTGGCAGAGGATCACAGATAAGCTGTAGCAATCTATTCTTCTTTGATCTATGCTGCGCTAGCTGAACTCAACCGAGTTGGCAATTGAACATTGAAATTAGTTTCAACATCCTTGACTTGGGGCAGGGGGAACGCAGGTAAATCAGTCGGGACACTGGAACAGGAGTACGCCACTCAGCCCCACGAGCCTGCTCTGCCATTGAATTAGATCATAGCTGATTTGTATCTTAACTCTATTTACCCGTCTTGGTTCCATATCCCTTAATACTCTTGCCGAATACAAATCTATCAAGCTCAGCTTTGAAATGTTCAATTTTTTTTAAATCCAATTTCGTTCCAGATCAACTCTAACGCCAAAGATCACTTTGCGCCAATGTGTTTGATCTTAGGCCAAAAGGCCGAGAGGCGAAGTTGCACCGTTCCTGGAAATATTGCAATACCAGGTCGGTGCATGGAGTGGACGGGGCATGCCCTTGATCCAGCTCCCTGGCCAAAAATCAATTCAATATCATGTCCCCATAGGGGATATTAAACTGATAAGAACAGATTGTTCAATTTACCCAGCCTCACAGCCTTTTGAGGAAGAAAGTTCTAGATTTCCACTTCCCTTTGTGTGAAGAAGTGCTTCCTGACTTCACCGCTGAATGGCCTGGCTCTTATTGTAAGGTTTTGCCCTCTTCTTCTGGACTCTCCCACCAATGGAAATAGAATTACGTAGCATTTTACAGCACAGAAACAGGCCATTCGGCCCAACAGATCTATGTTGGTGTTTATCCTCCACACGAGCCTCCTCCCACCCTACTTTATCTCATCCTATCACCACATCCCGCAGTTCCTTTCTCCCTCCTCTGGCTTCCCCTTAAACGCAGCAAGGCAATTCACCTCAACTACCCCATGTTGTAGTGAGTTCCACATTCTCACCACTTTCTGAGTAAAGAAGTTTCTCCCACCCAATCAAATCCTTTAATCATTGAAAGAGGTTACAATCAATGCTTGCTGTAACTTTTTTTGGTGCGAGGTCCCTTTAATTGGCTGCGCGGCCCATTCAAGGTTTGGCACACGCGCGATTTCTGTCATGCGCGGGACCTCCATACGGAGAGGGAACGTTGGTTCCAATCCCGACTGATATCCAGTGGCGCCCCCTCTCTGGATATGTATAACTGAATGAGGACAAGGTTTGGTGTTGATGTCCCACCTGACACTGACAATCATTGTCTCGGTTCATACACAAAGGATGCTCACTTAGGAGAGACACCAGAAGACGGCCAGCATCTGTAGAACTGCATTGCTGTGTGAGTCAGTGCTTTCAGTGTCAGAAGGAAAATGGAGAGGGAAATTGCAACTTCATAAGTTAGTAAGAAAGTCTACTGTTCTTTGAGGGAAATATGGCCCTTTTAAGGTGTTCCTTCTCATCTTTCTGCTTGTCTATTCATGGCCGAGAACAGCTCCAGTCGAGACATGCTCCTGGGCTTCAGCCAGTGTGGCGCTGAACCAACTGTTAGGAAATATGTGAGGGTGCCTCAGGCTGACCATTCCTCTGTTCTTTCCTCTTTCGTCTGTGGGGAAAATCCTAACTCCCAATCTGTGCCAAGCCACAGTGCCATGACTCAGATCGATAGCTCACTGCATAGGGATTGTGAGGACAAACCTGTACTTCCAGCAAAGCTTCCCGCAATCAAAGCGCATCAATGCACTTTGTCCATTGGTTCATGTTACAAATTTCGGGTCGGCCTTAGATATTCTCCCAAGGTGTTGGTTATTCCTGTAAGTGGTGTGAATGTCTTATGTTCAGGAGTCTGCCCATACTGCCCGATATCTAATTACACAATTGGCATAAAATCAGGGGTGTAACAATAGGGACCCTCTGTGATCTGAACTGCAGCTCGTGTCATTCATACGTCCCCTCATTCGTGCTTCTGCAATCTTTCAGAAGAGGGACTGAATGAACACTGTAGTGAGACGAGGCCAGATGCAAACTGCCAAACTGCTTTAGCTTACAGGCAGCGAGTGTAACAGAGTGAAAGTTGTAATCCGAGTTTACTTATTTCATTTCATTTTCACTTCTCTCCTTCCAAAATAATAAACCACACACCCTGTCTCTTCCGCGAGATGATTTATTTGTTTTTGACATTAACTTTCTTTCCAGACTACGCCTAACTGCAGAAACATTCTCTGCACCTTCGTTTCCAGCTTCAAGCCTAGGCCTGCACTCGTGGTCTGCTTTTAAAACCTGACTGACTGCCCGGTGCCTCCTGTTTCCTGTTCTCTCACTGTTCCCGGCAGGTGGGAGGGTTGTCCCTCTGACATTATCTCTGTTCAGTGTTTTGCCAGGAGACCCATCAATAAAACTGGCTACATCTCCTCCCTGGGGCATGGGTTGAACGAAACGATCTCCTGCTATTCTAAACATTAGCAGGCACCAGCCTGGCTTATAGATCCTACGATGAGTCAATTTACTCTCATTGCCTCAGTTTGACATAGCTTTAATACACAGCTTCAATGTCTGACCCATTAACAAATAAACCCTTTGGGCTGAATCTTAACTCCCAAAAACAGATGGGTCATGTCAGAGGATAAAATGAAATAAATCTGAACCAGGATCCCAACCGGGCTTGAATCCGCCCACTTACGGTTTTTCCGTATTCGGGACACATGGAGCTTACGCTAAACATCCGTAAGACAAAGGTCGTCCACCAATCTGATCCCGCCACACAGCACTGCCCCCCGGTCATCAAAATCCATGGCACGGCCTTGGACAACGTGGATTATTTTCCATATCTCGGGAGTCTACGGTCAACAAGGGCAGACATTGACGACAAGATCCAACACCTCCTCCAGTGCGCCAGCCTTTGGTCACCTGAAGAAGAGAGTGTTTGAAGATCAGGCCCTCAAATCTGGCACCAAGCTTATGATCTACAGGGCTGTAGTAATACTCGCCCTCCTGTATGGCCTCAGAGACGTGGACCATATACAGCAGACATCTCAAATCACTGGAGAAATACCACCAACGATGTCTCTGCAAGATCCTACAAATCCCCATGGACGTCAGTGTCCTCGATCAGACCAACATCCCCACCATCGAAGCACTGACCACACTCCACCAGCTCCATTGGGCGGGCCACATCGTCTGCATGCCCGACACAAGACTCCCAAAGCAAGCGCTCTACTCGGAACTCCTACGTGGCAGGCGATCCCCAGGTGGGCAGAGAAAATGTTTCAAGGACACCCTCAAAGCCTCCTTGATAAAGTGCAACATCCCCACCGACACCTGGGAATCCCTGGCCAAAGACCGCCCTAAGTGGAGGAAGAGCATCCGGGAGGGCGCTGAGCACCTCGAGTTTTATCGCCGAGAGCATGCAGAAAACAAACACAGACAGCGGAAGGAGTGTGCAGCAAACCAGACTTCCCACCCAGCCTTAATGAATACTTTGCGTCTGTTTTCACAAAAGAGAGGGGCGATACAAACACTACTATTGAGAAAAAGTGTGAAATATCAGATGAAATAAACATAGTGAGAGAGGAGGTATTAAGGGGTTTAGCAGCTTTAAAAGTGGATAAATTTCCAGGCCCGGATGAAATGTATCCCAGGCTGCTAAGTAAAGCCAAAGAGGAAATAGCTTTGACGATCATTTTCAATCCTCTCTGGCTTCAGGTGTAGTGCCAGAGGACTGGAGGACTGCTAATGTTGACCTTTGTTTAAGAGGGGAGGAAGGGATAGATGAAGTAATTACAGGCCAATCAGCCTAACCTCAGTGGTGGGAAAATTATTGGGAAAAATCCTGAAGACAGGATAAATCTTCACTTAGAAAGACACGGATTAATCAAGGACAGTCAGCATGGATTTGTTAAGGGATTACATTTTTTGAGGAGGTAACCAGGAGGGTCGATGAAGGCAAAGCATATGATGTAGTGTATATGGGCTTTAGCAAAGCTTTTGATAAGGTCCCACATGGCAAACTGGTCACAAAAGTAAAAGCCCATGTGATGCAGGGCAAAGTGGCAAGTTGGATCCAAAATTGGCTCAGAGGCAGGAAGCAGAGAGTAATGGTTGATGGGTGTTTTGCGACTGGAAGGATGTTTCCAGTGGGGTTCCGCAGGGCTCAGTACTGGTCCCTTGCTTTTTGTGATATAAACCAATGATCTAGACTTGAATATAGGGGGTGTGATTAAGAAATTTGCAGATGATACGAAAATCGTCTGTGTGGTTGATAATGAGGAAGAAAGCTGCGGACTGCAGGAAGATATCAATCAACTGGTCAGGTGGGCAGAACAGAGGCAAATGGAATTCAATCCGGAGAAGTGTGAGATAATGCATTTGGGGAGGGCTAACAAGGCAAGGGAATACACATTAAATGGTAGGACACTGAGAAGTGTAGAGGAACAAAGGGACCATTGAGTGCATGTCCACAGATCCCTGAAGGTGGCAGCCCAGGTAGATAAGGTGGTTAAGAAGGCATACGGAATGCTTGCCTTTATTAGCTGAGGCATAGAATACAAGAGCAGGGGGTTTATGCTTGAACTGTATAAAACACTGGTTAGGCTACAGCTGGAGTACTGCCTGCAGTTCTGGTGTCCGCATTATAGGAAGGACAGTGATTACACTGGAGAGGGTACAAAGGAGATTTATGAGGATGTTGCCAGGAGTGGAGAATCTAAGCTATGAGGACAGATTACATAGGCTGGATTTGTTTTCATAGAAACATAGAAACATAGAAAATAGGTGCAGGAGTAGGCCATTCGGCCCTTCTAGCCTGCACCGCCATTCAATGAGTTCATGGCTGAACATGCAACTTCAGTATCCCATTCCTGCTTTCTCGCCATACCCCTTGATCCCCCTAGTAGTAAGGACTTCATCTAACTCCTTTTTGAATATATTTAGTGAATTGGCCTCAACAACTTTCTGTGATAGAGAATTCCACAGGTTCACCACCCTCTGGGTGAAGAAGTTTCTCCTCATCTCGGTCCTAAATGGCTTACCCCTTATCCTTAGACTGTGACCCCTGGTTCTGGATCCTTAGACTGTGACCCCTGGTTCCTTGGAACAGAGGAGGTTAAGGGGACACCTCATTGAGATGTATAAAATTATGAGGGGCCTAGATATAGGGGATGGAAAGGGCCTATTTCCCTTAGCAGAGGGGTCAACAACCAGGGGGTATACACTTAAAGTAATTGGTAAAAGGTTTAGAGGGGATTTTAGGGGAAATTTCTTCACACAGAGGCTTGTGGGAGTCTGGAACTCACTATCTGAAAGGGCGGTAGAGGCAGAAACCATCACCACATTTAAAAAGTACTTGGGTGTGCACCTGAAGTGCCATAACCTCCAGAGCTACGGACCTAGAGCTGGAAAGTGGGATTCGGCTGGATAGCCTCTTGTCAGCCGGCATGGACATGATGGGCCGAAATGGCCTCCTTCCGTGCTGTAAACTTCTATGATTTCTTCTTTCAACAACTGTCTTCCCCACCTGTGACAGAGATTGTAATTCCCATATTGGACTGTTCAGTCACCTGAGAACTCACTTTTAGAGTGGTAGCAAGTTTTCCTCAATTTCGAGGGACTGCCTCTGATGATGATGGTAATGAGCCTGGCTGCCTGTCAATCAGGCTGCCTGTGGGCGGGAACCCAACAGAGAAAAATTTAAAGGAGCCCTGCAGTTAAAAACTGCAGGATATTCAGGAAACCCGTTCTTCTGCTTTTCCCCACCTCACCATAGTCCCCCACCCTCCCCTCCCCACCGCATGGAACCTGCCCCCAAGCTAAATTCCAAGCCTTTATCTCAAAGGCTGTAACCTGTAGCATTTTAAACCTGTGGAAAAATGACTGTTCTAAAACAACAGAACCCATTCCCATTCCATTCTTTGAGGAATAAAAGTGATCTAAAAACCCAAAATGTGACAGTTCTGTGAGGTTTCCCCACCCTCCTTTAGTTCTGTGTGGGGATGTCTCCCCTGGCTGGGGAGTCTAGAACCAGGGGTCACAGTCTCAGGATAAGGGGTCAGCCATTTAGGACTGAGATGAGGAGAAACTTCTTCACTCAGAGAGTGGTGAATCTCTGGAATTCTCTACCCCAGAGGGCTGTGGAGGCTCAGTTTTGAGTATATTCAAGACAGGGATCAATACATTTTTGGATATTAAGGGAATCAAGGGATATGGGGACAGTGCAGGAAAGTGCAGTTGAGGTAGAAGATCAGCCATGATCTCATTGAATGGCGGAGCGGGCTCGAGGGGCTGAATAGCCTATTCCTGCTCCTAATTCTTATGTTCTTATGTTCTCTCTAGCTTGCTCTTCTCTGAGGTTTTCCCAGCCTCCCTTGGCCCTGTGTAAGATTGACCCAGCTCCAAGGAGTGAGGTAGATTGGTTAAACCCCAGACAGAACTGAAGGAGGGTGGGGAATTCTCAGTCCTCTGTGGAGATTCCCCACCCTCCCTCGATTCTGTGCCAGATGTCCTTGCCAGCTTTGTTTTTGGGTGACTCTCACTCATCTGCCTTGATTCCCCTCCCACCTCACCATTGGTTTACTTGCCTTCATTGGTACACAGCACAACATCAGTTCCATAAAACACATTCAGATACTTTTTTTTTGCCCAGACTTAGCTATTTCATTGCATTCCATAAACCTCTGCACCTAATCTAATGTTGTATGATTTTCAGATGTACTAAAGCAGATAGACACGATAAGGGATGCTGGGAGAACTGACAATTTCATGCAATTCACATTTGGAATAACCTTGATTTCTGAGCCAACAGTCTGTCCAATAGCACAGCTGGATGGGAAAAGTATGGATGCTCCGTGAGAACCAGGTCAAGCATCTTTCAAAATGCATTTTGATCATGGCACAATTCCTCACAGCATTGCTCTTTTAACCTTTTGAGTTCCACCTCCCTCCTCTGCAGTTTTGCGATAATATTTCTGGGGTAGATCTTGATGATGTGCGAGAGTGTAAAACGGGTAATAACGAGTCAGCAGCCGTTTTACATCTCCCCGGTTTTTATTTCCACTGAGGTCACTGGGAGAGGTGTGAAACGGGCTGGCAAATCGCTGTCACCTGCTTTGCACTTTCGCACAACGTCAAGATCTATCCGTCTGTGTTATCACAGTATCTTACAAGTGGATATTCCTGGGAGTTTTAAACATTAAAAAAAGGGGATGGCCCAGAATTTGCTGAAAAAATAATGGCGTGTGAAGGACGCAAGCTGTTATTAATGCGCAAATTGTCCAGCAATGTGCAGTGAGGAAGAGATGACAATAACAACAACAACTTGTATTTATATAGCGCCTTTAAGGTAGTGAAAAATCCCAAGGTGCTTCACAGGAATATTATGCGATAAAAGTTTGACACCCCGTGAATTGTGAATTGCCGCAAGTTGCTGCCCAATTTACGCTGCTCCGCCATTAACTCCTCGAAAATGGTAGCTTGCCTTAAACCTCCCTGTGTGTTTCATGAAATAGCTGCATTGGCATACCAATTGGCCATTAAACTCGGCACTGAAGGTTAATTCTATACTGACTCACTCTCACCCGTTTTACACTGTCGCACAAAGTCAAAATCAGCCTCCTTAGTGCCAACAGGAGAGGAGGGGACAACATAGAAAAGGAAAATAACAAAGACCAGATTGATTCTTTGTGCATTTTTGCTGTAGTGTTAATCTAATTTCGAGAAGAATTTTCAATGCAGGGGATGGTCAGTGCGAACATAGCGTATAAAGGTACAATATTGTTTCATAATATCTCCTTCGGAGTCCACTCATAACATAAACCGCTCTGCAGCCAGGTTTTCCAATGAAAGTACTTGAGCTAATCGCGAATGATCAGGTCGTTGTCAGTTCACAAAGAGTTGAGTTATTCTTTTGTATTTCAGTTTGAAAAGAAAAATAAATATATACTTGCATTTATATAGCACCTTCATGACCACCGGACATCTCAAAGCACTTTACAGCCAATGAAGTACTTTTGGAGTGTAGTCACTGTTGCAATGTGGGAAACACAGAAGCCAGTTTGCGCACAGCAAGCTCCCACAAACAGCAATGTGATAATGAGCAAATAATCTTGTTTTGGTGATGTTGATTGAGGGATAAATATTGGCCAGGACACCAGGGATAACTATCCTGCTCTTCTTCAAAATAGTGCTATGGGATCTTTTACACCCACCTGAGAGGGGCAGACAGGACCTCAGTTAAATGTCTCATCTGAAAGACAGCACCACACTCCCTGAAGTGTCAGCCTAGATTTATGTGCTCAAGCTCCTGGAGGGGGATTTGAACCCACAACATTCTGACTGAGAGGTGCAAGTGCTATCCACTGAGCCACAGCTGACACTACAAATGTGATACAAGTAACATCGGTGATAAAATAATATCTCATCAGTCTGTGAACTTAAAGTTTACAAAAAAACTTAAAATACATAACATTTTGAGGGTCAATTTGTGCCTAATGGTACGTGTTGACTCACATGACCAAACCAAAGGGCTCCAGGTGCACCTGTGTTGCAGCGATTGGAGATCATATGCATACTATTTAGGAAATGGGGAGAGATGCCAGCCAGAGTTCCTGATCCTGACTGCTGGAAAGTGCGCACCAGGATTGATCTTGGCTGTGAGGTCTCTCACAGGCGAGCAGCTTCCTGACATTCACTATCTAGACCTATACATGAGAGAAAGCAACTTTGGTGAGGTAGTTCAGTGGCCTTTCAGGGATGATGTCAGGAAGCACTTCTTCACACAAAGGGTAGTGGAAATCTGCAACACCCCCAAATAAAGTGTGGAGGCTCGGTCAATTGAAGATTTCAAAACTGAGATTTGGAGCTTTTTGGTAGGCAAGGGTAGATGGAATTTAGATTAGCCATGATCTGCTTGAATGGCGGAACAGGTTTGAGGGGCTGAATGGCCTGCTCCCGATCCTATGTTCCTATGCCCTATGGTCCTAGGAGCAGAGGGAAGAAAGTGGAAGGTCAAAGCAATTAAAACCTAGCAATAACTGCCTGCTATAATAGTGTGTTCATATGACGTTACATAAGAACATAAGAAATAGGAGCAGGAGTAGGCCATTTGGCCCCTCGAGCCTGCGCCGCCATTTAATAAGATCATGGCTGATCTGATCATGGACTCAGCTCCACTTCCCTGCCCGCTCCCCATAACCCTTTAGTCCCATATCACTCAAAAATCTGTCTATCTCCACCTTAAATATATTCAATGACCCAGCCGCCACAGAATTCCACAAATTTACAACCCTCTGAGAGAAGAAGTTCCTCCTCATCTCAGTTTTAAATGGGCAGCCCCTTATTCTGAGACTATACCCCTTAGATTTAGTTGCCCCTATGAGTGGAAATATACTCTCTGCATCCACCTTGTCGAGCCCCCTCATTATCTTAAAAGTTTCAATAAAATCATCTCTCATTCTTCTGAACTCCAATAAGTATAGGCCCAATCTACTCAACCTATCCTCATAAATCAAACCCCTCATCTCTGGAATCAATCTAATGAACCTTCTCTGATCAGCCTCCAATGCAAGTTTATCCATCCTTAAATATGGAGACCAAAACTGCACGCAGTTCTCTAGGTGTGACCTCACCAATACCCTGGACAGTTGTAGCAGAATTTCCCTGCTTTTATACTCCATCCCCCTTGCAATAAAGGCCAACTTCCTGATTACTTGCTTTACCTGCATACTAACTTTTTGTGTTTCATGCACAAGGACCCCCAGGTTCCTCTGTACTACAGCACTTTGCAATTTTTCTCCATTTAAATTATAATTTGCTTTTCTATTTTTTCTGCCAAAGTGGATAACCTCACAGTTTCCCACATTATACTCCGTCTGACAAATGTTTGCCTACACATTTACCTGTCTATATCCCTTTGCAGATTTCTTGTGTCCTCCTCACAATTTGCTCTCACACCCATTCTTTATCATCAGCAAACTTGGCTACATTACACTCGGTCCCTTCATCCAAGTCATTAATGTAGATTGTAAATAGTTGAGGCCCCAGCACCGATCCCTGCGGCAGTCCACTAGTTACTATTTGCCAACCGGAAAATGAACCATTTATCCAGACTTTCTGTTTTCTGTTAGTTAGCCAATCCTCTATCCATGCTAATATATTAACCCTACCCCATGAACTTTTATCTTATGCAGTAACCTTTTATGTGGCATCATATCAAATGCCTTCAAATGAAATCAGGGATAGTATTAAAGCCAAGGAAGTGGCATACAAATTGGCCAGAAATAGCAGCGAACCCGGGGACTGGGAGAAATTTAGAACTCAGCAGAGGAGGACAAAGGGTTTGATTAGGGCAGGGAAAATGGAATACGAGAAGAAGCTTGCAGGGAACATTAAGACGGATTGCAAAAGTTTCTATAGATATGTAAAGAGAAAAAGGTTAGAAAAAGGTAGACAAATGTAGGTCCCCTGCAGTCAGAATCAGGGGAAGTCATAATGGGGAACAAAGAAATGGCAGACCAATTGAACAAGTACTTTGGTTCGGTATTCACTAAGGAGGACACAAACAACCTTCCGGATATAAAAGGGGTCAGAGGGTCTAGTAAGGAGGAGGAACTGAGGGAAATCCTTATTAGTCGGGAAATTGTGTTGGGGAAATTGATGGGATTGAAGGCCGATAAATCCCCAGGGCCTGATGGACTGCATTCCAGAGTACTTAAGGAGGTGGCCTTGGAAATAGCGGATGCATTGACAGTCATTTTCCAACATTCCATTGACTCTGGATCAGTTCCTATCGAGTGGAGGGTAGCCAATGTAACCCCACTTTTTAAAAAAGGAGGGAGAGAGAAAACAAGGATTTATAGACCGGTCAGCCTGACCTCAGTAGTGGGTAAAATGATGGAATCAATTATTAAGGATGTCATAGCAGCGCATTTGGAAAGAGATGACATGATAGGTCCAAGTCAGCATGGATTTGTGAAAGGGAAATCATGCTTGACAAATCTTCTGGAAGTTTTTGAGCATGTTTCCAGTAGAGTGGACAAGGGAGAACCAGTTGATGTGGTATATTTGGACTTTCAGAAGGCTTTCGACAAGGTCCCACACAAGAGATTAATGTGCAAAGTTAAAGCACATGGGATTGGGGGTAGTGTGCTGACATGGATTGAGAACTGGTTGTCAGACAAGAAGCAAAGAGTAGGAGTAAATGGGTACTTTTCAGAATGGCAGGCAGTGACTAGTGGGGTACTGCAAGGTTCTGTGCTGGGGCCCCAGTTGTTTACACTGTACATTAATGATTTAGACGAGGGGATTAAATGTAGTATCTCCAAATTTGCGCATGACACTAAGTTGGGTGGCAATGTGAGCTGCGAGGAGGATGCTAATGAGGCTGCAGAGTGACTTGGATAGGTTAGGTGAGTGGGCAAATGCATGGCAGATGAAGTATAATGTGGATAAATGTGAGGTTATCCACTTTGGTGCTAAAAACAGAGAGACAGACTATTATCTGAATGGTGACAGATTAGGAAAAGGGGAGGTGCAACGAGACCTGGGTGTCATGGTACATCAGTCATTGAAGGTTGGCATGCAGGTACAGCAGGCGGTTAAGAAAGCAAATGGCATGTTGGCCTTCATAGCGAGGGGATTTGAGTACAGGGGCAGGGAGGTGTTGCTACAGTTGTATAGGGCCTTGGTGAGGCCACACCTGGAGTATTGTGTACAGTTTTGGTCTCCTAACTTGAGGAAGGACATTCTTGCTATTGAGGGAGTGCAGCGAAGGTTCACCAGACTGATTCCCGGGATGGTGGGACTGACCTATCAAGAAAGACTGGATCAACTGGGCTTGTATTCACTGGAGTTTAGAAGAATGAGAGGGGACCTCATAGAAACGTTTAAAATTCTGACGGGTTTAGACAGGTTAGATGCAGGAAGAATGTTCCCAATGTTGGGGAAGTCCAGAACCATGGGTCACAGTCTAAGGATAAGGGGTAAGCCATTTAGGACCGAGATGAGGAGAAACTTCTTCACCCAGAGAGTGGTGAACCTGTGGAATTCTCTACCACAGAAAGTTGTTGAGGCCAATTCACTAAATATGTTCAAAAAGGAGTTAGGTGTAGTCCTTACTACTAGGGGGATCAAAGGGTATGGCGAGAAAGCAGGAATGAGGTACTGAAGTTGCATGTTCAGTCATTGAATGGCGGTGCAGGCTAGAAGGGCCGAATGGCCTACTCCTGCACCTATTTTCTATGTTTCTATGTTTCTGGAAATCCAAATACACCACATCCACTGTTTCCCCCTTATCCACCCTGCTCATTACATCCTCAAAGAACTACAACAAATTTGTCAAACATGATTTCCCTTTCATAAAACCATGCTGACTCTGCTTGATTGAATCACGCTTTTCCAAATGTCCTGCTACTGCTTCCTTAATAATGGACTCCAGCATTTTCCCAACGACAGATGTTAAGCTAACTGGTCTGTAATTTCCTGCTTTCTGTCTACCTCCTTTTTTAAATAGTGACGTTACATTTGCCGTTTTCTAATCCGCTGGGACCTCCCCAGAATCCAGGGAATTTTGGTAAATTACAACCAATGCATCCACTATCTTTGCAGCCACTTCTTTTAAGACCCTAGGATGCAAGCCATCAGGTCCAGGGGACTTGTCTGTCTTTAGTCCCATTATTTTACTGAGTACTACTTCTTTAGTGATAATGATTGTATTAAGTTGCTCCCTCCCTATTGCCCCTTGATTATCCACGATTGAGATGTGTTTAGTGTCTTTTACCTTGAAGACCGATAAAAATATTTGTTCACAGTCTCTGCCATTTCCCTCTTCCCCATTATTAATTCCCCAGTCTCATCCTCTAAGGGATCAACATTTACTTTAGCTATTCTTTTCCTTTTTATGTACCTGTAGAAACTTTTACTATCCGTTTTTATATTACGTGCTAGTTTGCTTTCATAATCTATCTTCCTTCTCTTTATTATTTTTTTAGTTGTTCTTTGCTTAAAAGTTTCCCAATCCTGTGGCCTCCCACGAGTCTTGGTCACATTGTATGCCCTTGTTTTCAATTTGATGATATTGTGTTCCTAACACAGGTGAGACTGCACACAGGGAGGTTAAAGTAACAGTGACCTCAGTCTTTATTAAGACACTCCAGAGTGAGGAACAGGCCTTAGGGGCTGGCTTATATACAATGCTCCCAAGGGATGCTGAGATCCTTTGGGACTTCAGGCATGCACTCCCTGGTGGTGGTACATGGGAGTGCATGCTTTACAGATATACAACATCACTCCCCCCTCATAGTCAAAGTGAAAACTATTTACAAGGTGAGGCGGTCGGGAGCCTTTCTTTCCCTGATGGATCACCTCGGTACAAATGTCTGTTCTGGTGTGTTGGCTGTGCCCTCGCTGGGCTGGCGTGTTGTTGGCCCTGCAGGGCTGCTAGGTGAGCCTGGCCTTGCTGGGCTGTTGGGCATGATGGGTTCGATTTCCTCATCTGGGGTGGTGTTGTTGATCCTTTGGGTGTGTGTTGTGGGCTCGAAAAAGGTGGAAAAAGGTTCAGGGCAGTCTGTGAACCGCAGCCTCGTTTGGTCCAGGTGCTTTCTGCAAATTTGTCCATTGTTTAGTTTGACTACAAACACCCTACTCCCTTCTTTCACTATCAC
Source organism: Pristiophorus japonicus (assembly GCF_044704955.1). Classification (NCBI taxonomy): domain Eukaryota; kingdom Metazoa; phylum Chordata; class Chondrichthyes; family Pristiophoridae; genus Pristiophorus; species Pristiophorus japonicus. The sequence goes on from NC_091984.1 coordinate 186,170,362, forward strand.
CGTGCCCGCGATCCACTTGGGACTATGTCCATAGTTTAGCACATATACAGAGTCATTCAGATCAATTTCACACAGTGATGACACAGTGGCGCGACCATCATTTACATTTTGTTGCTGCCGCCTGCTCTCTCACCTGATCATGCAGGTTGGGGTGAACCAGCGAGAGTCTGGTTTTAACTGTCCTTTTCATGAGTAGCTCAGCCGGGGGCACTCCTGTGAGCGAGTGGGGTCTCGTGCGGTAGCTGAGCAGTACTCGGGACAGGCGGATTTGGAGTGAGCCTTCTGTGACTCGTTTAAGGCTCTGTTTGATTGTTTGTACTACCTGCTCTGCCTGCCCATTGGAGGCTGGTTTAAACGGAGCCGAGGTGATATCTTTGATCCCATTGCGGGTCATGAATTTTTTTAATTCGGCACTGGTGAAACATGGCCCATTGTCACTGACCAGTATGTCAGGCAGGTCGTGGGTGGCAAACATGGGCCTCAAGCTTTCAATGGTGGCGGTGCTTCCTGACATTATTTCACATTCAATCCATTTTGAAAAAGCATCCACCACCACCAGGAACATTTTACAGAGAAACGGGCCCGCATAGTTGACATGGATCTTTGACCATGGTCTGGAGGGCCAGGACCACAAACTTAGTGGTGCCTCTCTGGGCGCGTTGCTCAACTGAGCACACACGCTGCATTGCCGTACACAGGACTCCAAGTCAGAGTTGATACCGGGCCACCACACGTGGGATCTGGCTATCGCTTTCATCATTACTATACCCGGGTGTGTGCTGTGGAGATCCGAGATGAATGTCTCCCTGCACTACACGGTTACCCCACAACAGGCAGTCTGCCTGAATGGACAGCTCGTCCTTTCACCGCTGGAACGGTGTGATTAGCTCTTGCATTTCAATGGGGATGCTGGCCCAGCTCCCATGCAGTATACAGTTTTTTACCAGGAACAGCAGAGGATCTTGGCTGGTCCAAATCCTAATCTGGGGGGCCGTGACAGGTGATTTATCATTTTCAAACGCTTCCATGACCATCAACAAGTCTGCAGGCTGCACCACCATCAACAAGTTTGCAGGCTGCGCCGTTTCCACCCCCATGGTGGGCCATGGTAGCCGACTGAGAGCATCCGCACAGTTCTCAGTGCCTGGTCTGTGGCGGATGGTATAGTTATATGCTGATAGTGCGAGTGCCCACCTTTGTATGCGGGCTGAGGCATTAGTATTTATCCCCTTGTTTTCAGCGAACATGGATATGAGGGGCTTGTGATCGGTTTCCAGCTCAAATTTCAGGCCAAACAGGTACTGATGCATTTTCTTTACCCCGAACACACACGCTAATGCCTCTTTCTCAATCATGCTGTAGGCCCTCTCGGCCTTAGACAAACTCCTGGAAGCATAGGCGACAGGTTGCAACTTCCCCGCAACGTTAGCTTGTTGTAATACACACCCGACTCCGTATGACGATGCATCACATGCTAGCGCAAGTCTTTTACACGGGTTATACAATACAAGTAGCTTGTTGGAACATAAAATGTTTCTGGCTTTCTCAAAAGCAATTACTTGGTTTTTTCCCCATACCCAGTTCTCACCTTTACGCAATAACATATGTAGGGGCTCTAAGAGGGTGCTTAACCCCGGTAGGAAGTTACCAAAATAATTGAGGAGTCCCAGGAATGACCGCAGCTCCGTGACGTTCTGTGGCCTGGGCGCGTTCCTGATAGCCTCTGTCTTGGCGTCTGTGGGCCGAATGCCGTCCGCCGCGATCTTTCTCTCCAAAAACTCCACTTCTGTTGCCATGAAGACGCATTTCTACCTCTTCAGCCGCAGCCCTACGTGATCCAATGTCTGGAGGACCTCCTCCAGGTTTTGTAGGTGCTCGACAGTGTCCCAACCCGTGACCAATATGTCGTCCTGAAAAACCACCGTGCATGGTACCGACTTGAGTAGGCTCTCCATGTTTCTCTGGAAGATCGCTGCAGCCGACCGAATTCCAAACGGGCATCTGTTGTAGATGAACAGTCCCTTGTGCGTGTTGATGCAGGTGAGGCCCTTAGAAGACTCCTCCAGCTCCTGCGTCATGTAGGCCGAAGTCAGGTCGAGTTTGGTGAACGTCTTGCTTCTGCCAGTGTCGCAAATAGGTCGTCCGCCTTAGTTGGCGGGTATTGGTCCTGTAGCAAGAAACGATTAATAGTTACTTTATAACCGCCGCAAATCCTGACCGGCCATCACTTTTGAGTACTGGAACAATCGGGCTGGCCCACTTGCTGAATTCCACTGGGGAAATGATGCCCTCGCGTTGCAGCCTGTCCAGCTCGATTTCCACTTTCTAACTCATCATGTGAGGTACCGCTCGCGCCTTGTGGTGAATGGGTCGTGCCTCTGGGACCAAGTGGATCCGCACCTTCACCCCTGAAAAGCTTCCAACGCCTGGCTCAAAAAGGGAAGGAAATTTGTTTCGAACTTGGGTACATGAGGCCTCATCGACATGTGATAGTGCTCGCATGTCATCCCAGTTCCAGCGGACTTTGCCCAACCAGCTCCTTTCAAGCAATGTGGGGCCATTGCCCGGGACAATCCAGAGTGGCAGTTCGTGCACCGTGCCCTCATAGGTGACCTTGACCATGGCACTGCCCAGGACAGTGATAAGCTCTTTGGTGTACATTCTCAGTTTCGTGTGGATGGGGCTCAGGGCTGGTCTGAGTGCCTTGTTGCACCACAGTCTCTCAACATCTTTTTACTCATGATGGATTGGCTAGTGCCAGTGTCCAGTTCCATGGCTACGGGTAAGGCATTCAATTTTACATTTAGCATTATAGGTGGACATTTCGTCGAAAATGTGTGCACCCCGTGTACTTCAGCATTTGCCTCCTCTCTCTGAGGCTCGAAATTGCTTTGATCCACCATGGACCGATCTTTCTCTGTCGTCTGCAAGCTTGTTGGAGGTGCCCCATTGTTCCACAGCTCTTGCAAACATACCCTTTGAAGCAACATGAATAGGCTGAATGGAAGCCTCCACAATGCCAACAAGGTGTGAATTGCCTTGCATTCATCTTTTGTTGGGGACTCTGAGTCATCTGGGTCACCTGAGGCCTGCTGGCAGTTGCAGACTCGTGGTTTCTGCCCTGTACATTTCTGCTCGCAAACTAGAGTTCCAGTTAATTTATGAACATTGCTAGCTCTTGTGTGCTGAGAGATTTTTTTGGTGTTATTACTGGTGGACATAAACGCCTGTGCTATCACAATGGCCTTCCTGAGGGTCGGTGTATCTACAGTCAAAAGTTTTCGTAGGATGGTCTCGTGACCAATGCCCAGTACAAAAAAGTCTCTGAGCATTTGCTCCAGGTAGCCATCAAACTCACATTGTCTTGCAAGTCGCCTTAGCTCAGCGACGTAGCTCGCCACTTCCTGACCTTCAGATCGCTGGCACATGTAGAAACGATATCTCGCCATCAGCACGCTCTCTCTCAGCTTAAGATGCTCTCGAACCAGTGTACACAGCTCCTATTATGACTTATCTGTGGATTTCACCGGAGCCAGAAAATTCTTCATGAGGCTGTAGGTCGGTGCCCCGCAGACCGTGAGGAGGACCGCTCTCCTTTTTGCAGCGCTTCCTTCTCCGTCCAGCTCGTTGGCTACAAAGTACTGGTCTAGCCGTTCGACATAGGCTTCCCAGTCCTCACCCTCCGAGAACTTCTCCAGGATGCCCATAGTTTGCTGCATCTTTGCGTTGGATTCGTATACTCGTCGCCAGTTATTGTGTTCCTAACACAGATGAGACTGCACACAGGGAGGTTAAAGTAACAGTGACTTCAGTCTTTATTAAGACATTCCAGAGTGAGGAACAGGCCTTAGGGGCCGGCTTATATACAGTGCTCCCAAGGGATGCTGGGATCCCTTGGGACTTCAGGGGATGCACTGCCTGGTGGCGGAACATGGGAGTGCATGCCTTACAGATACAGACCAGATACCATCCCTTATTGCCTTAGTTAGCCACGGATGGTTATCCCTTCTTTTACAGTCTTTCCTTGTCATTAGAATATATTTTGGTGAGAGTTATGAAATATCTCCTTAAATGTCTGACACTGCTCATCAACCGTCCCACTCTTTAATCTATTTTCCAAGTCCACTTTAGCCAATTCTGCCTTCATACCTTTGTAGTATCCTTTGTTTAAGGTGATGACATGGGTTTGAGATCCAACTTTCTCACCCTCCAACTGAATTTTTAATTCAACCATGCTATGAGGTCACTCATTCCTAGAGGATCCTTTACTAGGAGATCATTTATTAATCCTGTCTCATTTCACAGTACCAGATCTAAGATAGTTCTTCAGTACGGTATTTTAGTGGAAGCATCAATCCATTTAAACTAAACGTTAAAATGGCGGACAAAGGAATCTCATTCAAATCTGCTTATTCATCAGCTGATATAGTGAATGGTCACTCGGAGTGAGAGAATGTGTATAATATTTTGCCATCCTTAGCTGACATCTGGGGGTGGGGGTGGGAGAGTGGCACTTTACATATCCATATAGCTGGAGGTTGCATGCAACAGAATAATACGAGCTGATCCTAACCAGACCAGACTGCAGTCTGTTCTTCTGCAAACCTTCATTAAGTCAAATTCCCATATTTTGAAAGAGAACATATCGTCATCTCGGCTCCTCCGCTGGCTCAAATCCAACCTAACCACAGGGCTTCATGTCTACTGGCTGGTCATTGTAAAAAAAACTGTGATTCGGTTCCAAAACATCATCCAGAGAAGCTGATCATTGTTAACATGTATAATGACGAACATATTGCACTATGTAACATAATTCATTATTTTTTATTCGTTAAACATTGTTACAGACATTTGAAACTCCCCTCTGCTTTGAACTCCAGCACTCCTTGCATTTCTAGTATTGAAAGATAAGGAACTGGAGGACAGATTACATGACAAAATAATCAAAAACAACTTGAATTTATATAGCGCCTTTAATGTCAGAAAACATTCCAAGGCGCTTCACACGAGCGTAAGCAGATAAAAATTGACACTAAGCCAAAGGAGGAGATATCAAGAGAGGTGACTAAAAGCTTTGTCAACTAGACAGGTTTTAAGGCGAGTCTTAAAGGAGGAGAGGAGATTGGAGAGACAGAGCGGTTTATAGAGGGAATTTCAGATAGTTAAAGGCACGAGCGCCAATGGCGGGGGGAGGGGAGATGTGCGCGAGGCCAGAGTTGGAGGAACAGAGAGTTCAAGAAGGGTTGTAGGGCTGGAGAAGATTACAGAGACAGAGAGGGGCGAGGCCATGGAGGGATTTGAACACAGTAATGAGAATTTAAACTTGGAGGCGTTGGTGGAGCAGAAGACAATGTAGGTTACCGATGATGGGTGTGCTTGTCTCAGACAAACCTCTGAATCAGCCTGTCTGAAACAACACTGACTAAAAATGCAAGTTTAATTTCAGCTCCACTGGTGACTCAGTGGGTAAATACAATACCCTACTTTTAACCTATCAGATCAGGAAGGGAGAAGATACAATCCCTAGTCAGTGCTGGGTTTGCTGATCTGGGCTGTGGTAACAGTAGGAATTGGCTGCCATCGACTTCAACAACCCCTGACTAGGAAGGGAAAAAATAAATCGGCCATTGTACCTGTTCCCAATTGCTATTCGGTGCTCCTGTTAGAAAACACCACATGTGTGAGTGAATGTCCGGCTAGAACAGGATCAGGCCCAGCTAAGGTGATACCAGAAGATCAGATAATCTGTCGACCATAAGGACCCAGTCATACAGTGGCAGGCAATGAGCTGAAGTGCAGTGGGCATTGAGGTTTGTCAGATGGTGAGCGCAGGTGGGCTGGTATTCCTGGAGGTTGCATCATGTGACATCCCACCTCCAACTGCCCCGCCCGGTCAAACAACCTTTTTACGCATTTCCAATATTTTAACAACAAATAAACAAAAGTGTTCAAAGAAAGCGAATAAAACACACAGGGCTAGAAAGTTGGTCCCGCCCGTTTTGAGGTGGTGATGGTGCCGGGGCGCTTCCTAAACCGCCGGGCAATGTCGACTGCCTCACAGTGCGATATTCAGTTGTATCGTCCCAAGAGGAGAGTGGAGCACAAAGAGAAACGGTCCACACTCATCTTTGGGCGCTAACGGAGCGATAGCGCAAGAGGCCGACTCCATTTTTTGCCGGCAGCCTAGCACCAGAAGCTGAAAAAAAAATCCTTGTGAAAATTTCAATAAACTTCACCCAAACTTCCCCACTATTGCAACAAATAAATAGAAGCTGGAAAACTGAAATATCATCACTTACCTTGCACTCCAGATGATATTGCCCCGGGATCGATGCTGGACCGCCTGCTGTCCCCCTGCCAGTCTCGGCGCTCGTTGCTACCGCAGGCAGAAGAGTAAATTTTGCAAACGCGTGACTACGGAGGTATTGCACACTCGGTGACGACACCGAGTGGGCGGGGCTAGCGAGGGCGGCGCAAACTGTCAGCGCTGCCGCTAAACCTTCACTGAAGTTTGCAGCAGGCGCTGACAGCGCGGCGCTCGAGTGGGAGGTGTTCAGCGGCCCCTTAGCGTCCCCCTCTGGCGCTAATGGTAGTGCTAAACAACCGAATTTCTATATCCCTGCCAACTTTCTGCCAAAGTTATACTGTCCAATCGGGAGAACCCCAGCATAAATATCTAAGGTGCTGCAGGAGGAATGGCCAGTTGGAGATCAGCCCCTCCCCCGCCCATCTCCCAGTCAGAATCTTCAGGAGAGAGACATTACAAACACCATAATTCATTTGTCAGCTCAGGTGATTTGCCTTAGCTACTTGCTTGTACCAGGTCATGAAACCTTTTGCAAAACTGTTACCGTTTACAATTGCCAATAAGTAGATTCCATCAGGTATATTTTTATACATTCTGGTACACAATGAGAGCCAAACCCACAATAGAATGCAAGGACGAGCTCTGTGATTATAGTTATGCGGTGCACTCTGAAGAGGACAGTGAATTGCCGGTCACTGTACAGCTTGCCGCTGCATGCAATTTAAATCTGAAGCAGCTGTCTCCGACAGCGACACAAAATGGGGTCACATACTGTGAGCAATGTTGGAGGTAATGCTACAAGCTCTGTAGAACCTCCTCCATGTTTACACGTGTAATCTGTCACTCAAAATGGATTTGGTTCATGCGTACATGATGTGTGCGTGTTCGAGTCGCCAGCTTCAGTTGGATGTATTCCTTGAGGTTTGGTCACATGACCTTCCACCTCCAACCGCCCGACCGGTCAAACAGCCTTTCCCCATTTCCAGTTTTTTTCACAACAAATAAACGAAAGTGTGCAAAGAACATGAGTAAAACACACCTTTTTATTTTAATGTCCCTGTGATTTTTTTTTAACGTTTCTCCCTGGTTGCTTGCAACAGTGTCCAGGAGATCAGTCTCTTATTCCTGAAGACAATGCTGGAGAGTCGGTAAACCTATTGCCAATTTGCATATGGTCCAGTGCAAAGTGACAACATGCCCACGGCACTGAGACATTTTTGGGTTTCTTCCACCGTTCTTTAACGTGAGACATTTTCCGCTTGCATGTTTCAGCAACGGCAATAAATTTACATCCCAGAGGCGGTTTCTATCGGCCACTGATATCTAGGTGAAATTCGTAGCAACGTTGGGATAATCTCAGTTACTAGTTCTATTCTGTGCATTTCCACGGCCTCCTGTTTTCATAAGACGGCAGAATAACACAGCACTTGAGTTTGTTTCACTAAACAGTAATGGGACAAATGAGCTATTAATGCAACATATATTGTTACACTAGTTACTCAGCTTAATGAGCTCCAGGTTGTCACACAAAAATAATCGTTTTCAACTGCTGCGATAAAACAATTTTTCTTATCTAGTTGTCTCTCTTTTGTTAATCCTCATAAACCATGGCCAAGCTCACCGCCTTCAAAGGTTCTTGCCAGATTCTTCAGAAGCTCCAGACAGAATCATTGATTTGGAAAAAAAAACGCAGGCTGATAAATACATTCAAAATGCCAAGCAAAATTTAAATGCAAAAAGATCTACCAATCAATGCACATGTGAACAGATCACACAAAATGTTTAAGGCTGATTGTAAGTTCCATCAGTGGTGAAAAATGATCTGTTGTAGATTGGTCGTCAGTTATATACCGATGTGGAGAGGAGAATCGGGCGAGTTGTGTAAAAGATGGCTGGTCCATCACTGCCCATTCCCCGCCACCACCAAAAGTTAAAGTCAGCTCTTTTGTGCCAGGAGTGTGCAATGGCTTCTTTTCCCGCTCCAGGACCGTTACCTCTGGAGAGCCCAAAGGATGTATCTTGGACCCCCTCCTATTTCTCATCCACATGCTGCCCCTCGGCGACATCATCCAAAAACACAAGGTTGGGTTCCACGTTTTACACTGGTGCCACCCAGCTTCCCCTCACCACCACTCTTTCCGTCCCTCCGCAGCCTCTGATTTGTCACGCTGCTTGTCTGACATCCAGTATTGGATAAGCAAAAATGTTCTCCAAATATTCGTAAGGCTAAAGCCGTTGTCTTCGGCCTCTGCCACAAACTCTGTTCCCTAGCAACTGACTCCATCCCACTCCCTGTTCACTAACTAAGGCTGAACCAGACTCTTTGCAACCTTGGCATTCTATTTGACCCTGAGCTGAGCTTCCGATCTCAGATCCTCTCCATCACCAAAACCACCTACTTCCACTCCGTAATTTTGCCCATCTCCGCCCTGCCTCAGCTCATCTCCTATTGAAAGCCTCATCCAGGCCTTTGTTACCTCTGGATTCGACTATACCAATGCTCTCCTGGCTGGCCTCCCACCTTGCATCTTCTGTAAACCTGAGCTTATCCAAAACGGTGCAGCCTATATCCTAACTCGCACCAAAGTCTCGCTCGCCCATCACCCCTGTGCTCGCTGACCTACATTGGTTCCCGGTCCAACAAAATCTTAATTTTAAAATTCTCATCCTTGTTTTCAATTCCCTCCATGGCCTCATCCCTCCTTATCTCTGTAGCCTCCTCCAGCCCCACAATCCTCCGAGATCTCCGCCCTCCTCCAATTTTGGCCTCTTGTGCATTCCGATTTTCATCACTCCACCATTGGTGGTCGTACCTTCAACAGCCTGGGCCCTGAGCTCTAGAATTCCCTCCCTAAATCCCTCTACCTCTCCCCCTCGCTCTCTCCTCCTTTAAGATGCTCCTTAAAACCTGCCTCTCTCTTGTACTATGAAGGCGCTATATAAATGCACATTGTTGTTATTGTTTATGCCACTGCACAATTCCACAAGAACCTAACGTGAGAAGAGTCAACTAATTCTTGCAACGATGAATTGAATTAGGCTTGGATATGATTTAAAATTTTTTGAGAAGGTCCAAGTTTTTTAAAAGCACATATTTGGTGGGGTTGGAATTTTATTTGGTTATTCGCCTGTCAAATGGAATGACAATAAGGACTTACAGAACATTATTTCACCCAAAGCAGAGGTTTTTCTTTCAGTGTGAATCGATTGTATGTATTTGGGGGACTGAGAAAAAGTGAAACTCATTTAAAAAAGAGTCTATCTTGTGCAAACTCTCCCTGGAAGTTTCCAAAGAAACTGATTTATTGGACTTCTGGTCTTATACATTTCTTATCTGTTGATTACAGAGCCGAGTGTATACAACGAGGGGTGTCCCCATCACAGGCCCATGGGCTGGGCTCAAACCTTGTTACGGAGGTGCGGGTGTACAACTGGTTTGCGAACCGAAGGAAGGAAGAGGCTTTTCGGCACAAGTTGGCAATGGATGCGTATGGCACTCAACAACCCCACACGGTAACCCCCGTGACACCCCATAATAGCTCACCCCTGCAGCCAAGTGCCTTGTCACCCAACAAATTACACGGTAAGGTTCAGTCTGGTCACTATTTCTGATTTTACAGTGTAACAGAACAGTGTTTAATATACCCAATGTGGAATAGTGAATTTAAATAAGACAGGGCATGTGAGTTGACTATGAGTTAAAAGTCAAAGGCTGTGGACCACATTTGTCAGGCAACTACTTAGACACCTTGGTCGCCATCTTGCCCTGTGTGCTTTAATGAAATGCATATCAAATTCCCAAAAAGTAGTCTTGCAGGACAATAGCATCAATATCTCTGCAGGGTATCCAAACAGTCCGCCTTCACTGTTCCATAAATGGCATTTTCAAGAATTTTCAAAGAATTTTCAAAGGCTCCAGTTAGTTTGACTGTTTGAAACTATGTGTAAATGACAACAGTCTTCAGAAGCAGCTCCAAATTGATCCACATAATTTCTGTCCACATTTCCCTCCTCAGATGACACAGCTCATAATTGAGATCCCTCTGTGCATTATTTTGCGTCAAGTTTTTGTGTGACCTCTTTGAAAGGTCATTAACCAATTTAAATCAAGTGGATTTTAAAACTGGATAATGACCTCATTAAAAGTTATGCACATAGGAGTTTCCTGCAAATATGCTAGTCAGTGCACTCAAAATATTGCAGAGTGGAATTTTAACCCCCAGGAAAGAAACAGCAGAACATTACAGTCTAAGGGGCCGAAATTGCTCCATTTTCTAGCCCCGTTTGCACCTCCGGTACAAGAAAAACTTGCATTTATACAGCGCCTTTCGTCAACTCCGCACATCCCAAAGCACTTTACAGCCATTGAAGTACTTTTGAAACATAGTCACTGTTGTAATGTAAGGAACTTGTGCATAGCAAGGTCTTACAAACAGCAATGTGATCATGACCAGATAATCTGTTTTTTAGTGAGGGATAACTAAATATTGGCCAGGAAACCAGGGTGAACTCCTCTTGCTCTTCTTCGAAATAGTGCTGTGGGATTTTTTTTATACCCACCTGAGAGCCCAGACGGGATCTTGGTTTAATGTTGTATCAATTAGCCTCTAATTGACCTCAGGAAGTCACAACCCAGTTGCAATTCAGTTGCAGAATAACGCATCATGCCTTCAATTGCATATCATTCCATTTATTCTAAAACAGCGTATCCGTGAATAATACCATGAGATCTCTGTCAGCGGAATGAAAATACAATGCAGCGTATTCATTTTCCGTGAATTTGTTTGAATACCCAAGGGAACTGAGATAATGGCCCGGATTTTATGATCGCGTATGCATGCGTATGCGGTCGTACGTGCCCCGCAAGTTCTGGGTTTCCGTGTGCGATGCACATGTGCGAAAATCCGGGACTTGCGATCTGTCAAGTTTCAGTTTGACAGATCATCCGAATGCTTAGGAAATGGACATTCACTGGCGCAGGATTGGGCTGCCGCCCAGTGAATGCCCATGAAATTCTTACGCCTGGTAAAAGCAGGCATAGAGCCTTCTCTCACCAGCGTAAGGATGAAAATAAATATTAAAATAAAATATTGAAAAAGATTTAAACATTCCTAAATTATTAAAATTAGTTTAGGTTCTTTTTGGCCCCATTAAAAATGTTTAAATTTATTTATCAAACAGTTAAATTTTTGTTTTAAATGTTTAATTAAATTTTATTTTTATTAATTTTAAACATGTGATGATTTATTTTTATTTAGGTAGTGTGAAAGTGTATTTTTATGTAATTCATAATATGCTTATGGGGATTCTGTAGGTAAATGGGATCACCATAAGCATAATGGGAATCCCCCTTTCTGATTGGTTGGGCCAGCCCACGTGATCCCAGGGATGCTTGCGAACCATCTGCACCCCTGGGATACGTGGGCCTTTATGCAGGCCTATGCCTGCAGGCCTAGGACTGCAAGAGTCTGAAGATACGGAGGCACCAAGTAGGTATGTACTTTTCATGCGGGTTGGAGGCATTCGCTCGCGGGAAGCCACCCACTGCAATTTCAGGTCCAATGTTTATTTTTAAAGAACTACGTGTGTGGCAGAGGAAAGGGGTACAGCCCTCACAATGTGCGACTTGGCAGCTCATCCGCTTTCTAATAACAGCAACTCTTATTACTTCATGGGGCCCCTCATCCATTACCGGCACTTCAGTGCTGACAGGCTGTTGGGCACTGATTTGACAACCAATTAATAATAATAATGCATTTAAAGAATTTTATCAATAGCTTAACAGTGGTGCCTAATGAACATTAAAGGCTTAAAGTAGGTCGGTAAGTGATGGGCGAACAACTATTTAGCAATGTTAACACTCAAAGTACCGGCTGCAGAATGTGCTAGATCAGCAATCGACCTTAAATTTCGGCCTGCATTTTCCTCTGGTTTATGGGCAGACACGTGCAGGAAGCATGGCAGGGAACCATTTTCACCATCTCTCCGGCCTCTTCCAGGATTTTCCGCAGGAACTGGAGCTGAGTGGATTCAGATTCAATGTTAATGCTGGAAATGCATCATCCAATATTTTCCGTCATTAATGCCTTGGGCTGCTGAGAGTTATTTTGCCGATGTTGTAAAACCGACAATATCGGATCAGCCGCCCATTATACGTCTGTCCCGATCGGGAGTGGTGTAAAATAGGCAGCTGATCCGGTATCGCCCATTTCACACGATCGCCCAAAGTCAAAATAACCCACCGACCCCTGGTGTCCAGCTTTGCTAAGGCAGTGGAGGGCCACTCAGAATCTAAAATACGGGTTTGTTGGTTAGCACCATCTCCGGGGGATATTTCTGGCTTCAAGGCTCGGATTCATGGAATGTTTCTGATCTGCTAAAATCCTGTCAGTCAAACGGTCCTTTGCTGAGTTTGTGCAGCAGAAATTCAGCCTTTTGCAGCTGAACTGCCGAAACCTGCAATTTGGGAGATCAACAGAGGCTTTGTGGCTAAGGAACATATTGACATAAAGAGAAAACAAATGGTAATGGGTAAAAACAGCAGGGGGGGAAATACTGCAGATTCTGTGTTCTGGTAAATGCTTGCCTGGCACAAACTAAAGGCCTTTAATGGTGCTGTGGAGAATGTTAGGACCAGACCCTCTGGATCTAATTACACCCTCTGGTCAAGAAAACCAGCTGTCATATCCTGCCATGGGCTCCCAGAATGCCATCGATTGCTGGAATCTGGGTTTGGTTAACACCTGCGGGTCTGTTTGGACTTCTGAAGCGCCCATTCCAGCGGCAAAGAGGCCCCTCATAATTGTTAGGCCCTCGCCACTTTAAATCCAGCAGGCGAGCTGCGGGACTCCAAAATCGGGCCAGCCAGCAGGGTAAGTAGTAGGGAGGTGGCCAGGATTGCAGGAGGTGGTGTCCTGGGGTGGCACCTTGGCGGGTCTCTCTGGTACCACTGCCCATGGAACTGGTCACAGTAGTTGACCAGTTCCGAACGAATTTGCCAATTGGGGTCCTATTTATATCAGAGGACCCCAATTTCCATATTAAAAGGAGACTATTGCCTGAAACAGGCGGGCACTTTGGGCACCTGACGGTAGGCCCCTTTCTAAATGCAGCGGGCCACATCACGGGTGGTAATGGGGCGATAAGGCTACCAACCCCAGTTTGAGCCCATTACCCTCCACCCCCTATTAATGCCAGACGAAGGCAGTCAAAATCGACCCCCGAGTTAAAGTCTGGCTCTATTAGCTCTGGTGTTTCCAGCTTTTTGCCAAGAGTCACATCCCAAGCAGTGGTTTTACCAACTATCTATTTGAGGAATATGGAATAATGGGACATGGCCTTGTGCCAATAATTCCTCATCTAGCCTGTGCTAAGGCACCTTTACACCATCAGAGCTCAGACAACCCCAGGTGCATGGACCTTCCTCTGCTGGTGGGACACTGAAGTCTAAACAAACTTTTGTTGTGATACTGAGCCACACCAACAAGGGGAGGTGCCCAGTTGGTCCCCTGGTCCATGCTAATGTGGTACCTTTGTTTATAAAGGAAGAAAGGGATAAGCCAAGTAATTACAGGCCTGTCAGCCTAACCTCAGTGGTGGGAAAATTATGGGAAAAAATCCTGAAGGACAGGATAAATCTACATTTAGAAAGACAAGGATTAATCAAGGACAGTCAACACAGATTTGATAAGGGAAGAGCGTGTTTGACTAACCTGATTGAATTTTTCAAGGAGTTAACCAGGAGAGTCGATGAGGGTAGTGTGTATGATGTAGTGTATATGGACTTTAGCAAAGCTTTCAATAAGGTCCCACATGGCAGACTGATCACGAAGGTAAAAGCTTATGGGATCCAGGGCAAAGTGGCAAGTTGGATCCAAAATTGGCTTAGAGGTAGGAAGCAAAGGGTAATGGTTGATGGATGTTTTTGTGATTGGAAGAATGCTTCCAGTGGGGTTCCGCAGGGCTCACTACTGGGTCCCTTGCTTTTTGTAGTATACATCAATGATCTAGATTTGAATATAAGGGATATGATTAAAAAATTTGCAAATTACACTAAAATTGACTGTTACTAATGAAGAGGAAAGTCATGGATTGCAGGAGGATATTAATGTACTGGTCAGGTGGGTAGAACAGTGGCAAATTAAATTTAATTTGGAGAAGTGTGAGGTAATGCACTTGGGGAGGGCTAATAAGGAAACGGTATACACATTAAACGGTAGGTCACTTGGAAGTGTAGATGAACAAAGGGATCTTGGAGTGCTTGTCCACAGATCCCTGAAAGTAGCAGGCCAGGTGGATAAGGTCCATACGGAATGCTTGCCTTTATTGACCAAGGCATAGAATACAAGAGCAGAGAGGTTATGCTTAAATTGTATAATACTCTGTTTAGGCCACAGCTGGAAAACTGTGTGCAGTTCTGGTCGCCGTATTGGAAGGATGTTATTGCACTGGCAAGGGTGCAGAGGAGATTTACGAGGATGCTGCCTGGAATGGAGAATCTTATCTATGAGGACAGATTGGATAGGTTGGGTTTGTTCTCATTGGAACAGAGGAGACTGAGGAGAGACCTCATTGAGGTGTATAAAATTTTGAGGGGCCTGGATATAGTAGATAGCAAGGGCCTATTTCTCTTGGTAGAGGGGTCAATTATGAGGGAGCATAGGTTTAAGGTGGTTGGTGGAAGGTTTAGAGGGGATTTGAGGGGAAACTTCTTCACACAGAAGGTTTTGGGGGTCTGGAACTCGCTGTCTGGAAGGGTGGTGGAGGCAGAAACCCTCACCAAATTTAAAAGGTGCTTGGATGTGCACTTGAAGTGCCGTAACCTGCAGGGTTACGGACCTAGAGCTGGTAAGTGGGATTAGACTGATGCAGACACGATGGTAAGTATATCACAGAAACATAGAAACATAGAAATTAGGTGCAGGAGCAGGCCATTCGGCCCTTCGAGCCTGCACCGCCATTCAATAAGATCTTGGTTGATCATTCAACCTTGCTACCCCTTTCCTGCTTTCTCTCCATACCCCTTGATTCCTTTGGCCGTAAGGGCCATATCAAACTCCCTTTTGAATATATCTAACAAACTGGTGTCAACAACTCTCTGCGGTAGGGAATTCCACAGGTTAACAACTCTCTGAGTGAAGAAGTTTCTCCTCATCTCGGTCCTAAATGGCTTACCCCTTATTCTTAGACTGTGACCCCTGGTTCTGGAACTCCCCAGTAACGGGACATTCTTCATGCCTCTGACCTGTCCAATCCTGTCAGAATTTTATATGTTTCTATGAGATCCCCTCTCATTCTTCGAAACTCCAGTTGATCCAGTCTCTCCTCATATGTCAGTCCTGCCATCCCGGGAATCAGTCTGGTGAACCTTCGCTGTACTCCCTCAATAGCAAGAACGTCCTTCCTCAGATTAGGAGACCAAAACTGAACACAATATTCCAGGTGTGGCCTCATCAAGGCTCTGTACAACTGCAGTAAGACCTCCCTGCTCCTATACTCAAATCCTCTAGCTATGAAGGCCAACATGCCATTTGCCTTCTTCACCGCCTGCTGTACCTGCATGCCAACCTTCAATGACTGATGCACCATGACACCCAGGTCTCGTTGCACCTCCCCTTTTACTAACCTTTCACCATTCAGATAATATTCTGCCTTCCTGATTTTGCCACCAAAGTGGATAACCTCACATTTATTCACATTATACTGCATCTGCCATGCATTTGCCCACTCACCTAACCTGTCCAAGTCACCCTGCAGCCACTTAGCATCCTCCTCACAGCTCACACTGCCATCCAGCTTAGTGTCATCTGCAAACTTGGAGATATTACATTCAATTCCTTCGTCTAAATCATTGATGTATATTGTAAATAGCTGGGGTCCCAGCACTGAACCCTGCGGCACCCCACTGGTCACTGCCTGCCATTCTGAAAAGGACCCATTTATTCCGACTCTCTGCTTCCTGTCTGTCAACTAGTTCTCTATCCACGTGAATACATTACCCCCAATACCATGTGCTTTATTTTTGCACACCAATCTCTTGTGTGGGACCTGGTCAAAAGCCTTTTGAAAGTCCAGATACACCACATCCACTGGTTCTCCCTTGTCCACTCTACTAGTTACATCCTCAAAAAATTCCAGAAGATTTGTCAAGCATGATTTCCCTTTCATAAATCCATGCTGACTTGGACTGATCCTGTCACTGCTTTCCAAATTCACTGCTATTTCATCTTTAATAATTGATTCCAACATTTTCACCACTACCGATGTCAGGCTAACCAGTCTATAATTCCTTGTTTTCTCTCTCCCTCCTTTTTTAAAAAGTGGTGTTACATTAGCTACCCTCCAGTCCATAGGAACTGATCCAGAGTCAATAGAATGTTGGAAAATGATCACTAATGCATCCACTATTTCTAGGGCCACTTCCTTAAGTACTGTGGGATGCAGCCTATCAGGCCCTGGGGATTTATCGGCCCTCAATCCCATCAATTTCCCTAACACAAATTCCTGACTAATAAGGATTTCCTTCAGTTCCTCCTTTTTGCTAGACCCTCTAACCCCTAGTATTTCTGGAAGGTTATTTGTGTCTTCCTTAGTGAAGACAGATCCAAAGTATTTGTTCAATTGGTCTGCCATTTCTTTGTTCCCCATTATAAATTCACCTGATTCTGACTGCAAGGGACCTACATTGGTCTTCACTAATCTTTTTCTCTTCACATATCTGTAGAAGCTTTTGCAGTCAGTTTTTATGTTCCCTGCAAGCTTCCTCTTGTACTCTATTTTCCCCCTCCTAATTAGACCCTTTGTTTTCCTCTGCTGAATTCTAAATTTCTCCCAGTCCTCAGGTTTGCTGCTTTTTCTGGCCAATTTATATGCCTCTTCCTTGGATTTAACACTATCCCTAATTTCCCTTGTTAGCCACGGTTGAGCTACCTTCCCTGTTTTATTTTTACTCCAGACAGGGATGTACAATTGTTGAAGTTCATCCATGTAATCTATAAATGTCTGCCATTGCCTATCCACCGTCAACCCTTTAAGTATCATTTGCCAGTCTATCCTAGCCAATTCACGTCTCAAACCATCGAAGTTACCTTTCCTTAAGTTCAGGACCCTAATCTCTGAATTAACACTGTCACTCTCCATCTTAATAAAGAATTCTACCATATTATGGTCACTCTTCCCCAGGGGGCCTCGCACAACAAGATTGCTAATTAGTCCTTTCTCATTACACATCACCCAGTCTAGGATGGCCAGCTCTCCAGTTGGTTCCTCGACCCATCCCTAATACACTCCAGGAAATCCTCCTCCACCGCATTGCTACCAGCTTGGTTAGCCCAATCTATATGTAGATTAAAGTCGGCCATGAAAACTGCTGTACCTTTATTGCACGCATCCCTAATTTCTTGTTTGATGCCATCCCAAACCTCACTACTACTGTTTGGTGGTCTGTACACAACTCCCACTAGCGTTTTCTGCCCTTTGGTATCTATGAATCATGGAATCTATTCTGGCCAGAATGATCTCCTGGACTAGTTTTGAACGTCTGGATGGATTGGAGAGGAATTTTCCCAGATTTTTTTCCCCAATTGGCCTGGGTTTTTAATCTGTTTTTTTGCCTCTCCCAGGAGATCGCGTGGCTCCGGGTGGGGTGGAGTGTAAAATGTTGCGATGCATGGGGTATCGCAATTGTGTGGGGCGGACTGGTTGGGCCGGATGCTTTTTACCTGTCCGCCATTGTTCATTGTTCATAGGTTTGTATGTAACCTTCAGGGCTGCTGATCGAGGGCCATGTGGCTTCTTTGGTGGCCGGCGCAGACACGATGGGCCAAAATGGCCTCTTTCTGCGCTGTAAATTTCCTCTATGTTTCTATGCTGAGATGGCTGTGGAGGGCCACATTCCGAGTATCCCTCGGCTCGGGAAGGGAAATAAAAATCAGCCTGTGTGGCCGTGCAGATGGGGACAGAATCAGGCTTACAGTCGAAAAGCCTGCTGACACTCAAGGGAGGGGGATATTGAATTCCCTCCGCCCAGCACAAACCAGGCCAAACGGGAATTTAAATCATGTGGTGCTCTGTGCTGCTCAGGCACGGTTTTAATACCGGGTGGGTGAGACTTGCGTGAATCAGGCGAACTATATGGCAATCAGAGTTCTACCGCTCAGATCTCAAGTCGCTCAGCAACATTGCAGAGCACCCACGTGCCGTTATCATTGTCATGTGGGTAAATGTGGAAGCCAATTTTTGTCGAGTAAGATTGCACAAATAGTAGCTGAACTTTACATGAACATTGCATGAAACACCCAAGTGCCTACCCTTGTGTGTTGTTAGTTGCTATGATGCAACCAGGCTGTGTTGGTCTTCTGGGGAGGTCTCTTCCGCCCATGGGAAGGGAAGAGGACTTCCCCGTGTGCTGTGACTCTCACCATAAGCATATGGAGGGAGTCATGGGAGAGTCTGGGCGCAGCCATGTACCATGGTGCAGTGCTTGTCAGTGTTTGCAGCACCTCAATGCTGTAGAACAGTGACAGCACAAATGTCAAACTAAATGTGGCCATGGTCCCTTTAAGGAAACCGGCCGATGACAAGTCATCAAATGACGTCATCAGGCCCGCTTCCTCTAATTGGTCGACAAAAGTGCTGGGCGGGTTTAACAAGCCCAATCAAGGGAAATTCATTTCAGAGACCGAGATGGAGACAGCAGTGGGGTCGGGACTTGCCACTGACATCACCCATCTCGGAACCGCCAAGGTAAGTAAAATCACGGCCTCAGCCCTGGGGTGGGTGAGATAGCCACCAACTGAGCCAAACTGCCGCTCAGAATGGCTGCTTATGGGCTAACCTACTTCCACAGTTAACCTACTACTTGGATCGAATTTATGGGCGAAATAGTTGCTGCACAAAAGAAAATCAGTTTCCTTATTTTACCAACTCGCTTCCAACTCCCGTTATACAATTCCTCATGCAGCGTTTCTCACAGACATTTAAAAATGTATTTCATTCTGAATAGGGCTGAGGGCCTACAGCAGCGCAGAGTGAATCAATGAAGATTAGAGATGGAGCATTTGTCATGTCTGCTTCACTCCTCTCTCTCTATTGAAACCTGCAGCAGATAATACTCAATGACCCATTACATTCATCAAGCAACTGTTCCTCTCCCACCAGGTGCCCTTCTCTTTGTGCTACACTCTAAATGAGCTTTGTAATTCTGGTAAGCCGACTTTAAATCGAAAGCAGATTTTCTCCACTTCCTGTCACGAGTAAACAGGTCCTGTCCATCCATTATTGGCCTCCTTTATCAATTCCTCAGAATAATCCTATCTCGAGGTCTGCACACCAGCTGGATACGCTAGCATTCAGTGCAGAATAATGCCACACCTGATTACACGTCAATCCTAACCTTTCCTAGAAATATCTCTATAGAATTAGAATGCAGCTGTTTGTGATTAATCAAACACCTCAATTTTTGCAAAATACAATGTTCCATTTTCACATTAGAAGCAGCTGTTTTATTATAGGTTTGGGCACAATGTAGCTTATGTGCACTGTACTCTGGACACTCAATGTGCTTCAGTAACTAAAGACTACTCTATATAGAAGCAATAGCCTTTTTGCAAGACATGGTTGACCTGCCTTCTATCTGAGGAGACACAGTCGGGATATAAATTCCACCTGAGTCAATACAAGCACCAATTTGCTCTCAATACAGGCCTGAATCTTCCATTACCAACTGACAAGTTACTTCCAGTCAGGCTGCCATCCTAAATTGCTGAAATAAATTGTAAACTCCTGAACGATTTGAAAGATACTGGGAGCCCTCCATCAGCTTTCAACTCTGCTCTTTTTACAATAAAAGTTTTCACAGTGCACTGACCTTGGAAACTCCCTTTGAGCCCAGTTGTGTTTTTTTCTGACTCGTTCCTTTATCCAATTTGTTATATATGGAGAAAGAGTCAGACTGAACACCGTCAGCTCAAAGTAAAGTGTGACCTTAGTCTTTTATTGCAGTTCTCCAGAGTGCCTCTCCA
Source organism: Pristiophorus japonicus (assembly GCF_044704955.1). Lineage (NCBI taxonomy): Eukaryota > Metazoa > Chordata > Chondrichthyes > Pristiophoridae > Pristiophorus > Pristiophorus japonicus. The sequence continues at coordinate 186,190,690 of NC_091984.1, forward strand.
ACCTGTGAGGCCTCCTTAAATACCTGTGCTCCCAAGAGATTATGGCATCCCTTGGGGTTCCAGGGGATGAGCCCTCTGGTGGCTGTACAGAGTAAATACAAGTATACATATACAACAACACCTCCCCACCCCCCCCCCCCCCCCACAAGTCAATAGTGTAACTATTTACAATGTGAGTCGATCTGGGGCCCTTCTTGCCCTGGATGATTGTCTCGGTGTGAAAGCTGATGTTGTTGAATCATTTATTGGGCCCTCGCTGGGCTGCTGTGCAGCTGGCCTTGCTGGGCTGCCTGGTGTGTTGGGTCCTGCTGGGCTGCTGCGAATGATGAGTTCTGCTTTGTGGTCAACTGTAGTGCCGGTTGCCACTGGTGTGTATGTTGGGGGATCAAAAAAGGTAGGGTCCAAGGTGGGTTGCTCAGGGTAGTCCATGAATCTACGTTTGATTTGGTCCAAGTGTTTCCGGTGAATGAGTCCATTTGAAAGTTTGACCCGAAATACCTTGCTCCCCTCTTTGGCCACGACAGTGCCGGGAAGCCACTTGGAACCTTGTCCATAATTGAATACAAATACAGGATCATTGATTTCAATCTCGCGTGACACATTTGCGCTATCATTATATACTTTGTTGAAGCCGCCTGCTCTCTACCTATTCATGTAGATCAGGGTGAACTAACGAGAGCCTTGTCTTAAGTGCTCGTTTCATGAGCAGTTCAGCAGGTGGGATCCCAGTGAGTGAGTGCGGTCTCGTGCGGTAGCTAAGCAGGACTCGGGATAGGCGAGTCTGCAGTGAGCCTTCAGTTACCCTCTTCAAGACTTGCTTGATGGTTTGCGCTGCTCTCTCTGCCTGACCATTAGCCGCTGATTTAAATGGGGCAGATGTGGCATGTTTGATCCCGTTACGGGTCATGAATTCTTTGAACTCAGCATTGATAAAACATGGCCCGTTGTCACTCACCAGGACATTGGGTAGGCCGTGTGTGGCAAACATGGCCCGCAGGCTTTCAGTAGTGGCAGCAGACGTGCTAGCCGACATTATCGCACATTCAATCCACTTGGAGTATGCATCTACAACCACAAGAACATTTCACCCAAGAATGGGCCTGCATAGTCGACATGTACCTTAAACCACGGTTTGGAGGGCCAAGACCATAAACTGAGTGGCATCTCCCTGGGTACATTGCTTAACTGCGAGCATGTATTACATCTGTGATGCAGGACTCGAAGTCCGCATCGATACCGGGCCACCACACGTGGGATCTGACTATCGCTTTCATCATTACGATGCCTGGTTGGGTACTGTGGAGGTCATTGATGAAGGTGTCTCTGCCCTTCTTGGGAACCACTACATGATTGCCCCACAGAAAGCAGTCTGCCTGTATAGACATTTCATCTTTGCGCTGCTGGAACGGCTTTATCTCTTCCTGCATTTCCACTGGACACTGGACAAGCTCCCATGAAGCACATAGCTTTTGACTAGGGATAATAAGGGGTCCTGGCTCGTCCAGGTTTTGATCTGCCGGGCAGTGACGGGTGATTGCTCACTCTCAAATGCTTCCATAGCCATGGCTAAATCTGCGGGCTGCGCCATTTCCATGCCCGTGGTGGGCAATGGCAGCCTACTGAGAGCATCAGTGCAGTTTTCTGTGCCTGGCTTGTGGCGGATGGCATAGTTGTATGCAGACAACGTGAGCGCCCATCTCTGGATGCGGGCCGATGCGTTTGTATTTATCCCTTTACTCTCGGAAAACAGGGATATGAGTGGCTTATGGTCAGTTTCTAATTTGAGTTTTAGCCCAAACAGGTATTGGTGCATTTTCTTTACCCCATAGACACACCCTAACGCTTCTTTCTCAATCATGCTCTCTCAACCTTAGACAGACTCTTGGATGCATAAGCAACCGGTTGCAGTTTCCCGAAATCATTAGCTTGTTGCAATACACACCCGACGCCATATGACGACGAATCACATGCTCGTACCAAACGCTTACATGGATCATACAACACAAGCAATCTTTTTGAGCATAACAATTTTCTTGCTTTTACAAAGGCATTTTCTTAGCTTTTGCTCCAAACCCATTCATCCCCTTTTCGTAGTAAGACATGCAGTGATTCTAACAGTGTGCTGAGACCCGGTAAGAAGTTATCAAAGTAGTTCAGGAGTCCCAGAAACGACCGCAGCTCTGTCACCTTCTGTGGCCTCGGTGCGTTCTCGATTGCCTCTGTCTTTGCATTGGTGGGCCTGTTGCCGTCCGCTGCAATTCTCCTTCCCAAGAACTCCACTTCAGGCACCAGGAAAACGCACTTTGGGCATTTTAACCTGAGCCCCATGCGGTTGAGTTGACTAAGAACCTCCTCCAGGTTCTGCAGATGCTCTGCTGTGTTCCGACCTGTGACTAAGATGTCGTCCTGGAAGACCACGGTGTGCGGGATCGATTTCAGTAAGCTTTCCATGTTTCTCTAGAATATCGTCGCCGCTGATCGAATTCCAAACGGGCATTTGTTATAAATAAAAAGACCTTTGTGCATGTTGATGCAGGTGAGGCCCTTCGATGATTCCTCCAGTTCCTGCATCATGTAGGCTGAACTCAGGTCCAGCTTTGTGAACGTCTTTCCTCCCGCCAGCGTTGCAAAGAGATCGTCAGCCTTTGGTAGTGGTTATTGGTCCTGCAGAGAGAAACGATTGATAGTTACTTTATAATCGCCACAGATTCTGATGGTGCCGTCTCCCTTGAGGACAGGAATGATCGGGCTGGCTCACTCGTTGAACTCGATCAGTGAAATGATGCCCTCTCATTGCAGCTGGTCTAGCTCGATCTCTACCCTTTCTCTCATCATGTACGCCCCTGGAATTAGGTGGATCTTCACTTTTGCTCCTTGGAACTTCCCAATTCCTAAGGTTCGAACAAATTGTTTAAGATCTGGGCACACGAAGTGTCATCAGCGGGCGATAGCGCTTGGACGTCATCCCAGTTCCAGCGTATCTTTCCCAGCCAGCTCCTGCCAAGCAGTGTGGGACTATCGCCCGGTACCAGCCAGAGTGGTAGCTTGTGCACCGCTCCATCGTAGGAGACCTTTACGGTAGCACTGCCAATTACAGGAATCAGTTCTTTCGTGTAAATTCATGGTTTCATGCGAATTGGAGTTAAGACTGGCCTTGAGGCCTTGTTGCACCACAGTCTTTCAAAAGTCTTTTTGCCCATGATGGACTGGCTCACGCCCATGTCCAGTTCCATTGACACCGGGAGTCTATTTAGTTCAACCTTCAGCATTATCGGGGAACAATTCATGGTGAATGTGTGCACCCCATGTACCTCTGCCTCCTCGGTCTGAGGCTCTGGTTCGTCGTGATCCTCCGTGGATCTGTCCTCCTCTGCAACATGGTGGTTTGCTGGTTTAACAGGATTAGCAGCTCGCCTGCACATACATTGGAGGTGAACCATTGTTCCACAGCCCTTGCAAACATACCCTTTGAATCGGCAAGAATGGAAACGATGATCACCCCCGCAGTGCCAACAAGGTGTTAATGGCCTTGCATTCATCACCCTTGATGGTGGACTCTGAGACATCTGCGGACGTGCAGCTGCAGGCATGTTGACCTGCCCTGTACATTGCGATTTGAAAACAACATCACTTTGTTCACAGTACTTGTAGCAGCACTTGTGTGCTGAGAGATTTGCTTAGTATTGTCACTGGTGGCAATGAATGCCTGGGCTATTGCTATGGCCTTACTCAAGGTTGGGGTCTCTACAGTCAAAAGTTTGGGAAGTATGGTCTCGTGGCCAATGCCAAGTACGAAAAAGTCTCCGAGCATGTGCTCCAAATGTCCTTCAAATTTGCAATGTCCTGCAAGGCATCTAAGCTCAGCGACATAACTCGCCACTTCTTGGCCTTCAGACCTTTTGTAGGTGTAGAACCGGTACCTCGCCATCAGAACGCTTTCCTTTGGGTTCAAATGCTGTCGGACCAGTGTACACAAATCATTGTACGATTTCTCCGTGGGTTTCGCTGGAGTGAGCAGATTCTTCATGAGGCCATACGTTGGTGCCCCACAGACGGTAAGGAGGATTGCCCTTCATTTGGCAGTGTTCTCTTCCCCATCTAGCTCATTGGCCATGAAGTATTGGTCGAGTCGCTCCACAAAAATTTCCTAATCATCTCCCTCCGAAAATTTCTCCAGGATAACAACTGTTCTTGTATCTTTGGGTTCACTTATCTGTATCTTGTCGCCAGTTGTTATGTATGGAGAAAGAGTCAGACTGAACACTATGAGCTCAAAGTAAAGTGTGACCGTAGTCTTTTATTGCAGGTCTCCAGAGTGCCTCTCCACCTGTAAGGCCTCCTTAAATACCTGTGCTCCCAAGAGATTATGGGATCCTTGGGACCCCAGGGGATGAGCCCTCTGGTGGCTGTACAGAGTATATACAAGTTTACATATATAACACGATTATCTTCCCGCTTCCCTTGAAGCCATTTACTGTGCTCCCACTTGGATCACCCACGGATACGTTGTTCGAATGGTCAGTAGTTATACGTGAGCTTTGGCCAGAGGAAACATTTCAAGGACACCCTCAAAGCCTCCTTGATAAAATGCAACATCCCCACTGACACCTGGGAGTCCCTGGCCACAGATCGCCCTAAGTAGAGGAAGTGCATCCGGGAGGGCACTGAGCACCTCGAGTCTCATCGCCGAGAACTTGCACAAACCAAGCGCAGACAGCGGAAAGAGCGTGCGGAAAACCAGTCCCACCCTCCCTTACCCTCAACGACTGCCCACCTGTGACAAAGACTGTAATTCCCATATTGGACTGTTCAGTCACCTAAGAACTCACTTTTAGAGTAGAAGCAAGTCTTCCTCGATTCCGAGGGACTGCCTATGATGATGATGATGATGACTAAGCATGACTCCTGGTCGGTTTTTGGCGGACACCACAGTCAAACCCAATGTTGTCGCCAACGTGTGTGCTGCTCGCTGTAGGGGGATGCTGGATACTCATTGGGGTGTGGGAACCCCCTGAACGGTTTTCCTCTCCGTGGCCCAGCGATACCGAGACCAATTGTAGAACGCCTGCCACTTCTCTTGTTGGGTTCATCTAACAGCCCAGTCTGTGAATCAAACTAAGGGACTTTTCTGCTCTATATGGCTCACAATTTCTTGAAACGGCAAGTTTCGCTGAAACTTATAGCGATCTTATGCGAGTTGTGCCAAAATTTCTTGAGAATCTCACTAGCATACACCGGAATGTTAAAAACTCATCGTAAAACAAGTGGAAATCAGCTTAAATATTCGGGGCCCAAGGAAAGTGCTGAACTGATGTCATATTCTGTCTTTAAGTTCCTCCTTATGTATGAAAGTTAAAGGGCCCAAACTTGGTCAGAGTTCCGCCCTCAGCCGCTGAGGTTCCGCCTGAAAAACACAACTGGCCCTGAACCTTTTAGAGTTGTACGGGAGTGGTCAGATAAATGTTTACACACTCTTGCTGAAGCCATCACATCGTTCCATCGTTTCCGACACTGGTCTCCATCCTGCACAATGTTGCCCATTGAGGACATGGCCTCACCAATCTCACTCCAAATGTGTCTATATTGGGGTGGTAGAGGCTTGCCATGACCATCCCGATGAGGTCTTTATACCAGCGCTGCACTTCACATACAAGCTCCTCATCATTAAACCAGGGAGCTCTGGGCTTGGCTCCATCATACTTCTTGGAAGCTTTTTTTGCACTCATTGTTACTTTCTTTGATGGATGACTGATGATGAATTTGTATCTCTCTCTCGAAAACTGACCCCTCTCCAACTGGCAGATGCAAGTGCGTGCACAGCTTTTGTGAGCATGCGCAGCTGTGCCCTCAATCCCAATCGCAGCAAAAGTGATGTCGTCGCCCAGAGGAGACTACAAAAAAAAAATCCCAAGTCTCGCGCATGCGCGGTGCACGGCCTCCGATGTTTGCCGAGTCAAGAGGCCTGCACCTAGTGCCCACTGCTGCCGCCGCCCGCTCATGCCCACTCGCCGACTGCCGCTACCACCGACACAATCGCGGCGAAACTTACTCCCGACTGGCCCCAGCGGCAGAGGGTGGCAAAAAGGTACGTTCCGCCCGGGGACTACCGATAAATGGGCGGACCTTAGCTTTGACCAAGTTCGGGCCCAAAGTCTCAAATCATCATTTATGCACATTAGGCACAAAGGTCTAGAAATTAATTGATGTTGCACCATTTTGCAGACCTAAAATGGGCACCTAACCATCCAATATGGCAGGTGGTGCGCGCACGCACTTTCTGTGCTGGGAGTGTGCCACCCGCCATATTTGTAAAGGCTAAAGCATGAGCGTCCAGGGACCATGCCTGAAACAGGAATTGGGGCCTTTGCAGATTCGGGGCCTAAGAGCCTTGTGGCCTGCGGGGCAATTTCCCGGCGCGGGGCGATGCGGAGTCAACGCAAACGCTGATGATGTCATCACCTGTTGTGCACCGGCCCTGGGCACTAATGGTGGGGTGTGCTGCTGCTGGGACAGCATCCCCCAAACCCTAGGGGGGCAATTTCCCCCAAGGCGCTAGCACCACCCTCCCCCAGGTGAAAACGCCATTGTGCTCCATTAGCGCTCCCCGGAGTCGCTAACGGGACTATAAAAAGGGGGAATTTTAGCCCCATAATCTTGGTTGGCATTTCGGTGTGGTACTGAGGGAGTGCTGCACAGGTGGATGCCATCTTTCAGATGAGATGTTAAACCGAGGCCCCATCTGCCCTGTCAGGTGGATGTAAAAGATCTCATGGCACTAATTCAAAGAAGAGCAGGGGAGTTCTCCCAATGTCTTGGGCAATATTTATCCCTTAACCAACAACTATTTGGTCATTATCGCATTACTGTTTGTGGAACCTTGCTGTGCACCAGTTGGCAGCTGAATTTCTTATATTACAACAGTGACTGCACTTCTAAAGTACTGTATAGGCTGTCTCTCTTCCCTCTTCTTAGGCAGTCCCTCGGAGTCGAGGATGAGTTCTCAGGTGAGAGATGAGTCCAATGCGGGACTTACAGTCTCTGTCACAGGTGGGGCAGATGGTGGTTGGAGGGACGGGTGGGTGGGGTGCCTGGGTTGTCGTGTGCTCCTTCCGCTGTTTGCGCTGCGCGCTCTCGGCGAAGAGACTCGAGGTGTTCGGCGCCTTCCTGGATGCTTCTCCTCCATTTTGAGCGATCTTGGGCCAATGATTCCCAGGTGTCGGTGAGGTGTGTTGCACTTTTTCAAGGAGGCTTTGAGGGTGTCCTTGAAGCATTTCCTCTGCCCACCTAGGGCTTGCTTGCGATGTTGGAGCTCTGAGTAGAGCACTTGTTTTGGCTGTCTAGTATCGGGCATGCGGACAATGTGGCCTGCCCATCAGAGCTGATCGAGCGTGGTCAATGCTTCGATGCTGGAGATGTTGGCCTGAGCGAGAACACTGACGTTGGTGCACCTATTCTGCCAATGGATTTGCAGGATCTTGTGGAGGCAGTATTGGTGGTACTTCTCCAGTGCTTTTGAGGTGCCTGCTGTACATAGTCCATGTCTCTGAAGCATGTAGGAGGGTGGGTATCACTACTGCTCTGTAGACCATAAGCTTGGTGCCGGGTTTGAGGTCCAGGTCTTCAAACACCCTCTTCCTCAGGCAACCGAAGGCTGCACTGGCACACTTAGGCTATAAAGTGCTTCGGGACATCTCGAAAGGCGCTATATAAATGCAAATTCTTTCTTCTTGTTGCTGGATTCTTTGCCACAACAAATTGTAACTATAAGAAAAGACTGCAAATCATGGTATGGCACTCCTGTCATTATAAAACAGCTTGTCCTCTTATTTGCAGCAAGCAATGCCACAATATATCTGCAAATGCACATATCAGTCATTAAATAAAACCTTCAATTATTTGCGCACTTCTCGTTCGCCACGTTGTGTGATATGTGAAGTGTGTGAATAAGACATGTGAGGCAATAGATCTTGGGAGGAAAAATGGGAGTATGAATTCAATGGAAATTCAATGAAGGGTGTGAATGAAAAGGGACACCGAGGGATTCAGATACATAATTCCCCGAAAGTGCAAGTGCAGGTAGATAAAGTAGAGATTTTCTGTGTATTTCTGTCTTTGTTTCTTATACTTTTTGGGGCACAGGAATTTGCATTTGTCATTTCTGCATCCCAGAAAAGAATAAAGAATCAAAAACAGTCATTTTCAATTTACAGAAAAACTCTTTTTACTTCATCTACCTGCACTCGCACTTTCGGAGAATTATGTATCTGAATCCCTCGGTGTCCCTATTCATTCACACCCTTCATTGAATTTCCATTGAATGTACACTCCCATTTCTTGTTTTTCCTCCCAACATCTATTGCCTCACACTTCTCGGTATTAAATTGCCACCTTTCTGCCCATTGCGCCAAAGTGGTTCTGGACGCCTAAAGCTTTTTACAGTTCTGTTCACCTCACTAAGTATGTGTCATCATCAGATTTCGAGATTGCCGAGAACAAAATGGGCCCGCACTGACCCCTGGAGTTCATCACTTCCAAAACTGCTCCAATCTGAGCAACACCCATTCACCCTGACTCTTGTTTCTTGTCCATTAACCAACTTGTTATCCATGCTGTGACATTCCCTTTATACCGCATGCTTGGATCTTTCTCACAAGCTTCTTGTCAGACACTGCATCAAAAACCTTCTGAAAATCTATATACACGACATCTACAGCATTACCATTATCTATCCAATCACTGCTTCAAAAAACTATTATATTTGTCAAACACGACTTTCCTTCAACAGATCTGTGCTAGCTGTTCTTGACTAACCCGTGCATTTCTAAGTACTCACTGATTTTATCTTGCATTATGGATTCTAAAAGAGTTTTCCCACAACCAACATTAAACTAATTGCTCTATAGTTACCCAGTTTATCCTTTGCTCCCTTCTTTAAAAAATGATACATTGGCTAATGACCAGTCCCACAGCACAACTTGTATATATTTACATGCTATCAGGGCCTGGTGACTTATCCATCATCAGTTCTGCTGATATTTTTAGAACCAAAAGAAAGGAAACTATTGTGGCAATTGAACCAGTCTGACTGGAGTTTGACTCTAAGACTGAATGAAAACCCTTGTTTTAAGCTGGAAACAACCTTGAAAACAACTGACTCAAGCACTTCTTACCTGAGGAACAACCGTACATACAACACTATAACAATTTCTACATATACCTTCATTTCTTCGTGGTTCCCTTGATGTCAAACACATTTACCTTTCACAAATTGTTCTTTAGCTCAGTTGGATGAGGCAGTGAGTATTAGAGCCAACAAGACCAGAAAGGTTCCAGGTTTGATCCCTGGTCTGTGATGAGTTTGCTGATCTCAGTATTTGGGCTTCTGCCTTCCAGGCATAGGGAGAGGTGAATCAGCAGATTCTGACCACTGACCCTTGCTGGAGGTGCATGTGTAATGGAGCTTGGGAGAGAGAGGATCAGGTTTGGATCTGAAATCTTCCCCTCCCACTCCTTGTGGTAAAATAGCCTGCTGATACCCGAACTGTGTACAGGGGGGCAACTTTAACCGAACTCCCCCTGTCAGGATACTGATGGGATCTGGTACAACACTGGTTTTTACACCCCGCCTGATATTAGGCAGGGAGCAAAAGCGGTGTTCCATCCCATCCTGTGGGTTTCCTGCTAGCGGGTTGGGTCCAGGTGACTCCCCTATTGTATAGATTTACACTTGAAGAATGGCCACTTGATCACGGTATAGGTACAGGAGGGTGCCCGGTTAACGTGGACTCGCACTCCAGCAAGGAGGCAACGCCTTCAGGACAGGAGGGCAAGGGGGATATCTGGCAGAGACAGAGGGAGAAACATCGCCAACCTGGCAAGAGTAGTTTAATTTGCTGTTGTGCACCCCATCTCATTTTATACAGGAAGTGATCCAAAAACACCCCAAAAAACCGTCAGTGAAATGAAGCACCTGCTACATAGTCTCCTGAGCCGGCAATTACATCATCAAGTAACATCCCGTCTACAGCACAGATACAGGCCAATTGGTCCAACCGATGTTTCTGCTCCACACCAGTCTCCTCCCACCCTGCTTCATCTCACCCTATCGGCATATCCGCCTAACCCTTTCTCCCTCATGTGCTTATCTAGCTTCCCCTGAAGTGTGTCCTTGCTGTTTGCCTCAACTACTCCTTGTGGTGGCAACACTTGTTAAATTCTTACCACTTTGGGTAAAGAAGTTTCTCCTGAATTTTCCATTGGATTTATTAGTGACCAATGTTCCCGCTAAAGTTTCCTGCATGTGGGGAATTTCACACTGTAAAAACCCGCCACGGACTGTGCAGACGGCTTAGAGGAAACGTTGTTAGTGACTATCTTATATTTATGGCCTCTAGTTTTGGACTCCCGCACAAATGGAAACACCACAGGGCTGAAATTGCCCCTCTTGCTAAGGCCCGTTAGCACCTCAAATCGGCAGCCACGCTGCGAAATGCAGTGTCCTGAGCTCCCGTCAAATGGCTGCCGATATGCCCCACAGGTCTTCCCCTTCACTTCTGCGGCGGTGACTGACACCATTCAGTGCATCATCGCACCGAGCACCGCCGAGGTCCCGGGACGGAAGCGAGATTCCCCTTCAAAAGTCGTGCGGCCGCTCCGCAGTCCCAAGAGTTGCTTTTTTCGGGCGTTGCATCATTGCAAATGTACATCGCCGGAGGCTCTTAAAGGCTTGTTGATTTAACAGGATTTTGTGTCGGCGACTTTGATGCGTTGTTAGACCTGCAGTGCAAGGCTTCAGTGTGTACTGCTTGCCGAGTGCTGGAGGTGCCTTCCAGCTGTAGAAGAGGGAGGCCCCTACGAGGAGGCTGCACTTGTGGAGGGTCTTGAGATGGGGACAGTGATTGCAGGCCAATGCCTCCTGCCCATTGTGCGTGCCGCTGAGGCATGGAGGAGAAGGAGGCGCGGGGGCAAAGGCTGCAGAGACAGCGGGCAAGGGCCGCAGGCATCATTGCAGACCAGCATGGAGATGGCCACAGAGGGCAAGCAAGAGAGGTGCCACACAAAGGCCTCAGCAAGGGCCTCCAGCAAGGAGGAGAGTCTGGTACTCTGACCCTCCGCCAGATAATGGGCAAGCAGCCCAGGAGGCAGCCAGCAGAGGAGCCAGATGCTGGGCAGCAGCAGCCTGCAGAGTTGGAGGAGGCAGAACAGCAGCAGGGAGCAGTCAATGAGTCACCTCACATAGCAAGACGGCCACGCAGAAGTAGGGTGAGAGCATATTGTGGAAGGGTCTTCCGGCAGCAATTTGCACACACATAGATGAGTGATGATCAGTGCCTTCGCAGACTGAGATTCCGGAAGGACGTCATCACTGAGATCTGTAATCTCTTGCAGCCGGAATTGGAGCCACAGACATGGGTGAAGACAGCCCTGAGTGTGGCATCGAAGGTTACTGTAGCCCTCAACTTCTATGCCACAGGCTCGTTCCAAGCTGCCACTGCGGACATCTGCAACATTTCTCAGTTTGCAGCCCACACAGCCATACGTGAGGTCACAGATGCTCTTTATGGGAGGAGGGCCAACTACATCTTCTCCATGACCAGGGAGCAGCAGTGGAGCGCCAGACTGCATTCTTGTGTATTGTGTGCTTCCGCACAGTCCAGGGGGTGATTGACTGCACCCATGTAGATCTCGGGTCACCCCACCAGGCTGCAGAGCAATTCAGAAACTGCAAGGGCTTCCTGTCCCTCAATGTGCAACTAGTTTGCGACCACAACCACAAGATAATGCACATGGATGCCCAGTTCCCTGGCAACACCCACAACTCATTCATACTGCACCAGAGCGGTGTGCCACGTATCTTCACTGGTCCCAGTGAAGATAGTGACTCGCTGCTGGGTGACAAGGGCTATGTAAGGGGAGCTTGGGGTGTGGGATCGAATCCACACTCCCCTTGGGTTCTGTATGTGCGATTTATGAGGGTGGGTGAGTAATGAGGCACCAGACACAGTGGGTAAGAGTACAAAATGGCTAATGTTGTTTATTTAGAATAGCAAACACAAAGATAGAGGGCATAGGAAGAGGTCATAAAATGGCAGTAATGGCAAAATCTCATTCAACAACCCGAAAAATCTCGCAACAGGGAAGGGGAAAACAAAAGGTTAAAACATCCCACTCACACACAACCACACCTCCCACTCCCACCCTTCCTACCAATTCCTATCCTAAATTGAGTCCGTGAGGGGGTTTGGGCTATATTCACAATCCTATCAACTCCGGGGTTCTGGAGGCACTTATTTCAGCTCAGGGTCCCTCTGGGGTGGGTTTTATGTTGTTGTTTGGTTTTCCTCTTCGATGTTGCGTCGGTTTCTTCTATCTGCCTCTCGGTTATCGTCAGACTACAGCTGTGAATCCAGGTTATTGAACCAGGTGTCCAGGTCTGCACAGCTCTGCCTGCCCCAGCCTGATGCTTCGGCTATTCTCACCCTGTCCAGTGTGTTCAGGGCTAACAGCAGCACCTGCTGCCACTTACCAACCAGGAGGTTGGCTCGTGGGTTTTTAGTCTCGACCAAAATCAAAGTTTGCAAAACTCTCTCAGCTCCTTCCTCCCCAGCAGCCAGCAGTCCTTTCAAGAACTGACCCCAAACTGTTTTTCTCCACAACTCCTGCAAGTCTTTTCCTCTCCACACCTTTCCTCCTCTGTGAACTCTGTCCAGCTCCCTTTTGGTCCACAACTCCCTTTTTCCACAACTCCTTTTCTCCACCACTGTTTTCTCCACCACTGTTTTCCTCGTGGTTCTGTGTCCTATATTTGTATTCAATTCAGTTCTGGTCTTTTCGCGCTCAAACCCAGTGGGTGGTCCATTGTGTAAGTTTGGGCAGGGAGATAGCTTTGAATATTTAATCAGAAGATGTCACAGGTACACGCAGGTGTGAGGACCAGGGTATTGTTTCAGTGCACATAGGTGCCTGAAAGTCTGTGGGTCCTTTGTTATAGTCCTGGGAGTCAGTGGGCCATTCCTGCAGTGATTCATCGTTTTGATTCAGAGCTATTGTCCATATTAATTAGGTAGATAATGGCCCATATTCGTAGTTTGATTTGGGAGGGGGGGGGAAAGTCATTTTCAAACTGGGCCGGGGAGTCCTTATTGGTTGAAGATTTCCCCACTTCAGTCCTGACTCGACCCCTGATTGGCCTGCCAGAATGCACTTTTCCCCCATTGGCCAGTGCCTCGGTCTTGCTTGTGAGCCAGACTCCACAATGTCTATATCCGCCCACATGTTTTCCCAGCCTGCTTTTACTTGGCCCAAAAAATGTTCATTTAGTGTATGGAACGATCCCATGTTAGTTTTCTTGTCCTTTCGGTATTTCAAATGCGGCCGTGGATTTTCGAACCTTACACTCCCCCATTAAAACACTCTGCCTCAGGGTGTTTTCAGAATGTGGAGCAAAACCTTTTCCCTCTCACAGAGCCAATCTTCCCCAAATCTTACCTAAACCCACGATAAACATTAAAATACACCAATGGTATTCATACATTTGGAATCAATACAATACTGAAAATGTAAAATCTCAACCAATAACCTTCATCAAGATCATAATAGCACATAATATCACACATAATAGTACTACACTGGTTTTTTGTTGTTGTAGGGTGAAGTAATGTTTCCGGGATTTTGTACTGCTTTGAACAGATCTGTCAGGTGCTCTGGTAAAAATGGAATGTGGTATCCGAAATGTGCTACATAATTGTCCATGCTATTAATCATTGATGCCCCGGTGTTGAAACCGGTAAAAACATCATTCCAGATCCCTCTTCTGCGTCTTTTCGGTTTAATGTTGTCTCTGGGTTGTAGACTGTACAGTAAAGTCTTATTCAAATAGCCAAAATCGAGCTCGTAGAATGTCCTGAACATTTCTCGAAGGAGAGCCTGGTAGAGGCGTTCTGTCTCTTTTGGGCACCACTCAGGTAGGTGCACCTCGGTAAGGTTTAGGATGACGGAGGCCACGGCATAGTGGACCCCCCGGTATGGCATGTGAACTAAAACCAAACCGCTGTCTGGTCCCTGGGTGGTGGTAGGGCATCTGTCCGTGTCAGTTGGTTCGGTCGGGGCTGTGGGCAGGGGCTGTCTGGGGTGTGCGCTTAACTCGGTGGCGTGGATGGAGCTGAGGTGGCTTACTATGCATGCGACCATGCTCCGGTCCCATCCCATCCCCTCCCCTTCATCCCACCACTGTCGGGAGAACGCTATGGGGATGCCTGCCGGGCATATCTTCTCTGATCCCCACCTGCACACATACACTCCTAACTCCACCTCCCACCATTTATCCCAACACACACTCACTCTCCCCCCCCCCCCCCCCCCAGGTGCCCGTGATGGTCCGGTAGGTGCTGTTGTCCAGTCTTTCCCAATCTGCTGTCGGGTTTCCCATGTCCTTGCTCAGCTTCCTGAGCCACCACCACCTTCCCACCGGGATGTGCCCCTTACAGGTCAGGCGAACCCTCTTCCCAACCCGGGATGCGGTCACCTCAGTGCTGGGGCAGGAGACTGATCCTTCTCCATACGTGAGCCCAGGGTGGCTGGAGTATCTAGTGGAATTGGATCCCACCCACCCTGGCCACCTTCCCCCTGAGCATCCAAAAACAATGGCTTCTTTAGTCTCTCCCCGGTAGCCGATGCACATTCCGATGTAGGTGCGCAGGAGCCGGATTTTCCTCATCTACGGTTCCTCTTCTGAAAGACAAAATCTCATTTGGTTTAAAGACCCTGAGCCCCCATTTTCCATTCTGTCTGCACCTCACAGTACCCCTGCACGGGCTGTGTGCTTATTTTTGCTGTGGAAGTCAAGGCATTTCAACTAATTGGTCTAAGCAAACCGCAACAAACCCTTAAAAAAACAAACAACCTTACACAAAAGAGGAAGTGAGAAAAAGGTCAAGGGGTTTCACCTAATAAATCCTCGAAAAAAACAAACAACCTTACACCAAAAGAGGAAGTGAGAAAGAGTCAAGAGGTTCCAGGCTCCCCCATCCTATTGGCTCAAAAACCTCACTGTCATACTCCTTATATTGCAGAGGCCACCTGAGCCCCACTACACTAGAGAAAACTTTATATATATATATATATCTGTACACACCTACTGCTCTCCTTTTTAACCTGCTTGCCACCCTTCCCGGGTGGCTGTGCTAATCCCTAGGACGCTTCTTGGTTTTCCTTTTATGCGGGGGAATGTAGGGTGGAGGCCTCTCCTTTGGCCTCTTGGGCCGGACCGACCTCCGTGGCCCCTCTGTCTCCCCTGCCAAGGTGTCCCCCCGAGCTTTGGGTGGTGCTTACTGGGCTGGTACAGCCCCTTACCCCCTCCAGGGATGGCTCACTGCCCTCGGGAGCAACGAAAATTACCCCGGCAGGCTCCTCACTGCCGGGGACTCCCGTATCCTCTGGGGGCTTTGGGTTGTACAAGGGTTCCACCCGAAACCACTCGCAGTTGATACTCTCACAGCGTTTCCTCAGTTCTTCTAGGGACCACTCACTGCTGGGACCCGCCGCCGCCCTCTCTCCTGCAGGCTCTGGGCTGTCTGCACCGAAGGCTAGGCTAGCCCCGACAGGCTCCTCACTGTCGGCGGCCCCTGTCCCCAGTACAACCCCTTCCCCGTCAGGAGACCTTGGCTGCGGGGTCACATCCAGTGACTGGCTGCTTGCCCTGCGCGGACCTTTTCCCCTAGTATCTCTCGGGAAAGTAAAACAGGCTGCTAGGGACGGTGGCACCCTTGGCTGCGGAGTCCGAGCGGATCTCCTAACGGGTGGAGGTGAATCCTCGTCCCATATGTAGGGTGGGAATCCCCCTTCCTGTGGGTCCCAAATCTGTGGGTAGTTTGTACCTGTGAAGCAACTCACTGCTCCTTGTGGTGGGATCGGTGGGCTGCAGTGGTGGGCTGGGGGCCTGGGCTTCCCGTTGGGATTATCCCTCCGGGCTGTCCTTTCCCACGAGGTTTTGCCTTGTTGGGGTTAAACAGTTTACATTGGTTAATGTGAAACTATTTAACCCAGCGGGGCATCTTGACCGCGTATACCATGGGGCTTGCTTTGTCGACAATGCTGTAAGGCCCCATGTATAGTGGCTCAAAGACTCCCACCCTGACAAAGTTGCGGACCATGACCTGGTTCCCCACCTGCCACTCATGGTGTTTGCTCGGTTCCAGCAGCAATCGGTTGGTCTGATGCTGCTTCCCCATGTTAGTGGCCGCCTGCCAGTGAATCTGCTTGAGGTGCTCCAACAGACTCTTGGTAAAGTGGTCCCTATTCACCTCGATTACCTGAGCTTCTGTCAGGACTAGGGCAAGTACATGGGTGGGGGTTCGCATGGCTCTTCCAGTCATGAGTTCGTATGTGGAATACCCCGTGCTTGTCGACTGGCTGGCCCGGATCCCTATCAAAACCAGGGGCAACCTCTCCACCCACCTCTGCAGGGAGTCCCCAGTCTCCTTCCTGAATTTTTCTTTCAAGGTCCTATTCATACGCTCCACTAGCCCTGAGGACTGGGGGTTGTAGGCGACGTGCCACTTCCCCTCAATCCCCAGCACCTTAAGGGTTGCCTGCATGACCTGTCCTGTGAAGTGGCTCCCCCGGTCAGACTCCACGTACTGTGGAAGTCCCCACCTGGAGAACACCTCCCTAACCAATATCCTGGCGGTCCCCGCTGCTGTGGCTGTTCGGCAAGGGAAGGCTTCAACCCACTTTGTGAAAGTGTCCACCAAAACCAGGCAGTACCGGTACCCTCCCTCAGCCACAGGTAGGGGCCCTATGTAATCGATTTGTATCGATTGCCATGGTCCCTCTACCCTCCTTGCGTGTTCTAGAGACACCTTTCTTTTCTGGGGATCTGGATTATTGGTTGCACAGACAAGACAGTTCGCGCAAAATTCACGAGTGTCTTCCCGGAGCTGGGGCCACCACCCGACCTGTTCCACCCGTTGCCAGGTGACCTCCGGTCCGGGGTGTCCAGCTCCAGGGCCTGCGTGGGCCAGCTGAAGGAACTCACTCTGGTGCTGCTGGGGCACTATCCACTGCTCTTCTTTAAACAACATCTTCTCCCTAACATGGATGCCTGTGCCTCCGTACGGTTCTTCGACCTTTTCTCCCGCATTCAGCTTATCCATGATGGCCTTGAGGACGGGATCTCGTGCCTGTACCTGCTGGAGGTCCGGGGCCAACGCCACCTCTGCGCTCCCTTGTGTCCCCTGTCCGTCCCGGATAGCTGCTATGGGGTCTGCCTCGAGCAGGTTCCACTTGGTTCCCGTTCGGGCTCCCTCTTTGGCCAGCTGATCTGCCTTTTGGTTCCCCGCAGCCCTGGGCTCATGTTTGTTATGGTTCTTTACTTTGTGAATGCCAATGTCTGCCCCGGTCCCTACTGCCTGCATGATGTGTTGCAGTAGGGGTTTTATGGCCAGGGGCTTACCGTCTGCAGATGTATACCCGTGACGGGACCAGACGTGCAGGCTTTGCAGGTGAACATACTATCTGAAAAGATAGTATAGGGCTGTGGGAATTCGTCGGGGTGGGTGACTACATACATGACTGCCGACAGTTCAGCATTCTGGGCGCTCATGGTGTTTGGGAGCTTTATGGCCCTGGCAATGCCTGCCTGGGTATCATAAATCCCGCACCCTGTGAGCCTTTCCCCCGCCACCACCGTGCTGGACCCGTCAACATAGATCTCCCGGCCATGGGGATGGATCCCCGCCCGGAGCCCTATGTCCATGTCCCAGACCCCCTCAATGGAGCAACGGTGGGCTTTCCCGGGGTACAGCATGTTGGCTGCCAGTCGGGGCTCACACATCCCTTTTACTCTCAAATCCATCTGTGAGAGCAGGAGGGTCCAGCGAGCAATGCGTGCGCTGCTCACTGTCCCATCCTTAATTCTCCCATCCAGCAGCATCTGAGTGGGGGTGTGATGGGTGAGGAGGGTGATCGGGGACACTCCTGTAAACACCTGCAACCGCTTCACAGCCCAGTGGGTGGCCAGCAGATGCCTTTCACAGTTTGAGTAACCCCTCTTAACCTCAGTGACGACCCTGGAGGAGAAGACCACCAGTCTCAGCTGGCCGTGTCGCTGTTACATCAGCACAGCACTTAAGCTATCCCCGCTGGCTGCAACCTCCAAGAAAAATTACTCGCCCTCATCTACCGCTCCCGGGGCCAGAGCTTTCTGCAGGTCTCCCTTGAGGCGGGTAAACGCTGCATCACAGTCCTCATCCCACTCCCACTCCACGCCTTTGCGCAGGAGCTGGAGTAGGGGGGCTGCAATGGCTGCGTAATCCTCAATGATGTCCCTGCAGCAACCAGTCAGACTCAGGAACGACCTCACCCCTGTAACTGTAGTCGGAGCCAGTTACTCCTGAACTGCCCT